>NW_026571152.1:43739882-43794132 GCF_026225935.1 Boleophthalmus pectinirostris | reverse complement strand
CGGACATGTTTTTACTTGAATTCTTGGGATTATGACAGAAATAATTCACACCAAAATCTTGTCAAGGTATTTTAAAAACAAAAAGTGTCCCATCTTTAATTATTAGCTCTTCAAAATATAATAATATAATAAATATCGTACCATGAGATGCACATCGTGATAATATTGTACCGAGAGATTTGGACATCGTTACATCTCTAGAATATGGCAATAAATGTTGTACCAAATGATGGTCCAAGTATTTTATAGTCGCTCTTGTTATTATGTATAGTATCGTAACATCGTGAGCGTTTCAAACGATATCACAATAACTATCGCACCATGAGGTTCATACCGTGACAATATCGTATCGTGAGACTTGGATAGATTCTGTAGAACCGGCCCGTGTACACAGAGAAGTAAGAGTGTGTCGCGTTGAGAAAGGAACTACATTTCGTTACCAAATTTTCAGTAGTCGCTCGTTACTCGATTTTTACCCCGAAAAAGTGTTTGTTACTGTAACGTTAGACCCAACACTGGTCTAGTGAAAATTTAAACTAAGTCTGAGCGCTGCCAGACTTTTATTTGTTGTTTTTATTTATTTTATTCTCTTTAGTCCTGCTTTTATTTTATTACATTTATCTCTTTGTTAGTTCCTTTTGTCCTGAACATGATTCTTCTGACTTTCTGCAGTCGTAGTTTTTTTTTTACGTCGCTTTGTGCAGCTCTTTGGAAACTTTCCTTGTTTATAAAAAGTTCTATACAAATACAGTTGGATATTAATCAGAGCAGAGCAGCTGCAGGAGGAAACTGTGTCGCTGGAATCAAATTCAGTTTGAACGGACACAAACAGTAGCACGATTTCCTCCTCAATCAATCTCCGGCTTATTTTGCGTAAAAACATCGAAGTTTATACGAGTGCAAACATGTTCTGAAATGTGATTCTTGTGTGTGTTTGTCAGTTCAGATTTCAGTCTTTTTGTTTTCTTTTTTTCCCGTCTTGGAAACGTCTTTAAACTTGGCGATTGTATTTGGTTTACGACATCATAGAGACACTTTTCCGTTCGCTGATGCGTCGTGTTTGTCTTATAGAAAAACTTGCGTAACGTGACTGAAACGCGTGCACTCCGCAGCCCCCGTCCTGCGCTTCTATACGCTCCACAATCACGTTCCAGGAGTTCACTTTGTCTTTTCCCCCAAACAAAACCCTCGATGGAAAAGTCCCGCGTGTTTATTTCGAAGCCTCTCGCCGTCGGGATCGTTCGGCCGCTCAGTGTTTTACTCGATTCTGTTCGGGGGCCGCGGAGCCAGACGCCGCGCACCTGAACCGTACTCGGGGAGTTCTGTCGTTGCGGCGGTGGAAACGAGCCCGCGCGCTGATTGAAAGTGTATTGCTCTGGCGGCGTTTCAGGGTTTGCGGTGAGGCCGGTGCCAGAGCTTTCAGTGGAGCTGCGAGCGGAGATGGTGTTGGCAGAGGCTCGTCTGTTTGCTCAGCTGGATCGGGCTCCTTCAGTGGACGCGCCGCTACTGAACCTTTAATTAAACTAATGGTTTAATCTGCACGACCGGGACTGACGACGGAAACCTGGGGCCTTTTGGTACCGCAGAAAAAGCTCCTGTTCATACTGGAGATGTAACGAAATCCAAATCTCTCGGTACGATATTATCACGATATAAATCTCACGGTTCGATATTTATTGACATATTTTGGAAAGGCTGATATGATTGTAGATGGGACACTTTTTGTCAAGATTTTGGTGATTTATTTCCATCGTAATCCCAAGAATTCAAGTAAAAAACATATTTCTTCATGTTATTATTTGGTCTCCGAAGGATTGATCAAGTTTTGTAATCAGTCTGTGTCCACTATTTATGGACCGATTGTCACCAAATTTGTTACGTGGGTCAAGCCCTCGTGCCCGATGCCGCGGAAAAAAAAGGTTGGTGAGGATCCGAGGTCATTTAAAGTCACACGGGTCAATTGAAAGGTCACGTCATTATAAAGGATTTGGCAATTTTGACAATTTCTGAACCGTCTGCGGCCTAAAATATTCACCCGATCATCACACGAGTTGGCACACACAGAACCGGGGCACACTGGATGTTACAGGTTCAAACCGGTCGAGGTCACTGGAAGGTCAAGGTAACCAAGGTCAAATATGTATTTTTGTCATAACTCCTTGAAGAATTGAGCTCGAGCGACGGGAGTGTCTCAAAATCTCAGAAAAAATATGATCTATTTATAATTCGATGCATTTGTTTAGTCAAATATTTATAGAATAGTTGACAGATAATCAGTAATTATAACAGTTCCTGACCCACCGACGCCTCATGGGGACCAGGTTGACGTCTCTGACTGAGCTTGTTCACATTTTACTTTGACCCAGAGAATCAGTTGGAACAAAAATAATTTGTATTTCTTGTTTTCCTGGTGAAACACAACACACTGATCTACAGTCACACAACGAACACACACACAACTCATGAAACATGACATTTTGGTTCCACACGAGTAAACACAGACATTCTCATGTGTGACCAGTATCTCACAAATGTTCATGGGCCTGTACACATACACACATTGTTAATTGTATTTCCTTCTTTAAAAATGCATTCTGCAGAATTGAGTAAAAAAAAAAAACATTTTGGCCTCCACAATATTTTCTGTTTCTCATGTGGCCCCAGGGAAAAAATATTGCCCAACCCTGATGCAGAGGAATCAATGACAGATATTTTTAGGCCGATATGTAAGACTGATTTAGGTCATTTTAACCAAATGATTTAATTAGAATTCAGTACAAACTCATCCATGACCTTTTATTCCAAACTGGCGGTGACTTAGCGGCAGAAGGTTCGAGCCCTGAGTCGCCCGGGTCTTTCTGTGTGGACTTTGGATGTTTCTCCTCGTGTCTGGATGAGTTTCCTCCTGGCGCTTCGCTCAACCCAAAACATGCTCCAGGTCTCCAGGAGGAACAGCTGAGAGTTAAGGTCAAATAAAATACAATCAATCAAAGAACCTGCCCAGAGACGACAGGTGGAAATGAGCTCTGATGCTACAACCTGGAACAAACATCTCTCTTGTGAAGGTTCATGTAGATCAGGGGTTTCCAACTTGTAGCTCGAGAACTACCAGTTTTAAATGTTTTAATTCTATGTTTTGTTCTGAATAAGTAACATTTGATTAATTACCACTGTGAATGTTTCATTTTCATGCCTAACTTTGTGCACTGGTTTATGTTTCATCAGCTTCTAACTGTTCCACGTCTTAGGCTGATCCAGGCTCTTATAAAGTTTTTGCAACCGGGCCCAGTCAAACAGAAGTAAACAACAAGGCCAAAAAAATTCAAGTTAATTTATCTGATATAAAAATGTATTGAACAGATACATATGTACTCTAGTTTATCAAACTGTTGACCTTTTTTCTGGACCATTTTTGGTTCTAAAGTTCCATCTGTTTTAAACAGACCATGTATGAAACATGGAACAAAAATTATTTCCCAAATTTCAAACACCTGCAAATCATGTAAATAAATGTTTGTATTTCATCATATCTTGTGTTATTCCATCTTTGAACTGTTGATGAAGGGACATGATTAAAAAAAAAAAGTATTTAAAATGATAAAAATGTTCTTGGAAGGACTGACATATTTTATAGAAATAGTTTCTTTTCATTTTGAAGTAATATTAAAGTTTTCAGAAGAAAAAAGCGACAAATGATGTAAAATCCTGCACCTTCTACTTGTTTGTACAATTTTCCCTCCGTTACTTTTCCCTCCGTTACCATGAACTTTCTTAATAAAAAATCTCATGAGTCAAAAAGTCAGAGGTTTTTCAACCTAATCTTGTACCATATGGTAGAAAACTATATGAAGCAAATATTCAAACCAGTTTGTTAAGGATATGGAAGTGAGAACCAAGAGTTATCACTGTTTGGATTTATTGACCAAAAAGTGCTGCATATTTCATTCCCTCCGTTACCGACATGAGTTTTTTAAATTTTTTGTCTTGAACTTGAAAGAATCTCACAGGTTTAACTTGACCCTGTTGGAGTGTAACTCTTTCCTACATTCTGATACTTTACTTATTTCAATAGTTCCTCTAGTTTCTGAAGAAGAGACATTTGAATGTCAAAAATCTGACCCTGTTTCCTCCGTTAACACTTGACTGAACCCAACTGCTAAAACAGATCGCTCTCTGGCATTTTTGTTTTGTTGAAGTAGACTCACTAAAGGAAAAACTTTGGAGGCCCCTGATGTAGATTGTGCACTGTCCCTGTCTCATTAAATAAATAATCTAAACTAAACTAACTGTGCAGAGTCCAGTGTAGTCTCCGTTTTTGCAGTTTAAATAAATCCTTATGCAGATACTTTCATGTTCAGTTTTCATGCATATTTAAACGGAGGACTGGGCCAAACAAAAATTGGACCTGTGCTGGAGATTTGAGGCCGATAGACGACGCACCAACGGGCGAACGTCTGCCAACCTCCATCGTTTATCTCTGGGACTGAAAAAATAAGATCTGTGCCAGAGTTCAGTTCCGTCTGAATCCACCGACCGAACAAAAGCTCTCGTGTTTTCACAAAGGCGTCACGTGTCCGACTCGGTGACTCAGTGTCTCATCTGCAAACGGCAAACAGTGTGTCCAGATCTGCATCCACCTGGAAACACAAACGCTGGAAATACAATAAAAATCCTTATAGTGTCGTTTTTTCCGCGGATTTTAGAGAAATTTGTCTTGCCCCAGGACAGATACATTGTACACGCAGCTCTTGAGGTTAAAATAAGTCCAATGTGAACTCTCTGCGTCGAATTATAAAGAGTTGTATGTGTGTCCTTAGCATGCTAGTTGGATGGATTAGGATTACAGAGACGACAAACTCCAATCTGGTCTCTGAAACTTGTGAAAAGTGCTGATAAATTCATCGTGGTGAAAAATGTGGACTCTGAATGCAGAAGGAAGTGAGGAAGAACTTCGGACGACTGAGAACTGTTTCAAAAGAGAAACGCATGAGTCTGACGGCACTTTAACAAACACTCAGAGTCGTTTTACAGTTTCACTTGACGCTCCGGGGGTGAGACTATGTTGTGGTCAGAGCCGCAGGAGGCGCCGGGGCAGACGGACGGAGGAGAGGCGGCCAATCTGTGCCAACGACCCTCTCAGGCGCCAGCACTCAAACACTGCTTCTTGGCATTGTGGCTGACAGTGTTGTGTTGCATGAACGAGCTCATTGAACACGTTCATTTTTCAGTGAACTTTGAACTGAACGCAACACTTTTGTAAATCAAGAACTTGAACGTGAATTTGTTCAAATTATATGAGATGAACGACGTTTGTCACTGTTGGGTTCAGTTAAACGTCGGGATTTGTTTTCACCTGATGAGTCGAGTGTCAAGGTTGTGGACCTGATACAAGCTGTGTGTGTGTGTGTGTGTGTGTGTGTGTGTGTGTGTGTGTGTTAGAGGTGAGATCGGGCCAAAAAAATCCAGCCCGACCCGACCCGGCCCGCGGTATTAAAACCCGACCCGGCCCGAGCCCGACCAATTAACTTGATTTGCAGGCCCGAGCCCGAAGCAAACCCGAAATGTCATATTTTATTTGTGACTCGGGAGGAGGAGCAGTGCTCAGCGTCGAGGTGCCAGTCTTTTTGCTCTCGTATGAAAGCAAAGCGCCACATTGACGACATTCAGCGAAGCCAACGCAAGTTTCTGTAGCATTTTCAACAATCAATTTGAAGCTTTTCCACACCTCACTCTTACCGGTGCGTGTTTGTCTTTTCAGTTCTCCTGCCTTTAGTTTAACTTCTTGCTGCTCCATATTGGGGACACCAGGTCAAAATAGATGCAGACTTGCGTGAGGGAAGATGATTAAATGAAGAGGGGCGTTCACGTGTGCGCAGAGCTCTGGCTCTGCCGATCCTGTTTAGTAGTTAAATAGCAATTACATTACATTACTTCTCTGTTTTATCCATATTATTTATTTTATAACAAGTATTCCTTAGTTTAGTATCCACACATCGTTTTGGCATACATTTTATAAACATTTTTTTTTTTTGAAGCCCGAGCCCGACCCGACCCGAATTTCGGGGTCGGGTCGGGCTCGGGCTCAGTCTTAAGATCTTACCTCTAGTGTGTGTGTGTGGCCCCAGGAGCACGATGTACTGATGATAAACACACAAATACAACAGAAGATTCATGCTGTCTGTGTATTTTGATGGTGACACGTGTTTATGCTCACATAGAGTCAAAAAACAGGATGGATCCGATTTTCTGAAATCACGTGTAGATTTCAGATGCGCTCGTGCAGTGGAGCCGCCCTCAGTCACTTTCAGTGCATTCGACAATGACGTGTCCAAAAGTTGCAGTGACATCACAGAAAGAACACGTATAGTCGTGTCCTTAAAGGAAGTTCACACCAAAGCGTCAAAAAACACCTTTGCATTTGAGTTTAGACGCCCCCGACGCTCGTCTTTGACGCTGTGGACGAACGGGAGAAAAATACTTGACGTGCGTCCGTTGCCCTGGAAACAAGAGCCCGGTCCTGGTCTTTTCCCGAAACAATGTCAGACCAGACTGAGAGACTTTAGTGTTTTTATGACATAAAACATCAGCGGAGGAGATCGGTCAACGACTGGAGCAGATAAATATTTATACTCCACTAATGACACTGGATCAGTCCCGGTTTAGTCCTGGTCTAGTCCCGGTTTTGTCCTGGTCTAGTTTCGGTCTAGTTTCAGTCTAGACTTGGTCTAGTCCGTTTTTAGTCTTGGTCTTTTCCCGGTCTAGTCCTGGTTTAGTCCCGGTCTAGTTTCGGTCTAGTCTTGGTCTAGTCCTGGTTTAGTCCTGGTCTAGTCCTGGTTTAGTCCTGGTTTAGTCCTGGTCTGGTCCTGGTTTAGTCCTGGTGATCGGCTCAGTGATTGTGGTGTATATATTTATTCTCTGTTCATGTTTGTGGTTCTGGTTCTGGGGTTTTTCTTCCTGATAATAACGTCGCTGCGTCTCTGGATACTCGTCCCTGATTGGTCGACGCGGCGCGTCTGACGCGAAAAGTTCAGCATTTTCAACTTCTTGACGCTGACGCCTTGGACGCGCATCTAGACCGTCGATGTGAAAACGCTCAAGACACGCCACATCGACGCCAGAATCGCGCCGCGCTGACGCTAAAGACGCCGCGCAAACGCAGGACGCTCTAGTCGCGCGTCCACATCGACTTCACATAGAAACTGGACACTTTGACGCTTTGGTGTGAACGAACCTTTAGTCCAACAGAAGCTGAAAAAGCTGCTTTTTTCCAGCGTTCACAATTTATGCAAATTAGCCAAGCAATTTTAAGTTTCGTTTCTGTAAAACATAAACAAATGTGGCAAAGCTGAATTAAACACATTATAATGTCAAACGGGCTGATGCGGCTCTAGTTTAGATGTTGTAAATTTGTTGTAAGCTGGAAGTCGGTTTGAAAAATAAGTTCAGCCTTTTATTTACAAATCTCACCTAAAAATAAAATGAACTGAACTTTGAACTAGTTGATGAAAATTGTGAACTTGTACAACACTGGTGGCCGAAGTGTCTTGATGTTCTGAGCGTCTCTCATCCGAGTCCGGACCAGATCCAGATCTGCTTAGCGAAAGAGAAGCTACAGAAATGAACTTCTTTGTTTCACGTTTTCGGGGGCATAATTACTAAGCAAGTCGTATTTAAGAGGATTCATTTTATATTTGAAGTACAGAGCTCTGGGTTCATCTAAAATGCGAATAAATCTCGAACCTGAATATTTTATAAAGTAAAAGTGAAGTTTTGGCTTCATGTGCAAAATTATTGGGCAAATATTAACGTGCAGAATTATTACACAACTACATTTTCCATCTCTCTGGTTTATTTTCATCTGTTACAATAATAAACAAGTCAGAACTTGCCAATAAACATTTCTGATTTTTCAAAAAGAAAATAATAATAATAAAAATCTGTGACCAGTGCAGCCGCCTTCTTCTTCTTCTCTGTAACGCTCATAAATCTTCCGTTCGTGGAGTCTGTCCGTTTCTTTATCTGTCGAGGATCAGAGTTTTTGCAGAAGCGTCCGCAGGCTCCAGACGCTTTTGAGGTCGACTGTTTTCCTTCAACGTGAATCTTCTTAAATTCTTCAGATTCTTCTCAAATCTCCTGCAGTTAATTTCCGTCTTTTTTCTCGACACGTTTATTGCGACGCTCCAGCCTTTTTCTTCGAGTGAGCAAGATTAGAGAAAGAAAATGAGAGCTGCTACTTCTAGAGGTCACAGGAAACGGAGCATAGGAAAAGTCTGAGATGGGAACAGTCAGATATCGTTAAAACGAGGGGTGGGACTGATTAAAAAAAGTGTAATTACAGGCTTTGTTATTAATTAATCTCAGTTAATTGCATAACAATATTTGCCTTATTCATTTCCTTTCTGAAGTTCGTCATGTGTTGGAGTTTCTCGTTTGTACTCGGAGCAGAACTTCTCCTCCAGCTCCAGCAGGTTCTGTTCTTACTTATTTATTATTATTTTATTAATATACCGTATTTTCCGCACTATACGTCGCTCTGGATTATGCGGCGCACTGTCATTAAATGGTCTATTTTCTAACTTTTTTCACAAATAAACGGCGTGGGACTTTAAAGGTTGTATAGAGGATTTTTTTAAGGGAAGAGAAATACAGCGACAGTCCTTGTGCGCGTTCAGAATCACTGTTGAAGTTTCCTGTCTAGAAGTAATTCAGCGACCGACGCGTCAGTTTTTAGACCCTTCGTCTGCTTCGGTCGCGCCATCGCTGGACGAGATCTCCAAGAATCACCTCAGTTTGGCTTTGCTCCTTTTCCCCTTCTCTTCTTCTTTCAGCGACCTCAAAAACTGACTTTCTTTTGCGGCGAACCGGTCGTGGATTCTCGTCCGACGGTGCGAAATGCGAGGAAGCGACAGTTCGAAAAAGCCTCTAAGAACCGCTGCGTAAACCACGTAATCCCCGCGCTCCGACGAGTCAGTTATACTAGGGAGTTTGATTGACAACCCAACAGCCAATAGAAAATGAGGGAGCCTCGTTTTCTATTGGCTGATGTTTATCTGGCCTCAACACGTCCACAGTTGATAGATTTTTGTTCTTTTTTTTTTTTGGTCATCATAATTACAAAGCTGCTGCGTCTCTGTAATGGTATTTTAATCTTTCACTGACAGTTTGAAACAAAAAAAAAATCCTCCATACAACCTTTAAATGAAACCCAACAGTGTGATGGGTGAGTGGTTTTGTTTGTTTGTTCGTTCACGGTGACTCTGGGCTTTGTTCAGTTGTGGCGTGTAGGGAGGGTAGTGTCTGTCCAACTGGATTGTCGGCGTGTTCACAGTGACTCAGTTGTTCAGTCGTTTTCTAGAAGCGGCACGTTGCACTCGCTTTTTCGGTTCGTTCCTCCGTTCCGTTCCTCGTCGGCGTGGAGTGATGAGTGTGTCTGTGCGCGGTCGCTGTCTGCTCCGTGTGTGTTTGTGTGTTTGTGTGTTTGTAGTTTACAGTTTACTGAAGTTGTGCTGGGACACCTGAGTGGATTCGTGAATGGGGCGCTCTGGATTGTGGTGTTCAGTTGTTTTTTTGATGGGGTTGGAGGCTTAAGAGCGCGACCTATAGTGCGGAAAATAGGGTATATTATTTGAATAGATCCATGGAGCTCACTGTCACAGGTTTCACTTAAAGGGTGTTGTGGGGTTGAAGTAGTCAGGCTGGCGCCCCCTACTGCTTCCACTTGATTTCATTTGTCTCCAGCTCTAGGTCAGGAATCAGAAAACACTAGACAGTTTACACAAACCCTGAAAGTGTGAGTTCAGGCTCCAGCCAATCAGAGAAGAGACAGATATTCTGTGGATTTAAAGTCGGAACAAAGAGAATATTTGGTGAATTTGATCTCGGGGAAAGACGTTATTGTTCTTCTTCCTACAGGATTTGGAGCTTTACAAACGTCACGACCAAACAGCAGCGATTGGTTCAATAAAAAAAGTCCCCGCCTCCTGTCGAGTGAACGAATCCTAATGCTGCAGGTCACACGGTTTCCACCAAGTGAAACCAGCTCAGGAATCAGTCTGGGGTTGAGGAGCTTCTGTGATATGAAACTCTTTTCTGCAGTTTGCAAAACTTCCATCGGGTCGTTTTTTTGAATAGAAATTTACCGTCCATCAGAACCAGAGACTTTCCTGCTCCACTGCTGCTGTCTGAACTGTGTGCATCAGTACAACTGTCGTAACATGACATGCTGCACTGACAAATGTTCCTCTCTGTTTGGCAAACTGTGATAAAATGTTAATTAAAAAGTAAGTAACGCGTTTATGTCCCACCCCTATATGAACCACAAACCTTCCATTTATTGATGCATAAATTTAGGCATCAAAATTATACATTTCCAGTGATAGTTCATGAAATTTTACACAATATGTGTCATTCAGAAGTAATTTGGCGAGCTGCTTCGAAGGGGGTGGAGAACTCCTGATACCTCCCGAGCTACAGGTTGAATTTACCAATTTGTTAACTGGACACAAGTTTTTTTGTCCAGTTAACAAATTGAATTTCTCCTTTTGCTGTGGATTCTATTTGGACGACTGAAGGATTTTACACAAAACGTCTGATGGTTCTGTGATCACGCTCCAATATCTTTGCAATTTCAAGAGTGTGCATCCCTCTGAAAAAGACTCTTTTACTATTTTTATCTTCTCAGACTGAGTTAAATCTCTTTTTTCTTTTTTTTTTTGGCCCATTTTTTCCTGAGGAACAGAAGCTGCCTCATAATTCTGCACAGCGTCATATAAAGTGTTGATCTCAAAGACAAAGACTCATCTCCTGATCTGATTAAATCCAAGAAGAATTCAAGTTTCTAGAGGTTTTTCAGTTGGAGTTTATGCCCAAAAATCATGATGAGATCAAAATACACACTTGCCTAATCACTGTGCACACAGAGTAAAAATCAGGAACAGCAAATAAAGTCGATGAAAACGAGTCTTGATGTGGAAAGTGAAAAATAAGAACCGGCCCGAGAACCAACGACATGATTTACGAGCGATTTATAAAAAGACGGCGATTCGTGACAGGTTTATGCGGCCGCCGTGTTCCTCGAGCTTTTAGTAACAGATCTGCGCAGGTGTGAGGTTGATTTACGGCGTGCGATGTGCGAGAGACGCTAACACGAGGCACAGCGCACACTGGGACGCACACTGGCCCTTTCACACACAGAGACGCTCAGTCCGTCGAGTGAAATACGAGAGTGTGACAGCAGGGGGCGATGTGCAGCGGCCCACAGCCAGGAAAAGCTTCAGTGTGTTTGACGTGAGATTAACTGGATTCTGGAAGAACACGGCGACCGACATGTTCTTTTTACCGTAGAAAATGATTTATAGATCGTGAGCTCGACGCGTTTGTGGAAGAAAGACGAGACGGAGATCAGGGAAACGTCTAAAAACTCTTTGGATTCGGTTTTAAATCAGGGCAGAGCAGAAGATCTCGTGTAGAACAAAAGTCCCTCGTTTATCGCAGGAGTTATGGTCTAAAAATAAACCGCGAGAGGTGAAATCTGCAAAGAAGTCAGGTTTAGAGTCAGGACTAAACCAGGACTAAACCAGGAAAACCAGGACTAAACCAGGAAAGAACCAGGACTAAACCAGGACTAAACCAGGAAAGAACCAGGACTAAACCAGGAAACCAGAACCAGGACTAAACCAGGACAACCAGGAACCAGGACTAAACCAGGACCAGGACTAAACCAGGAAAGAACCAGGACTAAAGGACTAAACCAGGAAAGAACTAAACCTAAACCAGGACTAAACCAGGACTAAACCAGGACTAAACCAGGAAAGAACCAGGACTAAACCAGGAAAGAACCAGGACTAAACCAGGAAAAACCAGGACTAAACCAGGACTAAACCAGGACTAAAGGACTAAACCAGCTAAACCAGGACTAAACCAGAACCAGACCAGGACTAAACCAGGACTAAACCAGGAAACCAGGACTAAACAGGACTAAACCAGGACTAAACCAGGAAAGAACTAAACTAGGACTAAACCAGGACTGAACCAGGACTAAACAGGACTAAAGACCAGGACTAAACAAGACTAAACTAAACAAGACTAAACAGGACTAAACCAGGACTGAACCAGGACTAAACCAGGTCTAAACCAGGACTAAACCAGGACTAAACCAGAACCAGGACTAAACCAGGACTAAACCAGGACTAAACTAAACAGGACTAAACCAGGACTAAACCAGGACTAAACCAGGACTAAACCAGGAAAACCAGGACTAAACCAGACTAAACCAGGACTAAACCAGGACCCAGGACTAAACCAGGACTAAACCAGGACTAAACCAGGACCAAACCAGGTCTAAACCAGGTCTAAACCAGGACTAAAACCAGGACTAAACCAGGAAAAACCAGGACTAAACCAGACTAAACCAGAAGGACTAACCAGGACTAAACCAGGACTAAACCAGGACTAACCAGGACTGAACCAGGACTAAACCAGGACTAAACCAGGACTAAACCAGGACTAAACCAGGACTAAACCAGGACTGAACCAGGACTAAACCAGGACCAAACCAGGACTAATCCAAGACTCACCCAGGATTAACCCAGGAGAAATAAACCAGGACTAAACCAGGACTAACCGAGAACTGAACCAGGACTAAACCAGAAGAACTAAACCAGGACTGAACCAGGACTAAACGAGAACTGAACCAGGAATAAACCAGGACTAACCGAGAACTGAACCAGGACTAAAGACCAGAAAACCAGACTGACTAAACCAGACTAAACCAGGACTGAACCAGGACTGATTGCAGGACTGAAACAGGAGAACTAAACCAGGACTGAACTAAAACTAAACCAGGACTAAACGAGAACTGAACCAGGACTCACTGTCAGGACAGACTCGGAGGTGACCGCAGGAGAAATGACCTTCGCCCAGTGGACACCTGCTCCACGGGCTCGGGGTTCTCTCTCTTAAATCCAAGATTAGTCCTGGTTTAGACCTTGTTTAGTCCTGGTTTAGTCCTGGTTTAGTCCTGACCCGCCCATTAAATTCCAGAAAGTGAAAAAAACATGTAAAATTGCACACAAAAAAATCTGCGAAACAGCGAGACCGAGAAAAGTGAACCGTGATATAACGAGGGACGATTGTAGTTCTTTTCTTATCTTCTTTTTTCACTTTAAGACTCTTAAATCACACAAAACTGACTCTTGTGAGCTCCGAGACAAGTTATAAAATACAAAACCTCCTCAAAAACACACGTGGAGTTTTAGTCCAATCAGGTTTATTTGGTTTTCTGGTCATTTACGTTATTAGGTTCTTTTTTTCCCACCAAGAATTCACTGCAAAAACTCAAATCCAGCCAAGTTAAATTGACTTGAATTAAGAAAGTTTAATCATAATTTGAGTCAATTTCACTTGACAAGTAAAATGATCTGCAGTGGAACAAGACTTTTTGTACTTAAAATATGTGAAAACTCAAACTACATCTTGTTTTACTTGTGATAAGAAAAAATAAAAACAAAATCAAATCTTGCTTGAATTAAGAAACAAACATGTTCTGTTTGTCAATAATTTTACTTGTCAAGCTGAATTTACTCAAATGAAGTCAAATGTTCTTAATTTAAGTCTTTTTAACTTATCTGGATATCGATTTTTGCAGATTTTGTTTTCAGACTTGACAGTTTCATCTACTACAAAAAAAAAAAAAAACTTGACCAAAATTTAAGATATAAACTTTTAAATCTATCAGAAAATGACTTAAAATCTGTGAAATGATCTGTTCATGCAGCAAAATCATTTTACTTGACAAGTTCCCTTAAAATAAACGAACTCTACACAAGAATGAAACTTGAAATGTGCAGCGCTGTTACTGCGAAATACAACCACCTAAAGTAAAAGTAGGAAAAGTAAAAAAAAAAAAAAAGTACACAGGGAAATCAATGAAAAATAGAAAATGGCACAAAAGCTTGGCCAAATTTTAAGATATAAATGGTTAAATCTATCAGAAAATGACTAGAAAATTTGTGAAATGATGTGTCCACGCTGCAAAATATTTTAAAATAAACAACCTGTAGACGAGAATGAAGCGTCTGTGCTCTGTGTTCATGGGCTGGAAATAAATTTATGATGCAAAGTTTGAGATAAACAGACTTACAGACTTTACAGAGCAGTTTTTATCCTGATGCCGTGAGACAGATCAGTTCTGTCAGAAAACCCAGATCTGAGCGACTCTCACCTGGTAAAACTTTTTCCCACTGGACACTGAAACATATATGTGGGTCCAGTCAAGTGTTAACGGAGGAAACAGGGTCAGATTTTTGACATTCAAATGTCTCTTATTCAGAAACTAGAGGAACTATTGAAATAAGTAAAGTATCAGAATGTAGGAAAGAGTTACACTCCAACAGGGTCAAGTTAAACCTGTGAGATTCTTTCAAGTTCAAGACAAAAAAAAACAAAAAAACTCATGTTGGTAACGGAGGGAATGAAATATGCAGCACTTTTTGGTCAATAAATCCAAACAGTGATAACTCTTGGTTCTCACTTCCATATCCTTAACAAACTGGTTTGAATATTTGCTTCATATAGTTTTCTACCATATGGTACAAGATTAGGTTGAAAAACCTCTGACTTTTTGACTCATGAGATTTTTTATTAAGAAAGTTCATGGTAACGGAGGGAAAAGTAACGGAGGGAAAATTGTACAAACAAGTAGAAGGTGCAGGATTTTACATCATTTGTCGCTTTTTTCTTCTGAAAACTTTAATATTACTTCAAAATGAAAGGAAACTATTTCTATAAAATATGTCAGTCCTTCCAAGAACATTTTTATCATTTTAAATACTTTTTTTTTGAAAAAATCCTGTCCCTTCATCAACAGTTCAAAGATGGAATAACACAAGATATGATGAAATACAAACATTTATTTACATGATTTTTGGGTCTTTGAAATTTGAGGAAATAATTTTTGTTCCATGTTTCATTCATGGTCTGTTTAAAACGGATGGAACTTTAGAACCAAAAATGGTCCAGAAAAAAGGTCAACAGTTTGATAAACTAGAGTACATATGTATCTGTTCAATACATTTTTATATCAGATGAATTAACTTGAATTTTCTGTCTTGCTGTTTACTTCTGCTTGACTGGGCCCTTGTGCTGTTTTATTCCACTGTGCACATGGACTCACACTTGTCCCGACCAGAACAGAAAGTGTGGAATTTCTTCTACAAATCCTGGTTAAATCCACATTTGTGCTTCGGTTCGTTACAGACTGACCCACTGTTTGTGTCTCGCTCCTTCTGATGCAGAGACACATGTACACACCTGTTTGGTCACGACACACAAACACATACATTCAGTTTGTCCATTAAAATGAACGTAATCGATGAAATTCTTAATGATGGATTATCAATTAATCGACTAATCACACCCATCCCTAGTGGACACTGGAGGGGGTCGGTGTGAAGTGTTTTCTGCTTCGTCAAACTCGTCATAGGTGAATCTGCCGCGTCATCGTTGTAGCAGCTTTAGTTCGTTGTCTCGTGGGAGGCAGAAATACGCTGTTATTTGTTAAAAAAAAAAAGCCAAATCAATCTAAAAACCACTTCGGCGACAGATCTAAGGCCCACACATCACTCTGGATCTGGAAAGTTGATTTTTGCACGAGATGGGCCCTTTAAAGACGAACTGGAGGTTGTTCCTTCTTCAGTTTCTTCCAAGTGTTCAAAGAAAACCATCTGTAAATATAAAGTTTATAAATGAGCCCTGACGTCATGTGAGTGCGATAAGAGAAATAAAAGGAGACTCTCCCCGGAGCTCTGACTCGTTCTTCTCCCCGGTGGTTTGTTGGTGTGAGCGGACGGAGCTGGAGTATCCACCAACTCCACTTTGTCTTCCTTTTTAATAAAATGAAAGTCGTGATGAAGAACCGCGAGGAGGATCTGACCGTGAGATAAAAGCTGGAAAAACTGGAAAGCTTCAGCAGAAATATTCAGGTGCAGGATGAAGTGTTATTTCTGGGCCTGGATTGTTCCACAGAGCGTCATTAAATAAATCTGTTTCCATGGAGACGTGTAAACTCCCCCGAAGCTTCGTGCAGGTTCAGCAGAGATGTTATTATTTTTGGCGTACGACTACTAAATAAAAAAGGAGAACTCTGTGTACACTTAAAGGTCGTATGGAGGATTTTTTATCAGTTTTAAATTGTCAGTGAAATTTTAAAATACCATTACAGAGATGCAGCAGCCTTGTAATTATGATGACCAAAAAAAAAAGAATAAAAACCCACGTGCACGTTCAGAATCACTGTTGAAGTTTCCTGTTTAGAAATAATTTAGCAACCGACGCGTCAGTTTTTAGACCCTTTGTCTCTCTGGACGAGATCTCCAAGAATCACCTCAGTTTGTCTTCGCTCCTTTTCCCCTTCTCTTCTTCTTTCAGCGACCTCGAAAACTGATTTTCTTTTGCGGCGAACTGGTCGTGGATTCTCGTCCGTCATCGCAACAAACTTTGTGCGAATTGCGAGGAAGCGACAGTTTGAAGAACCGCTGCATAAACCACGTAATCCCTGCACGACAGCAAGTCATTTACACTAGAAACATAGGGAATCTGACTGACAACTTAACAGCCAATAAATAATGAGGAAGCCTCGCTATCTATTGGCTGATGTTTATCTGGCCTCTCTACGTCTACAGTTGATGGGTTTTTATTCTTTTTTTTTTGGTCATCATAATTACAAGGCTGCTGCATCTCTGTAATGGTATTTTAAAATTTCATTGACAATTTAAAACTGAAAAAAAATCCTCCATACGACCTTTAATGCTAGAGCGAGGGACCTCAGGGAATGAAGGCGTCTGATTGGTCTGTTATTTATGTTCAGATCTGGATTTAGGAAGAAAACAGAAATGAAAAAATCCGTATGTGTCGCTGGTTCATACGAACATTTAAGAGCAAAATGCCGAAGCCACAGCAGCAGATCCAGAGAGACGAGCCACAAGATCCCTCCTGGAGCACTTCCTGTTTGGAACACAGCGGCGAGGGAGTTAAATATGTCCTTTTTTATATATATGGTCTGTGGCTGTAACAGAGGCGCTGGGGGGAAGTTACTGTGATACTCGTGGTCGGAATTCCAAATATTTAACTCTGCTCCTGTAACGTCAGCCTCGATGAGCTTCATTTGACTGGAGCTGGACGTCAAACTCACTCAGTCCGTTTCTTCTTTAAACCGTCGGTCTGGAGCTCTTCTTGGATTGTTGAATCGGTTTCTCTTCTGTCCCGTCGGTTCAGCCTGGTCCTGGACTCAGACCCAGACTCAGACCTAGACTCAGACTCAGACTCGGACTCGGACTTGGGCTCAGACTCAGACCCAGACTCAGACTCGGACTCAGGCTCAGACTCGGGCTCAGACTCGGGCTCAGACCCAGATTCAGACTCAGACCCTGACTCAGACTTGGACTTGGGCTCAGACCCAGACTTGGACTCAGGCTCAGACTCGGGCTCAGACCCAGATTCAGACTCAGACCCTGACTCAGACCTAGACTCAGACTCGGACTCAGGCTCAGACTCAGGCTCAGACCCTGGCTCAGACCCAGATTCAGACTCAGACCTAGACTCGGACTCGGGCTCAGACCCAGACTCAGACTCGGACTCTGGCTCAGACCCAGATTCAGACTCAGACCTAGACTCAGACTTGGACTTGGGCTCAGACTCAGACCCAGACTCGGACTCGGGCTCAGACTCGGGCTCAGACCCAGATTCAGACTCAGACCCTGACTCAGACCTAGACTCAGACTCGGACTCGGGCTCAGACTCAGACCCTGACTCAGACTCAGACCCTGACCCACACCCTGCCTGTGGCTGTGGCTCTGGTTCTGGCTCTGCCCTGTGGCTCTGGTTCTGGCTCTGGCTCTGCCCTGTGGCTCTGGCTCTGCCCTGTGACTCAGGTTCTGGTTCTGGCTCTGGTTCTGGTTCTGGCTCTGGCTCTGCCCTGTGGCTCTGGCTCTGGTTCTGGCTCTGCCCTGTGGCTCTGGCTCTGGCCTGTGGCTCTGGCTCTGCCCTGTGGCTCTGGTTCTGGTTCTGGTTCTGGCTCTGGCTCTGCCCTGTGGCTCTGGCTGGCTCTGGCTGTGGCTCTGGCTCTGGCCTGTGGCTCTGGCTCTGGTTCTGGCTCTGCCCTGTGGCTCTGGCTCTGCTCTGGCTCTGTGGCTCTGGCTCTGCCTGTGCCTGGCTGGCTTCTGGTTCTGGTTCTGGCTCTGGCTCTGGCTCTGGCCTGTGGCTCCTCACCTCTTTACCTCGGTGGGTATAATGTGCTAACACGGTGCAGCTGGACCCGCTCCTGCTCAAATGGTTTTATTAATTGTGTTTGTTCGTTTCTGTGAATTGAATCCAACAGTGAAACGATTCTTTGGACGAGCTTCAAAACGTAACCAGCTCCAGACTCATTCTCCACATTTCTGAGCTCCGATTCCTTCATCTTTGGACAAATAATCAGAGCGAGATAATCTCTTCAGCGTTAGGCCGTTTCACGTCTTTAGTCTTTGTCTTTTTGAAGTGCAACAAGTTTGGCCTTCGTTAGTTTTGTCCAGATTATTTGGTTCAAAGTTCTGAAATGTGTTTTAATGTCGTTTCCTCGTCACAATCAGACCTGGAGTTGTGTTTTTTTTTTGTTTCATTCACATGTTTAACTCGAGTTTTTCTCTCAAACTGCTCTCAACACTCTGTTCCACCTTGTGATGTCATCATGTGGTGATACAGGAAGAGCTCCACTGTGTTTTAAACTCCACAAACCTTCACTAGAATCATTTGGATCATTTCAGACCTGGAATTGTCAAACTCTACACTGTAAATTTCTCTGATCTGGACAAGGTTATTCATCTTTAGGGATGTGAAAAAATATCAAAATGTCGATTTATCGTATTGTTTAATGTGATAATGCAGTATCGATATCATGGGCTATTGTATCGATATATCACCAAGAGTATTTTGTTGTTTATTTTACTAGATTATTTTGTTAGAGTTCAACAGTTTTGTTGCTTGTTTAGAGGAAGAAAACTCATTTATGTGACAAATCTGAGTGTAAAACGAGACGCGTGACGACACTGTTCTGTAAAACGTTTATGGAATCAGTTTGAACTTTTGTCTCGGGTCTCGTGGTTTGGGAGCGTCTCTTCCTGAATCAGTTGTTTAAATGGAGGTGAGGTGATTGTCCATCCTCAGAACCTCCTGGACTCTTTGTACAGTCACAGACGACGTCCCAGAGGATCGAAAAATCGAGCAGCGTCTAAACTCAGAGTTTCAGCTTCTTCCCTCGGGTCTGAAGCTTTTAGTCCCAAGATCTAGAACGAATCGTTTTAAAAGGAGCTTCGTTCTCACTGCTGTCGTACTTACGAATACATTTGAAACTATTTCTTTATCGATTTTAGTACATTTGTGTTGGAAAATTGTGTTTTTATATATTTAATATTGATTGTAGTTTTAGCCAAGTGTGATGGATGAATTGAATTAATTATAGAAACAAAACCGTTCTGCACTGAAGCTCTAAAACACTTTATTTTTTAAAGTTTTTATACATGTTATTGTGTTCAGTGTGGATTAATGAAATGTGAAATGTGGGACCAGCCTCTCAAATCTGCAAAACAAATTTACCTACGGGTACGACTAAAGCGACCAAACCTAACAGTTCACATTTTCACTGTTTTGACGATTAAAATGTTTGTGTTTCATATGAACTTTGCACAAGAAGAAGTGATTTAACAAAGACTTTTAGTGTCACAGCCGTGATTTAACCTTTGTTTTTTATTGAACCATGTCAAATTGATTTGAAATATATCATATCGAATCAAAACCTCACTGTACTGAGATCTGTATTGTATCAGCAAATTCTTAATGATACTCGGCTCCGTTCATCTTGTTTTCAGATTTACTCGTTCTGAGATGTTTCATTCTCGTCTAGAGGTCGATTATTTAAAGAGAACTTGTCCAGTAAAATGATCTTACTGCATGGACCGATTATTTCTCTACTTTTAAGACATTGTCTGATAGATTTAAGTGTTTATATCTTACTTTTTTTTTTTTTTTGCAGTGCACTGCAAAAAAAATAAATAAAAAAATCGGCCCATATCGGCCAATATGGGCTCATGAAGGCATATTGGCTATCAGCTGATATTTTTGCTGATATGGGCCGATATTTCACGTGGGCATTTTATACGTCGTTATAAATCTTAGACTCTCAACATTCTGTTCATTTAATCCAATTTACAGACAGATAAATGTCCAAATATGTGACTGGATTAAAAGGACATTTATTAGTTCAGACTTGTGATGTGGGAGGAGCCTGTGTGATGTGGGAGGAGCCTGTGTGATGTGGGAGGAGCCTGTGTGATGTGGGAGGAGCCTGTGTGAGTCTGAGTGTTGGAAATATGTCGACTTTGAAGCTAGTTTTGTTTTTTCTCATTAGTTAGCGATTAGCTGCTGTGTCTCTCGCACATAAACAGACTGTTTTCTGTTGGTCTGTTGTAAACTGAATATATTGGTCGTATATTTGATACTGGACCAGCATTGATGTAAATGAGCTGTCGCACACAGACGTGTGAATGATGATACTTATTTACATATAATTAATTACCGCCGCGCGCAGCATTTACGGCTAAAGGCTAATAGCGATAGTCTTTTTTACAAGCTCGTAGTGATGGTCGATCGCAAACGAAGCGGCTCTTCTGGCTCCTTATTGGGAGTCGTGTTTTCTCTTTCTCTCACTTTTTTCTCTTCACGCCGCGTTCAGACTCGTGGGAGTTTGACAGCGTCTGAAAACGAAACTTTCAGAATTATGCCTGTGCACAGGAGAGAAAAAAACCTGCATATTTGTGTGTAGTTCAGCATAAAATAAATAAACCAGCACTAATCTTGGGCTCGAGAGACGGAGAGAGACAGAGACCGAGTCCCGACACTCAGTCCTGGTTGCAACAAAACAATCTGAAGAGCCGCTTGGGAGCCGAAAGAGCCAACTGCTTTTAGTGAGCCGAGCCAAAAGAGCCGGTTCTCTAAAAAGAACTGGAAAACCCATCACTAGTGTCTAGAATGTGATGCAAAAATTCCATTAGGCCGAACTTCTGTCTGTAAATATGACGTAAAGAGTCAGAAAAACAATAAATGTTTCCTAAATAAACCCAATTTAAAATCCACCAGAGCCAAACCTAAGTTTTTTAAACAATTCAAGATTTACAGTGAATTTTTACATCACTAAATATATCGGTGATTATATCGGCAGCTCCAACTCCCAGTATATCTGTTTCATATCGGCCACAACAAAATCCATATCGGTCGGGCTCTACTTTTAATCTTGCTTTTTGTAGTTTGTTTTCGAGTTAATGTGACACTTTCAGGGCTGAACACTTTTGGAAACATTAATAATTGCAATTCTTCGGAACAGTTTTGTAACAATTCAGTTCCCGACCTGTTTTTCGTAGCCGGATTCTGTTGAGTTTTATTTTAAACCCACGAGCGTCAACATCTGACACGAGGCTGAAATGAAAGAGCCTGAGCTGCGTCCCTCAACATGTTTGTGAGCGTCGAAAGCTACAGGGCGAGAAGCTTTACATAATGTGACAGGATAATGACGCTGGCGGGATAATTACATTCCTCCTGATTTACTAATTGTGATATTTCCTTCAGCTCTTCACACCGAGACCGAAGTGTCCAAAGTAAATAACGCAAGAAACATGACCTTTTACCTTTAAAGCAAAAATAGAACTTTACAGAATAAGACAGAACATTAAAATCACAATGCAAACAAATCAAAACATAAATAATCATAAAATTAAAAAGAGAGAGACATTAAATGTGAGAGAATGAAAACCTCTCAGTCATATTCACAGATAAGCAGAAGCGTTTTGAGTCTGGATTTCTGTGTTAAATCATTGTAATATAATTCATGATTATGTGAACTCTTTCCCCCTTGGACAATCCATACATCTGGGTCCAGTCAAGTGTTAACGGAGGAAACAGGGTCAGATTTTTGACATTCAAATGTGTCTTATTCAGAAACTAGAGGAACTATTGAAATAAGTAAAGTATCAGAATGTAGGAAAGAGTTACACTCCAACAGGGTCAAGTTAAACCTGTGAGATTCTTTCAAGTTCAAGACAAAAAATTTAAAAACTCATGTCGGTAACGGAGGGAATGAAATATGCAGCACTTTTTGGTCAATAAATCCAAACAGTGATAACTCTTGGTTCTCACTTCCATATCCTTAACAAACTGGTTTGAATATTTGCTTCATATAGTTTTCTACCATATGGTACAAGATTAGGTTGAAAAACCTCTGACTTTTTGACTCATGAGATTTTTTATTAAGAAAGTTCATGGTAACGGAGGGAAAAGTAACGGAGGGAAAATTGTACAAACAAGTAGAAGGTGCAGGATTTTACATCATTTGTCACTTTTTTCTTCTGAAAACTTTAATATTACTTCAAAATGAAAGAAACTATTTCTATAAAATATGTCAGTCCTTCCAAGAACATTTTTATCATTTTAAATACTATTTTTTTTTTTTTTAATCCTGTCCCTTCATCAACAGTTCAAAGATGGAATAACACAAGATATGATGAAATACAAACATTTATTTACATGATTTTCAGGTCTTTGAAATTTGGGAAATAATTTAATTTTCATTCATGGTCTGTTTAAAACGGATGGAACTTTAGAACCAAAAATGGTCCAGAAAAAAGGTCAACAGTTTGATAAACTAGAGTACATATGTATCTGTTCAATACACTTTTATATCAGATGAATTAACTTGGATTTTTGACCTTGTTGTTTACTTCTGTTTGACCCTTATATGACTAGAGCTACTTAGAGCATAACTGCATAAAAGAAAACAAACTTCCCCAAGTGATTATATGATTTTCACACTCTTAATGTGTTTCAACTTAATTGAAACACGTCCTGGTTTAGACCTGGTTTAGTGTCCAGCAATGAGTGGAATTACCGAAAAAAAAAAAAGGGATTTAGTCCAAAATGTGAAAACAGGAAAATTTATTTCAACAAAGTAACTGTAATCCAATTACCACTCACTGAAACAGTAACTGTAACTGAATACAGTTACTCATCATTTGTACTCTGATTACTTAACTCTGGTACATGTAATCTGTTACTCCCCGACACTGTATATATCTGTATTTGTATATAATTGCGATCACTTTGGGTACGTTTCTCCGTTACCTTTGATTTTTGCGATGTTTTTTTAGGTCGTAAAAGCTGCAGATGTTGTGGATTTGATGTGGTGGTTAAAGTTCAGGTCTGAGTGCTTTATTACCCTGAGCTTTAAATCACATCCTAATGTTGTTTCCTCGTCAAAAACAGAGATGGAGTTGTGTTTAGTTTCAATCACATGTTTGAGTAAATCTTTATTACGAGTCTGTCGTCATCTACAAAGCTCCAAACGCTCAGTTCCACCTTGTGATGTCATGTGGTTGTGGTAGTTTAAGTCTACGTTCAGACTGCAGGGTTTAACGCTCAATTCTGATTTTTTGGTGAAATCCGATGTTTTTTCGAGGTCGTTCACATTTCCAGTTAAATGTGACTTGTATGTGACTCCAGTGTGAACATTAAACGGTCCAAAAGTGTCCCACATGTGACACTGGAGACACGACGACGTCAACCGCAGCGAGCGTCTCTGTGTTTACACAAGTTGAACAAACATGGACGCAGCATCGAGCACCTGGAGATTTTAAAGTTCCTCTCGTACCGGAGCCACAACATGAACAACTGACTTGTTTTAAGGAGGAGATTGAGAAGGAGAAGGACCAGGTTTTTGGTGGTGGTGTTTTGTGGTGAGTGGAGATGTGCTTCACTTCAGTCACACAGAGTTCATTAACAATTTTCTCTACTTCAGTGCAGAATAGTGACGTTTGTGTCTTGTTGATAACGTGTAGGTGGATGAATGCACTTTGACCTTTCACACTGAAGTCACATGTTAAAGATCAGATATGGATCAGTTTCAGGAGCACAGATCCAAGTGTCCTGGGTCATGTTTGAAAAAATCAGATCTGTGTGGTTCAGACTGACATTAAAAGATCAGATACAGGAACATAGAGACAAAAAATCAGATGTAGGTCACTTCAGGTGCAGACTGAACTAGAGATGCTCGGATTGTGGTTACAGCCGCGGTGTCGGGCGGATGACGTGATGAAAAATAATATTTTAATTAAATTCAGGCGGGTGGTGGTTTAACTACTCAAATTAAAATATGTATATATTACAGCCTATATTGTTTAAGTGTTATGAGATCTGTGTCTTTACTCCTATGTGCGATGTTTATAGCGGCGTGTGGCGTGAGCGTGACTGAGCGACTGTGCGTGTGGAGCGTACGGGCGTCTATGTTTTACTGTATGTGAAGTGAACAGTAGGAAGGCGACGGAAGCGAGTCAGGAAGCAGCTGTCCTGTTATTTAGTGCATCAAGGCAATTAAAACCACGGTTCTTGAACAGCGAACTGGCGCGTTTATTGAGCCCACGAACTCACGGTGAGGCTCCGAACAGAGAGTTAAACCCCGAGCAACGAGCGGCGTTTTGTTACGATTAAGACGATTAAGAATGCGAACATGCACGTTGAGTGAATTTTGGAATGAATGAGCTGTAGAGTTTACATTTTTATCGAGGCTCTTTAGTTTGTTTGCTGTATGATTGTTCTAAAATCTAAAATCAACAAGCGGACGGCGGCGAGTGCGGTTGCGGACGAAAAAATAGCCCATCCGCGCATCTCTGGTCTGAACGCAGCCCAAGTGTTTTTGTGGTGAATGACAGACACACATCAAAGTATCAGAGTTTTCAGGAGTCCCACAGTCCCCGTCACATCTGGACCAACATGAACTCGTGGAGCTGGAGGCACCAGATCGTTCAGACTCTGGAGACGTTTTCAGTCGGATTAATGTGAACGAACACTGTACACACAACAACACCACTCACATACACACTAGTGTGAACGGGGCCTGACTCTGCCCCCTGTGGATTATTCTGTAAAAGATCAGATACAGGAACATAGGGGCCAAAAAATCGGATTTAGGTCACTTCAGGCTGCGGTGTGAACGTAGTGAACAGCTCCAAAAGTCCAGAGCTGAAACGATCCAGATGATTCTCGTGAAGGTGCGTGTGGAGTTTAAAACACAGTGGAGCGCTTCATGTGTTCCAGGATGACATCACGAGGTGGAACAGGGTGTTTTCTGTTTGAGAGACGAGTCCTTGATGCTTAAATGTGCTAAATTTGTGCGTTAAACATGTGTGAGTGAAACAAACCACAGCTCCGGGTCTGTTTGCGACGAGGAAACGACGTCAGAGCAGAGATCAGAGGAGGAGAGCGTCACATGTAACAGCTCGTTCAACACTTCATTCTTAATTCCGCTCTCGTGTTTCGCTCTTGTTGACACGTTTCGGGGCCGCGTTTCCGTATATTTTCTGGCCCCGGGAGAGTAAACAGCTCCACGTCCAGAGCCACAGAGAGTCGCTTCTGTCGGCTTCAAAGCGCCGCTCGCCCCGACGTCACGAAGCGGCGACGGACTGAAGCTCCACACGCTCAGTCAAGTCAAACAAACCACAATCCTGGACTTTCCCCGCTGTGTCCAGGAGTAACAGATTACAAGTACCGACGTTAAGTAATCAGAGTACAACCGGGACTAGACCAGGACTAAACCAGGACTAAAACCTAAAACCAGGACTAAAACCAGGACTAGGGACTAAACCAGGACTAAACCAGACTAAACCAGGTCTAAACCAGGACTAAACCAGGTCTAAACCAGGACTAAACCAGGACTAAACCAGGAAAACCAGGTCTAAACCAGGACTAAACCAGGACCAGGACTAAAACCAGGACTAAACCAGGACTAAACCAGGTAACCAGGACTAAACCAGGTCTAAAACCAGGACTAAACCAGGACTAAACCAGGTCTAAACCAGGACTAAACAGGACTAAACCAGGACTAAACCAGGACTAAACCAGGTAAACAGGACTAAACTAACCAGGTCTAAACCAGGTAAACCAGGTCTAAACCAGGACTAAACCAGGACTAAACCAGGTCTAAACCAGGTCTAAACCAGGACTAAACCAGGACTAAACCAGGAAACCAGGACTAAACCAGGCCAGGACTAAAACCAGGGACTAAACCAACTAACCAGGACTAAACCAGGACTAAACCAGGACTAAACCAGGTCTAAACCAGGACTAAACCAGGACTGAACCAGGACTAAACCAGGACTAAACCAGGTCTAAACCAGGACTAAAACCAGGACTAAACCAGGTAAACAGGACTAAACCAGTCTAAACCAGGTCTAAACCAGTAAACCAGGACTAAACCAGGACTAAACCAGGCTAACCAGGACTAAACCAGGACTAATAAACCAGGACTAAACCAGGACTAAACCAGGGCCAATTTGAAGAGAACAAACATGAATTTTCAGGATGTGGTTGGTTCATTCATGTAGTTTTAAAAAACACGACAATATCAAGTAATCCAAAGTATTCAGATTACATTACTCACCTTAAGTAACTTCATGGATTACGTTACAAACTACATTTTGGGGGATGTAATCTGTAATCTGTAGGGGATTACATTTGAAAAGTCACCTCCCTCGGCCTCTGCTCGGCTGCTCGGCGTCGGGTGTGGGGAACTGTTGGACTGTGGAGGCAGCTCAGGTCGCGTCGGGGCTTTGGCGTTTCCTCTGGACTCGGGTCAGGAGTTCGGAGCGTTTGTGATGTTTCAGATGATGTTTCAGATGATGTTTCAGATGATGTTTCAGATGATGTCAGAGCGTTTCTGTCGTGGAGTGAGATTTAAGACAGATGGAGGCAGCTGAAGCGCCTGTTGTTCAGACGCAGGTTTCTGCTGGAGGACGACAGATTCTTGGGTCTGGGCACTAAAAGAAATGATCAGGTCCAATTGAATTTTGGCATCGCGAACCCTTATTTGATGCAATTTTATTATTTTTTTCCCCCTATTTTCTATAAGGAAAAAGCGAGTGACATGAGGGGAACAGCACAAGGAAGATTTGACTCTGGAGGATCATTTGTTCCATCTACGGGTGTGATGTGTTTTTATTTGTGTCGTTTCAGTTTGGGGCGTTGGGTTTGGTGCACGAGTGAGTTTGTGCAGTTTGTCTGTGTTCACATGTGCAGCTCCACAGAGACTCACTGCAGATCATCTTTTTTTTTACCTGTATGTTCTGTATAAAAGACTAAAGTGTGTTGCATTTATTTTATTTTATTTATTTCAATATTTTACCAGGTGAGTCAGTTGAGAACACTTTCTCATTTACAACGACGACCTGGACGAGGCAGAATAAAACGAAAGCACAAACAGAAACACTCGCCAATCATCAACTAAAACATGAAACAGTGAACAGAGACACAAGACAGTAAAACGTTTGCAGATTGAAGTTTCTCTAAATCATAAACAAATGTGTCAAAGCTGAATTAAACACATAATTACTCATTGTGTATTTGAGTCGTCCTTGTAGGAAATTTAAAAACAAACTTAAATTATCCACCTGGACAGAACCAAAACTGCTTCTGCTTCTGTAGTTCCAGCATCATTTTATCTCATGTCTCATCAGCCGTGATAGAAAATGAATCTGTCCATGTTGTATTAAACATTCTGTTCTCTTCAGAAACGTTTCTTGTATTTATCTGTCATTTACCTGCAGGGGTGGAAAAGCTCAGTAAATCATGCTGCTGGTGCAGGACCTGATAAATCCAGTGTGCCAAATCTGTGCTGTGTGTTGCTCATCAGCACCTGTGACGTACATTTTGAGTCACAAAAATATTAAAAACATCTTATTTGAATGTTATAGGCGAGTTTTATTGTTGACAAAAGCGTGCGTTTCATGCTGGGAATTATTTTGGTCGGCGGCAAGAAACACTAATTCAACATGACGGACGGAGCGAGAAAACACGTAAAGGGTATTGATCCTGGTTATTTATCCACTCTAACGGCAGAGGACCCAAGACCATTTGACCAGAAATTGGTCATAAACATCGACGGACGACAAATCACCCTTTTCAACCCCGACAGAACCTGGACCAAACCAAACTTCTGGTCAGAATCTCCAACTACCTGGACAAATATTCACTTGGGCGACATCCACAATGACTTGGTGGAAACTCCTGGGCCATTCACAGCAGAAAAGATGAAAACCTCCAAGAGTCTGGATGTGTTGTTGAACTTGTTGAGTCCACGGTTTGTTAGGATCTTCTACGTTTGCTCTGCGGATGTTTGAAAGTCGTTTAATTCACCGTTAGTGGTTCTTTTCACTCAGAATATGAAAAAGACATTTTCCTTCTTCCGTGTTTCTATTTGTGCATCTGATAACCAGTGTTGGGAAGTTTACTTTTAAAATGTAATCCCCTACAGATTACAGATTACACACACCAAAATGTAGTTTGTAACATAATCCATTAAATTATTTAAAGTGAGTAATGTAATCTGATTACTTTGGATTACTTGATTTGCTGTAGAGAAACAAAGACGAGGAAATCTTCACATAAGAAGTTTTGTCTGATAAAAGAAAATACAAAGCCCAGACTTTACTGAACCAAATTAAAAATATTATTGATAGAAGAAGAAACACGTCCACACAGCAGGATTTAGTCCTGTTAAATCCTGTTTTAGACCTGGTTTAGACCTGGTTTAGTTCTGGTTTAGATCTAGTTTAGGCCTGGGTTTAGACCTGGGTTTAGTCCTGGTTCAATCCTGATTTAGTCCTGGTTTAGTTTCCGACAATGAGTGGAATTACCCAAAAAAAAAAAAAAAAAAGGGATATAATATACCTCAAAATGTGAAAAAAGGAAAATCTATTTGTGCATCTGATAATGCAGCAGGAATTTACCATTATCGAGGAGAAATACACGAGGTTACACACTGTGTTTGACGCTACCGTGTTTCTGCCTCCGACCAAAATATTTCCCAGCAGCAACGCGGACTTTTAATAACAATGATGTCAGCTGAAACTCACCTATAAGATTTACCATTATCAAAACAAACAAACAAAAATAAGAATACTTTAAAGACTCATTACCGTATTTCCTGCACAGTAGGGTGCACTCATAAGCCTCAAAAGTCGAGGAAAGAACCGAAAAAGCGAGCACGATGTGTCGCTTCTAGACACGACTGAACAACTGAGTCACTGCGAACACGCCGACAATCCAGCGACAGACACTACTCCCTACACGCCACAACTGAACAAAGCCCAGAGTCACCGTGAACGAACAAACAAACAAAACCACTCACACATCACACTGTTGGGTTTCATTTAAAGTCCCACGAGGTTTATTTGTGAAAAAAGTTTGAAAATAGACCATTTAATGACGACGTATAGTGAGGAAAATACGGTATATATTTTCCTAAGTCACAGGAGCCACAACAGAAGGATGAAAGAGCCACATGGGGCCGACTGCTGTTCTCGATAAACAGACTTAAAACCAGTTTAGGATGAATATAAATGGCCTGATCATAAATTCCAAGATGCTAAATTGTAGATATAAGTGCTTGAAAACAGTCGTACATGAGAGCAGTTCGTCCATTCATACAAATCATAAACTTAAACTCTGAAAACAAGATGAAAAACCTGATAGACGTTTGAAAATCTTGGTCAGATCAGAGGAAAGTTGAGTGTGTCGTGAGTCCTGGACGGTTCAGGACGGCAGCTCTGTGGGTGGGAGGCAGGAGCTCTGTGGATCTCTCGTTCTCAGGTCTCTTTCTCTCTCTCCGTCTCTCGTTTCCTTCTCTCTTCTCTCTTCTTTCCCTCTCTCTTTCTCTCCTCTCTTTCTCTTTCTGTGGCGTAGAGGGAAAATGTGACCGTGTGGTTTATTTGTTCTGTTTGCTGTGGCTTCTCGCGTGTCCTTGGCAGAGTCTCCATACCTCCACCAGCGACTCCATCACACGGATTATGGTCGTATCATGTACACGTGTGTGTGTGTGTGTGTGTGTGTGTGTGTGTGTGTGTGTCTGTGTGTGTGTGTGTGTGAGAATCTGTGTGTGTGTGTGTGTGAGAATCTGTGTGTGTATGTGTGTCTGTGTGTGAGAGAGTCTGTGTGTGTGTGTGTGTGTCTGTGTGTGTGTGTGTGTCTCTGTGTGTGTGTGTGTGTGTGTGTGTGAGAGTCTGTGTGTGTGTGTGTCTCTGTGTGTGTGTGTGTGTGTGTGTCTGTGTGTGTCTGTGTGTGTGTGTGTGTGTGTGTGTGTGTGTGTGTGTGTGTGTGTGTAGAGTCTGTGTGTGTGTGTGTGTCTCTGTGTGTGTGTGTGTGTGTGTCTGTGTGTGTCTGTGTGTGTGTGTGTGTGTGTGTGTGTGTGTGTGTGTGTGTGTGTGTGTCTGTGTGTGTGTGTGTGTGTGTGTGTGTGTGTGTGTGTGTCTGTGTGTATGTGTGTGTGTGTGTCTGTGTGTGTCTGTGTGTGTGTGTGTGTGTGTGTGTGTGTGTGTGTCTGTGTGTGTGTGTCTGTGTGTGTGTGTCTGTGTGTGTGTGTGTGTGTGTGTGTGTGTGTGTGTGTGTGTGTGTGTGTCTGTGTGTGTGTGTGCTGTGTGTGTGTGTGTGTGTGTCTGTGTGTGTGTGTGTGTGTGTGTGTGTGTGTGTGTGTGTGTGTCTGTGTGTGTGTGTGTGTGCTGTGTGTGTGTGTCTGTGTGTGTCTGTGTGTGTGTGTGTCTGTGTGTGTGTGTGTGTGTGTACATGTGTGTACGTGTGTGTGTGTCTGTGTGTGTGTGTATGTGTGTGTGTGTGTGTGTGTCTGTGTGTGTGTGTGTGTGTCTGTGTGTGTGTGTGTGTGTGTGTGTGTGTGTCTGTGTGTGTGTGTGTGTGTGTGTGTCTGTGTATGTGTGAGAGAGTCTGTGTGTGTGTGTCTGTGTCTGTGTGTGTGTGTGTGTGTGTGTGTGTGTGTGTCTGTGTGTGTGTGTGTGTGTGTATACGTGTGTCTGTGTGTACATATGTGTACGTGTGCGTGACTCTGTCTGTGGTCATGTGTGTGCATGAGTGTGTACGTGTGTGTGTGTCCGTGTGTGTGTGTCCGTGTGTGTGCGCGTCGGGGTGTGTGTCCTTGTGTGAGAGTGTGCGTCTGTGAGTCTCTGTGTGTGTGTCCGTGTGTGTGTGTTTACATGTGCATAAGTCTCTGTGTGTGTATGTGTGTATGTGTGTGTGTGTGTATGTGTCTGTGTGTGTGTACATGTGTGTGTCGGTGCCTCTGCTGTGCGCCTCATAAACCTGGTGTGTAACTGTGTGTAAAGGGCCTGTTCCTCTGGAGCCGTTTCCTTTTCTTTCTGTAAAACGAGGAAACCAGAGCTGCTCGTTTTCGACTTCGCCGGAAAGTTTCATAAATATAAATATAAAAGCCACGATGAGCCAAAAATGTGATTCTATAAAACATAACCCTTTATCCAGGCATCAAAATCAAACATTTACAAAGGAAATAAGCTTTTAATCAATCAAATCTGACTTATTCAGTGCAGTGTGTGTAATTCTGCTGTGTGAAAAGTCCGTTCATCCATTTATCCATTTGTCACGACTCGATGTGTGACTCTGTTTGCTGCAGTGATCAGGCCTCAGACACCGACAGCAGCAGGAGTCTCCAGACTCTTTCCATGGATGAGCTACATTTACAAAATACGACGGAGTGAAAGGGTCAGATTTTAAAAAAAAAAAAAGATGCTGGTGCTACGAGAATAAAGTCTTAACATTTCAACATTAAAGTCGTAATATTATGAGAATAAAGTCGTAGTCAAAATAAAGTGGTAATATTAAGAGAAAATCAGCTGCTCAGAGTCTGAGTGGAGAATGAGGAATTTGGAGCATTTTGTAAAGGAGAAGAATCCTTGGATCATTCGTTCATTTGACTGAACAAGGACTAAATCAGGACTAAATCAGGTCCAGAACCAAACCAGAAAGACCAGGATTGAGACTGGGACCAGACCAGGACTGAAAACGGTTTAGTCCTAGTTTAGTCCTGGTTTAAGTCACAGGAAATGGGAAATGGCGTTTCTGTGAGTTTAATATGCGATGCGGAATGATTGCGCCGGGACTGAACCGGGACTGAACCGGGACTAAACCAGGACTGAACCAGGACTGAACCGGGACTGAATCGGGACTAAACCAGGACTAAACCGTTTTCAGTCCTGGTCTGGTCCCTGTCTCAGTCCCAGTCTCAGTCCTGGTCTGATCCCGGTCTCAGTATTGGTCCCGGACTCAGTCTTTGTCTGGTCCCGGTCTAAAAGAAAATTGTTGTTTGTTTTCTTATTTTTGGTTTTATATTGAAAAACAAGTTTCTTCTTCTGCCGCATTTTTCACTTTGACTTTGATTTTATTACGACTTCATTCTCGTAATATTACAACTTTATTTTAACTTCAACTTTATTCTCGTAAAATTACAACTTTAATGTCAAAATGTTACGACTTTATTCTCGTAGCACCAGCATCTTTTTTTTTTTTTTTTTTATCTGACTCTTATACTCCATTGTAACAAAACAAAAATTCACCGGAAATAAAAGTAAATATTAGAGCCATGGCAAGACTTACAGGTACAGTTGGATAAAACACAAAACATACGGTTATTTATTTATGAACGCACAAAGTCGGGCATCAAAATGATAAATGTACAAGAATAATCGGCATTTATTTAATCAGATTTGAGGATTGTTCAGGACAATCGATCTTAATTCAAGGAATGTCTGTTTGTTTGTCTGTTCCAACGTGTAACTCTCGAATCGCTTAATCCGATCAATCTCAAATTCTGAGGATGTTGTCTTAATGGGACGAGTGTGAGCAGTGCCAATTTTCATGTTGTTAGCGCAAAAAATGCCAAAGATCTGTTAAAATAATAGTTTGGTTAGGCTCCCTAGTGCCTCCGCTCAATTTCATTTCTCTCCAGCAACTAGGTCAGGAATCAGAATAAACTAGACGATTCACAAAAACCCCAGAAGTGTGAGTTCAGGCTCCAGCCAATCAGAGAAGAGACAGAACATTCTGTGTTGGCAACGATTCCCGAGATTGAGGATTTAAACTCTGAACAAAGAGAATGTTTGGTGAATTTGATCTCGGGGAAAAGACGTTATTGTTCTTCTTCCTGCAGGATTTGGAGCTTTACAAACGTCACGACCAAACAGCAGCGATTGGTTCAATAAAAAAAGTCCCCGTCTACTGTCGCGCGAACGAATCCTAATGCTGCAGGTCACAGTTTACACCAAGTGAAACCAGCTCATGAATCAGGCTTGTAAAATGAGAGAAGTGTCTTTGTCGAGCTGCTTGTAAGTGAGTGGAGAGTTACTCGTATCTCCTGAGCTGCAGGTTGGAGACTCCTGACCGACAGAGTCCAGACGCAGCAGCTCCTTTAACGAGAGAGAAGCAGAGGAACCACATCACTCCTGTTCTTAAATCCCTGCACATTTTAGAATCCATTTTAAAATTATAATTACTGCTTTTAAGAGTCATAATGGCAGCTTCCGATTTATTTGAACTCCTCGTCCAGCCTCATGTCCCGTCCAGAGTCCTGCACCGGGTCGAGCACCTGCAAAAAGTTGCTGTAACCGGAATTTTACAGGCAGGTGTGTGTGTGTGTGTGTGTGTGTGTGTGGGCGGGTGAGTAGTGATCACACACGGGCGGGTCAGGAGAATCATCTGTTGTCCTGGAAACAAGTGACATTTCTCGTCTTTTCCCGGAACGACAGATCAGATTGAGAGATTTCAGTGTTTTGTTACGTCAAATAATCAGAGAAGGAGATCGACTCAAAGGCTGCGCTCCTGGTTCAGTCCTGGTGTAGTTCTGGTTTAGTCCTGGTTCAGTCCTGGTGTAGTCCTGGTTCAGTCCTGGTTCAGTCCTGGTGTAGTTCTGGTTTAGTCCTGGTTCAGTCCTGGTCTAGTCCTGGTGATCAGTTCTGTGGTTGTGGCGTGTGTATTTATAATCCACTAATGACACGGCGAAGGTTCATCCTGGTTCAGTTCTTGGTGTAGTCCTGGCGATCGGCTCTGCGGTTTGTGGTGTGTATATATTTATAATCCGATAATGACATGCCGTAGATTCAGTCCTGGTTTAGTCCTGGTTTAGTCCTGGACTGTTGGCCTGTTGGACTAATGGTCTGACCCTGATTTATCACGGGTCCGGGTCGGTAACGGGTGGAATGTAAACGGGTCCGGGAAACTGCAGATTTAACTTTGCTATAATCGCGAGTTAACAGGTTTGGTGTTGGGCTGCACGGGTGCGGGTCTCCAAAAATGGACCGGTGCAGGACTCTGCCTCCTGGTCGTCTCCAGGACCAGGCTGAGGACCAGAGGAGACGGGACCTTCTCTGTGGAACACTTTCACTTTGCACATTAGAGCTGCAGAGTCTCTGGAACACTTTAAATTCTTTTTCAAAACGCACCTTTACTCTTTTTGCTCAAACAGTTAAGAAGAAACACCTCAGCATCTTCCTGCTTTTATTTTTATTTTTTATTTAATATTTAGTTTAATTTTTTATTAAATTATTATTTTTATTTAATTAATTATTTTTATTTAATTTTTTTTTTTAATTTCATTTTTTTATTTAATTATTTTTTATTTAATTATTATTATTATTTATTTTTTTATTTATTTATCTTATTTTATTTTTATTAGTATTATTTTACTTTAATTTTTTTCATGTTTATTTGTATTTGTATTTTTATTATTATTATTATTCTGCTTGATTTGCTTATTGTGTGTTTTATTTCACTGTAAATGTCATTTGGTAAGATTTGGTTGTTTTAAATGTTCTACACAAATACATCAGATTTGATTTTGATTTTAAGTGGTGGAGCTACAGGTCACAGGTTGGAGACCCCTGCCCAGTACTGACACGACTCTAGAGCTCAGTGTGTAACAACAAATATCTGTATTCGTACAAGATTCAAGTGTGTGTGTGTGTGTGTGTGTGTGTGTGTGTGTGATTGGCTGTAGATTTGCCGTGATCTGACACTTTCACTTGTGCTTCTGCTACTTCACTCAGAGTTTAAAAAGCCAGAGAGTCGTCCGCTGAAAGTCTTTGTGGCTGTGGCGTAATCCCGGTGAAAGTGAAGCGCAGATGAGACTGAAGCGTGATGAGCCAGTAAAGTGTCAGGAAAAGCATCTGGCTCGGGGCGAGTTCACTCAGTGATGAAAGAAGAGCTAATATTCCACTTTTCAGAGCTTTTAATCATGTTGTAGCTGCTCCCCCTTTTCATTTACCCTCTGGAAGTGGCGTTTCGAGTGATTTGTGTAAGTTGGAGTTGTTTAATCACTTACGTTCAAGACACGGCCCGTTTGCATCGACTCCAATGGAAACACAAAACACTCGCCGTATGTCGCGGACTGTTCCTTTAATTAAATCATCTTAGATGAATATTGTGATTTAAAATGTGTAAATAGAAACAGAAAGATCCACAGATGTTTTACATTTGAACTTATAACAATATGTGACCTGTAAGAGTTATAAATGAGACTTTATTTGAGTTAAACGTCTGTTTCATGAACTTTAATATGAACAGGTCATGTTCTATGTTCATCATGAGATTAAAAAAACATTTGAAACAGACAGTATGACCAAAATGTTTTCCAAAATTCCTGTGAGACATGTTTAATGTTTAACAAAGTGGACTGAGTGAGTTTGACGTCATCCTCAGAGTTCAGCTCCAGTCAAATGAAGCTCATCGAGGCTACGGTTATAGGAGCGAATTTGGAGCAGAATTCCTTATTTGGAATTCAAACCATGAGTGTCACAACAACCTTATTGCCCCACAGTTCAGTCGAACACCATGTTCGAGCACAAGTGTGTCCATCAGTGCACGTGGCATCAGGACGCCCAAGGCCGGAGGTCGATGATCGACTTCGTCAGGCAGCTGATGGTACCGGCCAAGCCTGCTGCAGCTCGTGCAGTTGCAGAGGTAAAAAGTCGGAGCTGGGAGGAGTTCGGGGAGGCCATGGAGAAGGACTATCGGACGGCCTCAAAGAGATTCTGGCAAACCGTCCGGCGCCTCAGGAGGGGAAGCAGTTCTTCACCAACACTGTTTACAGTAGATAGATTTGTGTAGTTTGTAATTTGTGAGACATCTCTAGGACCACATCGTTAGTTTTGTTCAGTTTGTCATTAATGCGTCGTTGTTGTTTCCTTTAAGTTTTGCTCTTTCTTTCTTGATCGTTGTGGATAAATTGTTCATGAAGAATGTTTATCCTTTGTGGAGTTTGTTGGTTGAAGATTTGGTGATGGGGCAGATTTATGAAGCTGCTGGAGAATACGACACACATTTACACACACATTTACACACACATTTACACACACATTTACACACACATTTAGACGCAGGAAAACATTAACCAGAAGTTCCTCAAACCTACAGAGGGACACTTCCAGCCGTTGGGAAAAAGCTCTATTACCTTCCTCCTCTTCCTCTTCTCCATCTTCTGTCCGTCTTGTTTATCTTCTCCTGTGTGAGATCTTTGTTCTGTCCTTGATGGAGGCAGCACAAGGCCCACACTTCAGCTTCGTGCAGAGAAACAGAGCGAGAGACGGAGCGAGAGAGCGTCAGCGGGGGTCTGCGCTCGTGCGCGAGGCTTTAGACTGATGCTAAACTGCAGCCGCAGAGACAGACTGACCTCCCCTCACATGTGTTCACCATTATCCCCGACGCAGAGCCGTGCCCAGAGGGAAGACGAGAGGAGCGCCAAAAGAGGAGCCCCCTCAGCAGATCCCGTGAACTTCACACAAACAGCGAGGCGGCGTCTGCGGGGAGGGAGCGGCTCTCAGCTGATGCACAACGTAAACAGAGCCGGAGTGTGTGTGACGGCTTCTGATCATTCTCTCATTTGGACTTAATCTGGAGGGATAAAACCTGCCGCAAAGACAAATGATACTTTCACACAAATCAAGAAGCAATTTGTGAAGGAAAGTTGAAAAATCTGTTGGAGATTACAGGAAGTGGGGAGTTGTGTTTCGAAGGTGGAGCCCCTCCCTGCCCACACTCGCGACATCACACCGGGAGAATTCTGTCCAAAAGTTAGTCAAATTTTACACAAGAAGCACATTTTTATGAGACTTTAAACATGATTTCAACCGAATATATCAATTGGCCGATATTATCAGTCGATATGTGCACTTGGAGACATCTCGACTATCGGACTAAATGTGTGAAGAATCCCTCAGTCGCTCAGGTAGAATCCACGGCGAGGAGAAAATTCAGTTTTCGACTGGACAAAATTTAATTTGGTTGAATTCTGAACTGAAGAAGCAGCTTGGATGATCTGCGAAACGTATCCAACCAAACTAATTTTGTCCAGTCGACAAACTGAATTTTCTCCTCGCTATCGGTGTAAATCAAGCCCCCAGGTTCCAAAATGGCCGCCCATTCAAGTCAATGGGCTGAGCTCAATGTCACATGATCCCAGATTCACCTTTAGACCAGCGAGGTTTCTTCCGGTGGCTGTGTTCCGACCGAGCATGTGCAAATCCACACAAACGCACGCACAGAGCGCGGGCTCGTGTATCACGTGATCACTTTGACCAATCAGAGCGAGAGGAGAAGAGCGGAGCCGGAGCGAACGATTATAAAACATTTTTTAAGACGACTGAAGGATTTTGAGCTGAGAAAAAGTTTATCATCTAAAAATAGATAAAAATCACCACAAAATCCAACATTTTTGAAAGCTGTAGGTCCCCGTCAGACAAACACGAGCAGTTTGTGATCACACTGACTCTATGAGAAAGTTCCAGTGAGAGTCACTACGTCAACTGGAGGGAGATACAAGCAGGAATATCCAGGAGTATCCAGTTATTTTAATAGATCCATGGTCTAAATCTTGTCGATCTGGGTCGATAGTCGACGTGGGCAGGTTATACCTCGTCATGAAGCTCAGACTCTCTATATTATGTCCATTTAATCCAATTTACAGACAGATAAATGTCCACATTTTAGGACAGGTGTCCCTGAGCGCAGCACCAGAGTCACATGACATGCGCTTGTTTACACCTGTGCACTCTGAGGCGCTGCTTTAAACGCTCTTGTGTCTGATCCATGACACTGACCATAAATAAAAGTGAACTTAAGCAAAGTTTAGTACAGAAACAAAACTGCTGTTTTTATCAAACTTATTAGTGCAGACTTGTGATCTGAGAGGAGCCTGTGTGAGGCTGAGTGTTGGAAATGTGTCGGTTTTGGACATACTTATTTGTTGGTTGCGTAGCTACTGTAGCTCCACATAAACAGTTTGTTTTCTGCCATTGTCCTAGTGTAAAGTGACTCTAGTGTCTGCACATGTGACTGGACCTGCACTGATGTGTGAATGATCCACATTTACACATATCATTAAGTACAGTGGTGCGCTCGCATTTACCACTAAAGGCTGATAGAGGTAGTTTTTTACTTTCTTTACTGGTAGAATGTGATGCAAAAATGTCATTAGTCCGACTTACTGTCTTTAAATATGACGTAAAGAGGCAGAAGAACAATAAATGTCGTCTAAACAAACACAATTTAAAATCCAGTCGAGCCAAACCGAAGTTTTATAATCAACTAAAGATTTACAGTGAATTTTTATTATCACTAAATATATCAACTATCAGCTCCTTCAACTCCCGTTTTATCGGAATCATATCAACCTCAAAAAAAATCAACGTCAATCGGGCCCTTGTGTTGATTTCTGTTTTATCTTTGCAAAAAAGAAAAAAACAGGCGTAGAGTCCAAAAGCATCTCGCTGAGGTTTTTGAGAGTTTTTTGAGTCTTAGGGTTTCAGAGTCGAACAAAACCTTTGTATAGTCCAATTTCTAAACATGATCTTTTTAGCTGATACATAAGTCTGGGGAAATCACGGAGCACCTGCAGTTTGTATCATAAAACAGAGCAGCGTTCACCGTCCAAGGCCACGGAACAGAACAGTTTGCACGTGAACTGAAGCAGCATTATGTCAGAAATGAAATGAGTACAATAAGATTATTGTTCACATATGTTTTTACTTTAAACTTAAACTCAGACAAACTTTATTGATCCACAAGGGAAATAACCCAATAACAGGAGCTCACACATCACAATAACAAAGAGCAGAAATATAAACAGTTATAATGAGTAGCAAAAAAAGAAAATAGTGTCGATAATTATAAAAATGTGTTTGTACAAGTGTTACGACTCAGCTCATTTGGGTGAGGGAAGTAACAAAAATAAAAACCACCATGTAAAATGGAATAAATTAAATAATGTTTAATTAACAGGAATGTAAAGTTAAATTAGGTAAACAGAAAACAACCTAAACTAAGAAACAGAACAACAGAATAAACAGAGTTTTGTGCCAGAAATTGGGTCACGCAGACTTACACAAAAACGAGTGGTAAAACTTAGGGACACAGACTAAACTAAAACACAAGTTCCCCAAATTAAACCACATAAACTCACAAACAGAATCGAGTGACCAAATCAAAAAAGGCACAAAAAAGAACTAAACTAAACTACACACACATGAAACAAAACGTCAGACTGACCACCAAGACCAGCAGCCCTGAACAGGTGCTGATCATCTCCTTAAATAGGGGGAGGTGGCTGCAGGTGAGGTGGGCGTCGTCCTGCCCCACCAATCACGGACCAGGGCTCCTGCAGCAGGAATCCAGGTGTGTCAGACTTATTTAGAACACACAGAACAAATTAGAACTAAGGCCTGGGGCCGTAACAACAAGGAAAAATATAATAGAAAAATAAGTAATAAAATATAAACTGTGCACCTGTAGTTGTGTTACGGTGCGTTTGTTTATCCATCCGACTCGGAGATCTGAGGATGTTACCTAACGACACGCACTGACACGCCTCTTTTTCACAGACGCCGCAACTTGGAATTCGGAAGAACTCGAAGGAAAGATTCCGGATAGAATCCAAGACAAATGACAATTTCAGATTTCACTCGTGTTACTGCAGTACTTTACTGCGTCTGTGTCACTGCCTGTGGGGAGGGTAGTCGGAGTGGTGGTCAGTGTTGTGGTGGTCGTGTGGTGGTCATGTGGTGATTATGTGGTGGTCGATGTCGTGGTGTTTGTGTGGTGGTCGTTGTTGCAGTGGTCAGTGTTGTGGTAGTCGCTGTCACTGTGGTCGGGGTTACGGTGTCGTGTTGTTGTGGTAATTGGTGTTGTGGTGGTCGGTGTCACGGTGGTCGTGTCGCAGTGGTCAGGTCTCGCTGTGGTCTTATGGTGATCATATTGTGATTGGTGTCGCGGTGAACACTGTTGCAGCGGTCGGTGTTGTGGTGGTTGTGTGGTGGTCAGTGTTGCGGTTGGTGTTGTAGTGGTTGGTTTCATGGTGGTTATTGTGTGGTGGTTGGTGTCTTGGTGGTCGGTGTTGTGGTGGTTGTGTGGTGGTCGTGTGGTGGTCAGTGTTGCGGTTGGTGTTGCAGTGGTTGGTGTCTTGGTGGTCGGTGTTGCGGTGGTCGTGTGGTTGCGTTGTTGTGGTGGTCAGTGTTGTGATTGGTTTTGTGTTTCGGTGTGGTGGTCGGTTTTGTGTTCGAGGTAGTGCTCAGTGTTGTGGTGGTCGTTGTTGCAGTGGTCAGTGTTGTGGTGGTCGGTGTCACTGTGGTTGGGTCACGGTGTCGTGTTGTTGTGGTAATCCGTGTTCTGGTGGTTGGTGTGGTGGTCAGTGTTGCAGTGGTCGGTGTCGCTGTGGTCTTCTGGTGGTCATATGGTGATTGGTGTCGCGGTGGACAGTGTTGCGGTGGTCGATGTCGTGGTGATTGTGTGGTGGTTGTGTAGTGGTTGGTGTTGCAGTGGTCAGTGTTCAGGTGGTTGTGTTGTTGTGGTGGTCGCTGTTGTGTTTGATGTAGTGCTCAGTGTTGCGGTGGGTGGTGTGGTGGTGTTTGTGTGGTGGTCGATGTTGTGGTGTTCGATGTTGTGGTGGTCGATGTTGTGGTGATCGGTGTTGCGGTGGTCGTGTGGTTGCGTTGTTGTGGTGGTCGCTGTTGTGGTTGGTTTTGTGTTCGAGGTGGTGGTCGGTGTTGGCAGTGGTCGGTGTTACAGTGGTTGGTGTTTTGGTGGTCGTTGTCGTGGTGATTGGTGTTGTCGTCGGTGTTGTGGTAGTGGGTGTCGTGGTGGTCAGTGTCATTGAGGTCGGTGTCATTGGGGTCGGTGTTGCGGTGGTCTTTATGTTGGTCATATGGTGGTCGGTGTCGTGTTGTTGTGGTCGGTGTTGTGGTTAATCGGTGTTGTGTCGGTTGGTGTCGCAGAGGTCAGTGTTGTGGTTGGTGTCGTGGTGGTCGGTGCTGTGATGAGGACAATACTGAACACAGATTTATTTTAAACATTGTCGCTAAACGCTTCAAGAGTCACTAAAAGAAAATAAACAACAACAGTAACAGTTTTGTGGTTGGCGTCCACGTTGAGACTCGCAAAACAACGACTTGGTTCCACCTCTGCCGTAAAACACCGTATGAAAAAACAGCAGCTCAGATTCACAAACACAAAAACACAAACTCGGAGAGAAGCAAATCGTTGCCAAAATCGGGCAAATTGTCCTTTCTCCGTCTTTAGAGAGGATCTGAAAAAAGAAAGCTCTGTTTACTGTGGAATAAAACTCAACAGGACAGAAATATTAGAAAAAACTGAAAGTAGATGATATCACGTTATTGTTTAAACATTTTCAGCCGTGCATTTAAACTTCTGAGCCTCTGTTCCTATGGGCCGTACAGAAGTTTACCGTCCCAGAATGCTTCGTGTTTCCGTGTCTTTTCTGTCAGACGCAGACAGAAACAATGTTATTGGTAAATAGAGGTGGTTTATCCTGCTCCTTCTCTTTCCGACCGCGGCTCAAGATTACATATTCCATTTTATTTTTCCGCGAAATCTCCTCTGTTATAAATTAAAGGCCTCGAAAAATAGTTGCCGAGCTTCGCAATCGCTGTGGGGCTGTTTTGCCAAACGATGAGCTCTTGTTTTCAAACCGCTGGACGTAAGATTTCCTCTCGTTTTCAGAGCGGAGCGGGGGAGATGTGGAGGCGCTGACACAGATCCGCTCGATGCCACGGAGCAGATGGATGTAGTGACAGAGAAAGTCGTGCTTCTCGTTCCAGTTTTCGGAGCAGCTCGTAAAACATATTAGAGAAGAGTCCATAAAAGAGCTCACATCGGGGTTCAAACTGGAAACGCGGCGCTGCTCGGCTGGCGTTTGCCGCGGGGGACGTTCTTGGCTCGAGCTCGTCGTTCTGCAGTGTTTTGGAAACTCGAGCTCGTGTGGCAGAGCGAGTCTGTGGATTCCCATCGTCCCATTGTTAAAATGTCAGAGTCAAATTGAACCCACTGACCCAGGACCTTCTCACTGCACGGTTCAAGCTCAGGCTGGAAGTATAAATAGACTCAGCTGAACCTCGAGCAGCTGCGATTCAAACAGGAAGTTTCAGTTCCATCGGCTCTGGCTCCATTTCACTTTCTAATGAAAAACCGTGGCTCCTCTTTCTGTAACTGCTGCTGTCAGACTCCTCATTCTGACATTAAAGTAAACCACTAAACAACAAAACCACCTTTTTTCTGCTGATGATCTGTGTAAATGTGTCTAAAACAGAAGCTTTTTTACCTCCGCCAAGGAGGTTATGTTTTTGCCGGCGTTTGTCTGTTTGTCTGTTGTCTGTCTGTCTGTCTGTCTGTCTGTCTGTCTGTCTGTCTGTCTGTCCTGTCTGTGCCTGCAACATAACTCAAAAAGTTATGGACTGATTTTGATGAAATTTTCAGGATTTGTTGGAAATGTGAAAAGGAAGAACTGATTTCATTTTGGGGCTGATCCAGAAGGGGATTCTGGATCACTTTGAAATTTTAGTTAACATTGTGGTAAATGGGGCCAAAAATTTTGTTTCTCAATATCTGGGTTAATTATTGACCAAACCCCATGAAATTTTGACTCAGGGATGGACAATGGGATCCTCTTTCATATTCCAAAGGCTCTGATCAGAGACTGATTTTATCGCAATTTATATAAATAATGGGGGTGGTCCTTGGCGGAGGTCTGCGCTCTCTGACTGCTTTTCTAGTTTTATTATTGTAAACGTTTGTTGCTCTTTGGCTTTTATTTTGTAAAAGTCCATCATGAGCGAGTCTAGAATGTTCTTCTGATGAGGTTCATTTGGTCTTCTGATAATTTATGTTATTAGGTTCTTTTTTTCAGACCAAGAGTTTGTTTTCAGACCTGACAGTTGACTGCTCACTAACGATCTTCCTCAGAGTCACGTGATGTTGCTGTGACGTGTCCAGTCAGCTGCTTTATACAGGTTTTGGCGCCGTCTTCCTACAGAGGAAAACAAACATATGAATGAAACTTTAAAAACACAGGGAAGAAGCCCACAAAAGCGAGATAAAAAAACATGGAGAAGGGTGAGGAACTTTTACACAGTTTTATTTTAAAGTTCTTCAGGCGGCGCAGTCGACACAGACAAAATCATTTGTAAAACTGAAACACTGAACTGTATCATCACCGGAGTTTCACGAGTCTGAAATAAATATCACCTAAACACAACACAGATGCAGATCATCAGTGAAACAAGTGGAGCGAAGCTTCGGCCGAACATGTGAAATGTAACGTGTCAGAGCCGTCGCTCCACACGCACATAAACACACAGCACATAAACAGGACACACAGCACATAGACACACAGCACATAGACACACAGCACATAACACACAGCACATAGACACATAGCACACACACAGCACATAGAGCATTCAGGGGCAACACCACAACCCCCCACCCCCAGTCTCACTCTACCTCCACGAGACGCCGGTGCCAGTGATCACATTCTTTAAAAAAAAAAATAAAATAATAATAAAAAAAATAATAATAATAATAATAATAATAATCTTGTTTGTCTTAGCAACTGGCCTTGTTCAGAAAAGTAAATAAAAATAAAATAAAAAGTTTTAGGAATTGACAAACTGCAGTGAAAGTGTTTTCTGGTTGTTTTCTGTTTTTTACTGTTTTTGATTAAGACTGAGATTCTCTTTTTTTTTTTTTATCAAACAGGAAACATTAAATCCCTGGCAGTGGAAATACATTTCAGTTTTGAAGTTGGATTAATTTTTTTCACTTGATTTACACTGATACTTTATTTTCCTGCTGCTGATCACGTGAACTTTACTTTTCAATTTATTTCATGAAGTCAAATTGTAGGATTTGACAAACTGAACTGAAACTGGTTCTTTTTTTTTGAGTGAGATTCTCCAAAGGAAGAAGAATAAACCTGGACTTTACAGACTCGTGTCCTGCTCCTGGAGAAAGAAAAAACACATGTGACACTTTCCAATAAACGTCACTTTATGCTACTTTTGAATTCATGAATTGATTTTGGTATAACATGTCAATAATCATGATTAATCACAGAAACTCATGCGATTTATGTGTTATTTTTGCCCAGCTCGAGTTAAATACGATTCGTCTTTGCAGGACTCGTCGTTGTCATTTTATTTAGATTATAATTTGAGTTTATCAAGACTAAACTCTATTTCTGTTTTGCCGAAATATCGTGTTGCTGAATGTTTTCCGACGACAGAGTTGGTCTCATACGACGCCGCTCTAATGGTCTGTGAGCTGCGGTCGAACATAAAGATAAACAGTGTCCTAATGAGGCCCGGGCCTATTACACACGTCTACATTTACAGTATACGTTTACATTTAACGCTCGCACAGCCCCACGTTTTAACACTCGCAGAGCCGCGGATCAGACGCCGTGTTCATGCGCAGGTGAAACGCTCTTTCTTCGGCGCATGAAAAGGCCAGTATTGGAGCCGGAGAGCGAACGCGGCGCAGGAAACCGGCTTCGAGTAGCAACGCAAACACGCCGCGGCTGCCAACCACAACACGGCCTGTTTATCTGTGTTTCTGTGGATTTCCTGAACGCTCCGGTGATGTCCGAGCGACCGCAGGCTCATAGTGATGCTCCTGTGTGTGAAAACCCTCCTTTTACTCTGCTCACAAACGCGCACAGACGTACAGAAACCCACACTGTAAAAGGCCTAAAATACGACCGGACCGAAAAAGCTTCTGCCGTTGGAATGACAAATATGGGATTAACTATTTCTGGAATTATTTTCTGTTCTTGGGTTTCGAATCTTGGACCTTTTCCCCTTTTTATTTTAATCTCGTCAAACATGTATAAGTTTATAATTAAAGGGTCATATTAAACTATTTCCTGATCTATTCTAAACAGTGTTGGGAAGGTGACTTTTAAAATGTAATCCCCTACAGATTACAGATTGTAACATAATCCATTAAAGTGAGTAATGTAATCTGATTACTTTGGATTACTTGATTTGCTGTAGAGAAACAAAGACGACGAAATCGTAACATAAGATGTTTTATCTGCTAAAAGAAAATAAAAAGCCCAGACTTTACTGAACCAAATAAAAAATATTATTGATAGAAGAAGAAGAAACACATCTGCTCAAGTTTAGTCCTGTTAAATCCTGTTTTAGTCCTGTTTTAGTCCTGGTTTTAGTCCTGGTTTTAGACCTATTTTAGACCTGGTTTAGATCTAGTTTAGACCTGGTTGACATCTAGTTTAGCTCTAGTTTAGACCTGGTTTTAGTCCTGGTTTTAGTACTGGTTTAGTCCTGGTTTAGTCCTGGTTTTAGTCCTGGTTTTAGTCCTGGTTTAGTACTGGTTTAGTCCTGGTTTAGATCTAGTTTAGACCTGGTTTTAGTCCTGGTTTAGTCCTGGTTTAGTCCTGGTTTTAGTCCTGGTTTAATCCTGGTTTAGTCCTGGTTTAGTCCTGGTTTTAGTCCTGGTTTAGTCCTGGTTTAGACCTGGTTTATTTTCCGGCAATGAGTGGAATTACTCAAAATAGCCCAAAATGTGAAAACAGAAAATAGCGCCGTGTAATCCATTTATTTCAACAAAGTAACTGTAATCCAATTACCACTCACTGAAACAGTAACTGTAACTGAATACAGTTACTCATCATTTGTACTCTGATTACTCTGGTACATGTAATCTGTTACTCCCCGACACTGGTTCTAAAGTTGTTTTCTTGTCAAAAACAGAGCTGGAGTTGTGTTTCTTTTTTTGTTTAATTTGCACGTTTAACACACAAACCCTGCAGAAAACTTTCACACAGTCTGTTCCAAGTTGTGATGTCGTCATGTGGTGAGACAGGAAGTGCTCCGCTGTGTTTTTAAACTCCACACACCTTCACGAGAATCGTTTCAGTCCCGGAGTCGCCGATTTCTCCTGAACTAAAAGGTAAAAGGAGCTAAAAAGTTCACATGAAAACGACCGCTTCATGACATCACGAGGTGGAACAGAGCGTTTGGAGCTTTGGAGATGTTACAGAATAATGATAAAGAGTCACTCAAACATGTGAATGAAACAAAACACAACTCCAGCTCTGTGTTTCAGGACTTAACAACACGTAAACGGCTCATTTAGCGAGAAATATTGACTTGAATTTTTGACATCACAGAAAAAACAGGAACAACTCGTCCAGCCAAACTTTGATATTTTGATATTTCCAATCTTATCTTTTGGAGGAATGGACACGTTTTCGGAATCATTGTGTGTAATTAAGGAAAATAGTTTTGTACTTGGCCCAGTCACGACAAACACGAGCCAGTAAAGTCACATTTTCTTTGTGTTTTGTTGTTTTTAAGCAGATTTTCTGGATTGGTCAAAAATAGGGACACCTGGGTCATTTCCTGTGGTCAGTCTGGCGCCACCTAGTGTCTCCGCTCAGTTTCATTTCTCTCCAGTGACCAGGTCAGGAATCAGAATACACCAGACCACACATGTCAAACTCACTTTGGCCCATAATATAATTGTATTTGGCCGCGAGATCATATCAAATCTGTGTTAGATCGACTAAGATTTATTTAAAAATGTGTTATTATTTTACTTTTTGCTTGTTCTGGATTCAGTGTTATGCAAAACTATTATTAAACATTTATTTTAATAAGAAACATACAGATCTCAAAAGAACAGAAAACATGCAGATGTTGTTGAAATTGTTCCATAAATAATTAGTTTGGTCCATTCGTTTTTAATTTTGGCCTCTGTGAATTTAAGTTTGACTCTCCTGCACAAGACGGTTCGCAAAAACCCAGGAAATGTGGGTTCAGGCCAGGGACGGGCATTCGATGAAATGTTCTTAATCGATCGTCGGAAGAATTAACGATCGATTATCGATTAATCATTAACGTTTTATATTAAAATGATCATCATTATTATTACTATCTGCACTAATCTGCATAAATAAATTCAACTTTACGACATATAAACATAACGACTCTAGATCCACATCAGCTGTTTGACATTATAATGTGTTTAATTCAGTTTTGTTCAAATCTCACAGAAACAAAACTTAAAACCACATCACTAATTTACATAAACTAAGTGAAGATAAAACTCCAGCTCTTGTGTCGCTGATGTGGTTCAACTTGTGTTGGATTAAAAGACATGACTCAGGTGAATACAGGTCAGTGTGACCAGATTTGTGTTTGTCAAAAACCAGGACAGCGTACGGGGGGAGGGGGGCGGGGCCTCGTCATCCACATTGAGCGACTCTCACCTGGAAAAACTTTTTCCCACTGGACACAGAAACATATGTGCTGCTTTATCCACTGTGCACATGGACTCACACTTGTCCCAACGCAACGGAAAGTGTGGAATTTCTTCTACAAATCCTGGTTAAATCCACATTTGTGCTTCGGTTCGTTACAGACTGACCCACTGTTTGTGTCTCGCTCCTTCTGATGCAGAGACACATGTACACACCTGTTTGGTCACGACACACACATACATTCAGTTTGTAGATTAAAATGAACGTAATCGATGAAATTCTTAATGATCAATTATGGATTAATCGACTAATCATGCCCATCCCTAGTTCAGGCTCCAGCCAATCAGAGAAGAGACAGACATTCTGTGTTGGCGACTTTTCCCCAGATTGAGGATTTAAAGTCGGAACAAAGAGAATGTTTGGTGAATTTGATCTCGGGGAAAAGACGTTATTGTTCTTCTTCCTACAGGATTTGGAGCTTTACAAACGTCACAAACAAACAGCAGCGACTGGTTCAATAAAAAAAGTCCCGTCTACTGTGCAGGTCACACGGTTTCCACCAAGTGAAACCAGCTCAGGAATCAGATTAGCTGGACGGGACATTTCTATTCAAAAAACGAGCCGATGAAAGTATGGACAAAGGCGTTGTTTATTTCAGACTGTGTAGAAAAGAGTTTCATATCACAGAAGCTTCATGGATCTATTCAAATAATATAGAATAATGAAATAATAATAAAGAAGTGTGGAGCTGTGGAGGAGAAGTTCTACTCCGTGAACACAAACTCCAACACACGACCAGCTTCAGGAAGAAAATGAATAAGGCAAATATTGTTATGAGATGAACTGAGATTAATTCATGAATTCGTGAATTTCTTTAATCAGGTCCCACACCAACGGTTTCTGACTGTTTCCATCTCAGACTTTTCCTATGCTCCGACCTCTAGAAGTAGCAGCTCTCATTTTCTTTTTGTAAAGTAGCTCAAGAAAAAGGCTGGAGCGTCGCAATAAACGTGTCGGGGGAAAAAGACGGAAATTAACTGCGGGAGATTTGAGAAGAATCTGAAGAATTTGAGAAGATTCACGTTGAAGGAAAACAGTCGACGTCTGAAGCGTCTGGAGCCTGCGGACACAAAAAAACGAAACGAGCGATTGGTTAAATAAAAAAAGTCCCCGCTTACTGTCGAGCGAACGAATCCTAATGCTGCGAGGTCACACGGTTTCCACCAAGTGAAACCAGCTCAGGAATCAGGAGACTTTCTTGGATAAACTGGGACAAATCAGTGGTTTTGTATAAATCTGCTGGGACAAGGGACACAGGCTCAAGACTGGGACTGTCCCGGGGAAATCGGGACATTTGGTCTCTGTAAAGCCCGATTTACGGTCATCGCCTTGAACCCAGAACCTCAGAGCGTCCGCCTCGACCGATGTACACCTCCGAAATGTCGTAACTCCGCGTTAAACCGACGCAGACCGCAAAAGAAAGCGACGCAGACAATCAGAGCTGCGATTGGTCCTTCCTACATACATTTTCGTTACTCCGTTTTCCCGCTTCATTTTGTCCACGAAGGTCATTTTTAAATCCTCGCCTCCTGGTGTTGTGGAGGTGAATTACTTCGCGTCGCGCAGACCTCGACGCAGATCCATAAGAATAAAGTTTCACTCAAATAGGCCTGCAACGATAACAGATTTTGCTGGACGATTAATTGACCAAGAATTTATTGCGATAAACGATAATATTGACATTTTGAGACCAATTTCAACTAATATAATAATGACCATGGAATAAAAATGCAAATACATCCTCTCAAAGATCAATAAACGTTACTTTCTAAAGAACATTTATCACAGGAACAAAGACAAACAAAAACAACAGGCTTAAATAAAACAGACTTAACAAATGTGTGTGACTCACAGCGAGGACTTGTTCATAAAAATACACTTGAATAAACCATCGCTGAACCAAATCACAACCAAAACAATAAATAAAATGGATTATTAAGTCTCTGTAACAAAATTGTCCTTAAAAGTGATTTTAGTCGTTGACTTACATTGGAATATTGTGTCTCGTCTCTGTTCCTGCTGCTGTGGCCTCGGCGTTTTGGTCTTTAAATGTTCGTACGAATCCGCGACACATGATGCTGTTTCACTCTGAGGGAGCCTCTGTTCTGTCTGGTGTCGTGTCAGTTCAGTTTCAGGATTTCGGGTTCTACCGGGGGCGGGGCTAGTTCTGTCGCTCAGGTTTGGGTTTATATTTATATCGGCTGTTGGGGTTTGAGACGTTTCTTCTCGTCGTTTACGTTTCGCTCGCTGCATTTGACGCACGAGGCTGTGGAGACGTGTCCCGCTCACCAGTGTTGATTCGGCATCGTGACGTGTTTTGGCGATGGACGGAGATGAACAGTTTTGTCACTCTGACAGCGGCGCTTGTGTTGCTACTGCACTCGCAGGAAGCGCGCAGACGACACGCGCATCGGCTGTGCTGATAAACACATTGATAAAAACACGTAACGTCATTACGCTTTTTAAACGAGGAGTCAGAGAGAGAAGCTTCTAACATTCAGTCTCATTGAGAGCGACAGAGAGCGAGGAAAACAAACAAACATGCAAATAGAATTTATCGCGACCGGAAAAGTTATCGAGCTCGTTAAAAGTTATCGTACGATTAATTGATTTACTGATTATCGTTACACTCAAACAAAACACAACCTGAGGTCTGTTTTGGAGGAAGCCGCCGCGTCTAAAAGCGTCTGTGAGTTAAAGTCACATATAGAACCTTAAAGAGCAGAAATAGAAATCTTCCAAGCGTCTCGGGTTCCAGGTCCTTCCCTCCCTGAAGCGTTTCACTGATAATTGCTTGTGTCGTGTGGAGCTGCGTGTGTCGTGTGTGTGCAGCTGAACAGAAGCCCGTTTATGTTGTGAATAATCCTTAATCAACAGTCCAAACGCAGCAGAGTCTCTCATTATCCACCGCCGCCGCCGCCGCCGCCGCCGCCGCCGCCGTGTGCCAACTGGCTCCTGCTCCTGTGGATTTTAAATCTCTGCCAGCGCAAGTCTACGGGCGACCAGTGTTGGGAAATTTACTTTTAAAATGTAATCCCCTACAGATTACAGATTACACACACCAAAATGTAGTTTGTAACGGAATCCATTAAATTACTTGAAGTGAGTAATGTAATCTGAATACTTTGGATTACTTGGTTTTCTGTAAAGTAGCAAAGACTCAGACATCTTCACATAATAAACTTTTGTCTGCTAAAAGAAAATAAAAAGTCCAGATTTTATTTAAACATATTAAAAATATTACTGATAGAAGATGAGGAGACACGGTCCACACAGAATGATTTAGTCCTGGTTTAGACCTGGTTTAGACCTGGTTTAGTCCTGGTTTAGACCTGGTTTAGACCTGGTTTAGTCCTGGTTTAGTCCTGGTTTAGACCTGGTTTAGACCTGGTTTAGACCTGGTTTAGTCCTGGTTTAGACCTGGTTTAGACCTGGTTTAGTCCTGGTTTAGACCTGGTTTAGACCTGTTTAGTCCTAGTTTAGACCTGGTTTTAGTCCTGGTTTAGACCTGGTTTAGACCTGGTTTAGACCTGGTTTAGACCTGGTTTAGTCCTGGTTTAGACCTGGTTTAGACCTGGTTTAGTCCTGGTTTAGACCTGGTTTAGTCCTGGTTTAGTCCTGGTTTAGACCTGGTTTAGTCCTGGTTTAGTCCTGGTTTAGTCCTGGTTTAGACCTGGTTTAGACCTGGTTTAGACCTGGTTTAGTCCTGGTTTTAGACCTGGTTTAGTCCTAGTTTGGACCTGGTTTATTTGGAATTATTGAAAAAAAAAAGCCCAAAATGTGAAAACAGGAAAATCCCTCTGTGTAATCCATTTATTTCAGCAAAGTAACTGTAATCCAATTACCACTCACTGAAACAGTAACTGTAACTGAATACAGTTACTCATCATTTGTACTCTGATTACATAACGCTGGTATATATAATCTGTATATATAATCTGTTACATGTACCAGTGCATCTGGCGGCCGTGGGCGGATCAGTGGTTTTCTTCAGTTGTTCTGCAGTGTTTTTACTTGTTCAGACCAGTGACACGAGACCTGATGTCAGAGCTGGAGTGAAGGTCGATAAACCTGGATAAGATACATAACGATATGTCTAAAAAATGGTGCGAACTTGCGATTTTCCAGGCTGTAACAACAAAAATCTGTCTGAATCTCTGCACAAATTTCACCGTTTTCCTGTAACGGACGTATATTCGGGTTCAAAAAGATCTCCCATTGACTCTGTGCTAAAATCAATTTCTTCATCATCGGTGTCGTCATCAGACACGTTGTCGTTAACATTCAGAGCAGGAAACAAAGTGAACCAGGCGCAGTGATACGTACAGAGAGAAAATAGTGCCAAGTGATTATGAGGTGTGACTTTTTAGAGGACGGAGGTTTTGTTTCACTCTTTTAAACACAGATTGTTTTGAGAAGAAAAACGCTTTATTTTAATGTCCCCAGACAAGTTGCCGAACGACTTTCCTCAGCACCAAAACCGTCCAGGATCTGGACTCACCGGACGCTGTCGGGGGTAAAGTCAGTGTGGATGTGACGCTGCTCACGGGGACGACACACAGATTCATGTCAAAAAACCTGAACTGTCCCTTTAACGTCGCGTGGGGCATGGATGGTTTGAATATAATAGAGCGCTGCTGTGGCTCGCTGCTGTGGCTGATGCTGCTGTGGCTCATGCTGCTGTGGCTCATGCTGTGTGCTCATGCTGCTGTGGCTTGCTGCTGTGGCTCATGCTGCTGTGGCTCATGCTGCTGTGGCTGCTGCTGTGGCTCATGCTGCTGTGGCTCATGCTGATGCTGCTGTGGCTCATGCTGCTCATGCTGCTGCTCATGCTGCTGTGGCTTGCTGCTGATGCTGCTGTGGCTCGCTGCTGTGGTGCTGCTGATGCTGTGGCATGCTGCTGGATGCTGTGTGGCTGTGGCTTGGAAAGAGGTGGATACAGTGGCATCTTTCTTCCATTATGGGGCTGTGGAGGCTCCTCGCTCCAGGGCTTTAATTACCCCGAGAGAGAGAGAGAGGGGGGGCGGGGGGGGGCGGGGGGGCGGGGGGGGGGGGGAGCAGGGGCCGGTCTTCAGGGGCCCCACACGGCCGAGGAACGACAGGAAGCCTCACGTGTGCCCGGGTTTCCACACTGAGCACGAGGAACATAAACAGAAGGAAAGTGGACTTGGATTTGGATTTGACTTTGCAGTTTTTATTATTAACCCTGAAAATATGTGAATAACGTGAATAATGTCTCCACGAACACGAAGCTCTCCAAACACAACTCGAGTCAGCGGTGAGAGGAAAACACTAGAACATGGTTAAAAGGTCCATTTGGCAGAATTGGTCTGTTTTAAATAAAATAAAACACCCAAGAACTCATTTGTTGGTTACTGGAGACAAATAAACAACACTTTATGTTATTTTAAACGACAAAACAGATTCATTTTGTTGTTTATTTGATTTGATTTGAGCTCCTGTTTGTCACTTGATGATAAACTTTTTAAACCCACCAACACCCCCCTGGCTGTTTTGTTTTTAGAGCTCAGTTTTTAAAATCATATCGTGGGATTTTAGCCAGTGAAGAAGTGCAGAGTTTGCGGCTCAAAGGACACGAGGGAGGGACGGCTGGGTTTTGTGAAATAAGTTGTTTGTTTTTCTTGTGTCCATGGAGACGTGTAAGAGGCTCATGAAGGAGTGTGCTGAGAAGCAAACTGTGAACATTTGAATATATACACAGGTTTTTTTGTATTATATATTGTATATATTTATTCATTTCATTTCATTTGAGATGTTCGATGTCCATTTAGTTCTATATACATAAGTACACACACACACACACACACACACCCCATATATACATACACTTCTATCTTTTATATTCATTTACATGTATATACACAACAGTACCTCCATGTACATAAGTGTGTACACATGTACGCACACCCATATACGTACATGCATGTGTATTATATATATATGTATATATATATATATATATATATATATATATATATATATATATATATATATCATACAATCATACACACACATACAGATACATGCACATATATATACATACATGCAAATATCCACACACACACACATATACATATACACACATATATATATATATATATATATATATATATATATATATTACTTTACTTCTCTTTTATATTTTATATTATAAGAGGCAGAGCATAATATTATCAATATTAGACTCTACCTTTATTTCTTTTTTTTTTTTTTTTTTTTTACACCAAATGTGGCAGCAAATATGTCAGGAGACCTTCCAGAGGAAACACTGAGTTTCCTGTTGAGTTCACGTGACGCCCCCTGGAGGGGCTGTGACGCTGCAGCTCACAGAGGAGGGAGGGACATGTTTAGCTCTTCCACAGGATCTGCTCACCCTCCCTCACCAGTCGTCCTGTCAAACTGAGACACACAGAGGAAATGTTACAGAAACATCAACTGTAAGTTTCCTGCAGCAAAACTAAAATTTAATCCATTGAAGTTTCATTTGGTCTTCTGATAATTTATGTTATTAGGTTCTTTTTTTTAGACCAAGAGTTTGTTTTCAGACCTGACAGTTTGGACGGCTCCTGTGCTCTTCTTCAGAGTCTCGTGATGTGACGTAAAACTTAAATTTTTCTCAGGATTAATAAAGTGTCTCTCTCTAATCGTCCTGCATCACCCATGTCGGCACCAAAGTCTGTTTCT
>NW_026571152.1:43719882-43734882 GCF_026225935.1 Boleophthalmus pectinirostris | reverse complement strand
CTGTAGCTGTGACAAAATAATTTTGTAAAACACACGTAAAAATCCTCTTGGTGAAATATCGATACAGCAGCCCACGATATCGATACTGTATCATCACATTAAACGATACGATATATTGATATTCTGATATTTTTGCACACCCCTAATACAACACAGTGTATATATATATATATATATATATATATATATATATATATATATATATATATATATATATAATACAGTAAAACAGAGGGAACTACAGAAACTTTGATCCTTCATGACAAAATAATTATTAAGTTCTTTTAAATCTGAATTCTTTGTTCTGTCATGATTCACACTCAGGAAAAAATAGCATTTCTACAACTCTATAAATATATAGAAAATCACATTTCTGGAAAACAAGGAAACCACGTAATTTTTGAAACTCTGTCATGAACTGAATGAAAATCTGCTCAGTTCTACACATATAGGAGCCGTAAAGTCATGGAAAATGACCTTTAGCTCATGGAAAAGTCTTGGAAAAGTCTTGAAATTTTGCCAGTGAAAGAGTGTGAACCTGAACATGTGAATATCTGTAAAGTTTCATTATTAATGTTCAGTTACAACCACATCATTTTAGAATAGTTGAAACTGTCATGAACAGAAGCTGGTTTATTTAAGTTTCTCCTTCTGGATAAATGTGCTCTTGTGTTTTTACAGTGTATTTACAGTGTGTGTGATTATTGTTTCACGTATAGAAACTGTCGTATATTTTGTTCCATTCCGACTTTGACTTGAGCTCAGATCCTCGCTCCAGATCGTGGCTCCGGAGCCGCCGCTGGTCTCAGTGCTTTGGGTTATTAAGTGGAGACAAACAGCAGAGCCTCTAAAGTCCCGCTTGTGTTTACAGTCACTTCTTTAGGCTCAGTGGAAACACAGGAGCCTCTCACGGTGCTTTAATGTCCACACGAGCTCGAACGCCGCGCCGCTGATCCCCGTCTGTAGGAAGAACGATTATAGGATCGTCATTACGGAGCACGTGGGGAAACATGTGCCGTCCTGGCGCTCGCGTCTCCGAGCTCAGAGCCGACAGCCTGAGCCGTTCAACGATGTTAAAGATTTTCTGTTGGATAAAAGTTCTTCTCGCTCAGAGTGAAACCTTTCAGCGCCCGGAGCCGAGTCTCTGAAATATAAATTGTCGTGGAAAGTCCTGGAGGATTTGAGACGTTGAAACTGTCAGCGGGAGAAGTTCAGGTGTTAAATATCTGCTTCCGTCCTCGTGATGCTGTGAATTTGGTTTATTTTTAGAATTTTATTTCCTCTCTGAGCCCGATTCTTCTGACAGTTTGGGTTTGGACTCAAACAGGACGGACTTAAAGGAGCAACGTGTAACTTTTCTACAAATAATTCATTAGGGTTGGGTGTATGACCGCACCAACCAGTCACCAACCAGAACATGTCGCTCCCACTTCTGTTTGTACTTGGGATGAAACTGAAGTACTGAGATACTCAAAAGTACTATAGTAATATACAGTACAACACAGTATGTATATATATATATATATATATATATATATATATATATATATAAATTATACAGCATTTTCAACTTCTGACGCTGACGCTCTGGATGTGCATTTAGAGCGTCAAGGCCAGAACGCTCAAGTCATACCGAGTCGATTCCAGATTCGCACCGTCCTGACGACGCGTCGCAAAAACACGTCCACATAAACTCTGCGTGTAAACTGGACGCCTTGACACTCTGGTCTGAACGGGTCGATATATCGGTTGGCCGATATTATCGGCCAATATGAGCACATGGAAGCATATTGGCTATCGGCCGATATGTTTGCTGATATGGGCCGATATTTCACGTGGGCATGTGATACGTCTTTATAAATCTTAGACTCTCTACATTCTGTTCATTTAATCTGATTTACAGACAGATAAATGTCCAGATATGTGTCTCCACATCAGTATTTATCTGTGGAGTCATTTGTCTGTGTGTCGTACTGTCCCTGAACACACCACAGAGTCACGTCACACACGTGTGTTTGTTTAAACTCACAGACTCAGATCCAAACACTGAGATTATTTTCTTTTTACGGACAATCGGTTTGAGTCTGGATTAAAAGGACATTTATTAGTTCAGACTTGTGATGTGGGAGGAGCCTGTGTGATGTGGGAGGAGCCTGTGTGAGTCTGAGTGTTGAAATATGTCGACTTTGAAGCTGGTTTGGTTCGTTCTGATTGGTTAGTGATGATCTGTTGTGTCTCTCACACATAAACAGACTGTTTTCTATTGGTCTATTGTAAAGTGATTATATTGTCTGTATATTTGTGACTGGACCAGCATTGATGTAAATGAGCTGTGAACAGACGTGTGAATGATGAAATTTGTGCATATAATTAATTACTGCGGCGCGCAGCATTTACGGCTAAAGGCTAATAGCGATAGTTTATTTACTCTAGGCTTGTAGTGATGAGTCGATCGCGAACGAAGCGGCTCTTAGATCCGACTCTTTGAAGCAAACGACGGGAGCCTGATCCTTATTTGGACTGGGAGCCGTGTTTTCTCTTTCCCTCACTTTTTTCTCTTCACGTCGCGTTCAGACTCGTGGGAGTTTGACAGCGGCAGCGGCTAAAAAAAACTTTCAGAAACATGCGTGTGCATAGTGAAAAAAACTTATACGCATAAATATATTCAGCATAAAATAAATAAACCAGGACTAATCTTGGGCTCGAGAGACGGAGAGAGACAGAGACCGAGTCCTGACACTCAGTCCTGGTTCAGTTCTGGTTTAGTCCTGTTTTCAGTTTAGATCTGGTTTAGTCCTGTCCTGGTTTAGTTCTGCTTTAGTCCTATGACATATCACGTAAAGAGTCAGAATAACAATAAATGTTGCTTAAATAAACCCAATTTAAAATCCATCACAAAACAATTCAAGATTTACAGTGAATTTTTACATCACTAAATATATCGGTGATTATATCGGCAGCTCCAACTCCCATTATATCGGTTTCATATCGGCCACAATAAAATCCATATCGGTCGGGCTTTAATAGCCACAGCTGCCCTGAGACAGACTGAGAGGTTCACCCAACATCTTAGAACTTTTACCAGGTTATTCATCTTTATGTTTTTCAGATTTATTATCGACTCACTCGTTTCTCAGACTCTTCATTCTCGTCTAGAGGTCGATTATTTTAAGAAAACTTGTCCAGTAAAATGATTTTGCTGCATGGACAGAACATTTCTCCACTTTTAAGTCCTTTTCTGATAGATTTAAGTGTTTCTATTTTACATTTTGGCAGATTTTGTGCTCCAAATTGCGCCATCCCTGACCAAACCCGGACTTACCCACACACCACATTCGTATTAGGCAACACGGGTGGAATGTCTTGCCAAAGGACACAACCATAACATAAAAAAAAAGAGAATGATTGATTTGCTTAGAAAAATGAGGTGTAAGGGACGGGGCTGGATTCCAGTTTGATCCAAATTTGTCCCAAAAATAGTCAAAAGAGTTTGGGCAAATGAAATGAGTTTTGATGAATTCTTTCCCAGGAATTTGCAAATCCTCCTGCACCTCCGATGTGTGTGTGAATCAATCATTCGTTTTTCAAAATAAAACCAAAAATAAGAAAACAAACAAACAAAAAACAAAATTTTTCTTCATTATTTGTCTCTAAAACCAAAAAAAAAAAACCAAAAAAAAACAGATAATGATTGTTTTTTTAGTTTTTTTTTTTTTTAGTTTTCAATTTTGTGTTTAAACGAAAAATGGAAAAACTGAATAACAGACTGAACCAGGACTAAACCTGGTCTAAAAAAAGTCTAAAACAGGATTAAAACAGGACTAAAAGAGGTCTAAACCAGGACTAAACCAGGATTAAACCAGGACTAAACCGGGTCTAAACCAGGTCTAAACCAGGTCTAAACCAGGTCTACACCAGGACTAAACCACGACTAAACCAGGTCTAAACCAGGACTAAACCAGGTCTAAACCAGGACTAAAAGAGGTCTAAACCAGGACTAAACCAGGTCTAAACCAGGATTAAACCAGGACTAAACCGGGTCTAAACTGGGTGTAAACTGGGTCTAAACCAGGTCTAAACCAGGTCTACACCAGGACTAAACCACATCTAAACCAGGACTAAAACAGGTCTTAACCAGGACTAAACCAGGACTAAACCAGGACAAAACCGGGTCTAAACTGGGTCTAAACTGGGTCTAAACTGGGTCTAAACCAGGTCTAAACCAGGACTAAACCAGGACTAAACCAGGTCTAAACCAGGTCTAAACCAGGACTAAACCAGGACTAAACCAGGACTAAACCAGGACTAAACCAGGACTAAACCAGGACTGAACCTAAATCAGATCTAAATCAGGACTAAACCAGAACTAAACCAGGTCTAAACCAGGACTAAACCAGGACTAAATCAGTACTAAAACCAAGACTAAACCAGAACTAAACCAGGTCTAAACCAGGACTAAAACCAGGACTAAACCAGAACTAAACCAGGACTAAAATCCCCCGTCCTCCTCGTTCTTCTCCGCTTCACTTCAAACTCATGTTTTTGCTGCACTTTGGCGTCTTCCAGAGGCCTTTTCCACCGCACGAGCAGAAGACGTCGAGCTTCTGCTGAAGCCTCCGCTGCGGTTCTCTTCAAGTGCTGCTGAGGTAATAATCTGACAAAAATAAGAATGATCTCGTATCGATAAACAGTCTGGTTAACCCACTTCCTCCGACATGAACGCGGCGGTGGTTCGATTGCCACATCTACGATTGTGTCTTTGGGCATTTCACCCACATTCCCACACTGCAAAAAAGATCGGCAAAAATGTAAGAAATAAACACTGAAAACGACTTAAAGGTCGTGAAATGATCTGTCCGTGAAGCGAGATCATTTTACTTGACAAGATTTCTTAAAATAAACGACCTCTAGACGAGAATGAAGCGTCTCTGGTCCAGTGAGTCGAGCATAAATCTGAAAATAAGAAGCAGAACCTGATATAAGTTTAAAAATCTTGGCCAGATCAGAGAAATTTGCCTTGTAGAGCAGGAGCCTGATTTTTCCAATGCAGAGTGGCCCCGGGGCCCATTAAATATCCACACTGCATAAATATAACTGATCTCACTTATTTGTATTCAACAATAAATCATGTTGAATCTTATACAAATGTGTGAATTTTCGACCGAAGTAAAAGATTTGCCGACAATCGAGGCAGAGGAGATCACGAACTATTGAGCTCTTCAGACGTCGTTCTACACCAGACAACAGACGAAGGTGAACAAAAGTCTGGAGACATAGAACTTTTTTCATCAGTGGATGGATCCTCAACCTCGGTGCAAAACGCCTAAATGATGATTATGGTTTGGTCTTGGCCGGGGTGAGTGTTTCTCTTATTTTATGTGTATCGACTGTTATGGGAAAAACTGCAGTGTATCGACAGTGACCGATTTATCTGAACTATTTAATGTCAACAAACGTCGTTAGTCGTTAATGATTTGCGGATTCTGCTCCTCCTGACCTCAAACAGGTTTGTAATCCACTTTTTACGGCGTTGTTCTGTCGGCTTTTCCCATTTCTGACCTTTGTGGACGACACTGTTCAGTTTTCTAAAAAAATCGCTTTTCCTTCTCTCCGTTAGAACGATTGGCACAGACGTAAACTACACAACACATCGGCGTTTTCCAGACAAAGACGCAGAAGTGTTTAATAGTTTCTTCCAGTCAGTTCACTTCCTGTCCACCATCTGATCTCGTGTGCTGGCAAACGTAGCCCTGTGGCGTCTCGTGAAACCCAGATATTTCTTCAGGACAGTGTCCCAGGTGTGTCCTGGGTTATCGTTGCGTGGGTACGTTTCCGTGTTTTCACCTGCAGATGGCGCCGTCATCCTGCCTCCACGACTGGGCAGGGAGTTCCAGAGGGTGGGGCAGCAGCAGAGAAGGCCCCGCCCCCACCGGTCTTGTGTTTATGGTGCGTTCGATTATCCATCCGTCTCCCACTCGGATCTCGGATATGACGTCATGTCCACACTCCGAGCGTTTATAAATGGACATAGCTAACGAGCCAGCACGTTCCGACTTGGAGAAAAACATGGACACCAACGGGAAAACTGTTATTGTTGTTGTTTATCTTCTGTCAGTGAGTGTGTTTACATGCACATCAATAACCCGGTTATTCTCCATATCCAGGTTCTGTCAGTGTTACTGTGTTTACATGTTCACTGAGAAACCAGGACACTCATATCCACATGTACATGAACAAATGGAGTGTCCCGGTTTCTTGACATAATCTTACAAATGTGCAGGCACAAAAATTAACTTAAATCAACTTCATAAACCAGGAAAAATACAAACCGTGAGCTCCTTTAGCATAAGAAGCTCAGGAGCTACGAGATCTCCCACAATCCACTGTGCAGATTCTTCATTAAAATCTTCTGCATAAATAAACTCAACTTTACAACATATAAACCATAAACACTATAGACACATCAGCCCGTTTGATCAGATCATTCAGCTCTGATCACATTTGTTTACGTTTTACAGAAACGAAACTTAAGACCGTTTGGCTAATTAGCATAAACTGTTAGCGGCGATAAAAACAACTCGCTCCTTGTGTCGCTGATGTGATCAGTTTCTTTTGGACTAAATGACACGACTCTGTGGATTATGTGTGTTATTTCTGTGACAGAAGAGGTGCTGATGATGGTGAGTCTGTTCTGTGTGTGTGTTGTACAGGAGATAGTTCATGTTTTAGTTTTTCAGCGTCACACGAGTGCAGGTCGTACGAGTGCAGATTCGTACGATGTGCAGGTTTAGTGCGCAGCTCTTTATTTTACAGTCATTTCACTCGTTTGGTCACTTTATTTATGTTGGTCAATTTATTTATGTCTCTACTGTTGTGGTGAAAGGCTGGAAAGTGTCTTTTTGACGCATGTGACTCAACTTTATGTTGCAGTAACCGGGATACTGCGTTTACATGACACAAGTATCACAGTTACTATCGGAATAAACCAGCTACAGTAACACGGTTTCTAATAACCGGGACACTGCCATAACCGGGTTACTGCGTTTACATGCACCATCAAGAAACCGGGAGACTCAAAAAACCCGATCATAACCGGGTTATTGATGTGCATGTAAACACACTCAGTGACTCTAGGGACATTTAGCCATTTAAAACAAATCTGTGTTCAATATGGCCTCAACACAACACCGACATCACAACAATATGTAGTATGTTTATTATTATGATTATTGTTTCTCTCTTGGCACAAACTCCAAATTAAAAGGAATCAAATCAAAGCACGGCTACGATTCGGCTCCATCAACTCTGGCTCCAGTTCACTTCACGTTGAACAAACCTCGGCTCCTCTCTCTGCACCTGCTGCTCATTTTTACCTTAAAACATCCATATCAACGCGCTCGACACCATCCTGGGGTTTTTATTTCACGCTTTTAAATCAGTTCCGAGAGCTTCATTTGACTGGAGCTGAATCCTGTGGGTGATGTCAAACTCCCTCAGTCCACTTCTTTACACAGTCTGTGGCCTCGGTGGATTTTAAAAGTTAAATATTGTTATTGGCAAATATCGTTATCGGTTATCGGAGCAGCAGGCCAAGTATCGGATATTGTATTGGCTCAACAAACCCACATCGGCCTGTCCTTGTAATGCGTTGTCAAAGAGAAGCCGGTCTCATATTTCAGATTTGTAAAAAGGTTTTTGATCGGCCTTTAACTCATCGTGAAACCTCCTGGACCCGAACACGTCCAAGAGTATTGTTTTCCATCTTCTAACACTCACATTTTTCCGTTCACGACCTTCTTGCTAGTTATCCTGTCTTTTTATATTGTGTTGGATATCAATTTCACCAGAGGCCCTGACTTTTTCCGACCTCTCTGCCTGTTTTGGAAACGCAGCCTGAGCATAACTCTTTTGATTCCATTAAAAACTGGAAGTGATAAAGGCGTTTCGGACTCTGAAGCTCTTTACGCGCTGGATCCAAACTCTACGCGGGCTCCACTTTGGCGTTTTTTTTACAGGTCTGTTCATTCTTTACGACGTTCTTGTGCATATTTGGGTCAGAAACCGCCGGTGCCGCAGATAAACAGAGTAATAATAATCCATCAGCGGAGCTCCGTTGGCCGACGCACACACGGCAGCGTCCCGGGCTCGTCCAAACAGAACACAACACAATCTGCTTCAAGAGCTTTTAGTCGGACAAACACCTTCGCAAACTCAAACTCGGCTGGATCCAATCACCGATGTCATAATAATAAAAATAATAATAATCTTTTTAAAATGACGTTTCTATTTTGTGAAATCAAACCCTGAGCTTTTTAATCATGTTGTAATGTGGTTTCTTAATCGCGTTTGAGTTGCTCTGAGTTGTTGTTGTTTTTTTTCATTGTCTCCAGTGTCCGCAGACTGTGAGTTCAGCTACAGTCAAATGAAGCTCAGCGAGGCCGGCAGCAGTTAAAGGAGCGGGATTAAAGCTGAGTCGTATTAGGAAAAGGAATTTATTTACGGACAAAATGGCGAAACTGAAAATGACAACGCCCACACCAGCATTTAGAGAGAGAGGGACGATAATATTCTACATAATAAAACCAGGATAAGCTCCTCCCCCTCTGCCTCTAGTGGTCGCTCCAGGTTCTGCAGCTCTGGGAGTTTGGGCCCAGACAGATTCTCAAACCTGCCTGTGTTCTTCAGGGCATCCGGCTTCACAAAGGTCAGATTCTGTTGGATTCTTTTCTGTTTTCACATTAACTTTTTAAAATGTTCAAATCCTCAAAGCGGGTGACTAGAATTTCATAATCAAAACTGGGACAGTCCAGGGTTGGGACGGTTGGTGATAATAAAACTGTGAATAGAATGTGTAATTAAGAGAATCATTATGCACTCAGCCCATTTATGATTTATGTCCACGTCTTTCATGACTTAATTTAGACTTTCTTTGGTGACCAGACCGAGTTGTAAAAGCCTGATCTCGTCAGATCTCAGAAGCTCAGCAGGTCCTGGTCTGGACTTGGATGGAGACTCTGGGAAAATCAGGAGCCACAGGAGGCGCCAGTCAAAGAAATTGTGTCCTTAGGCAAGACACTTCACCCACATTGCCTAGTGTGACAGTGGTGTGTGTGTGAGTGATGTTGGTCGGAGGGACCGATGACGCCGATTGGCATGGCAGCCGTGCTTCTGTCAGTCTGCCCCAGGGCAGCTGTGGCTACAACAGTAGTTTACATCAGCCAGGTGTAGATCAGGAGAGTCAAACTCATTTTGTTCCGGGGGTCGTGTCCAACCGACTTTGATCCAAAGTGTCCGGATCAGAAAACTCATGTCATATAAACCCCAAAAATAACAATAAGTTCAAATATTTGTGCAGAGAAACACAAATCTATTACAGAAATCTTTTTTAATTGATGAACTCTTTCTTTTACAAAATATTATAATATTATGAACAACCTGAAACTTTAAGAAAAATACAATTTCAACACAAAGTTTGAACATGAACTTGTCTGTAAACAGGAATAAGTCCAATTTTTGTTGTAAAATCCTGCACTCGGCTCCACTTTTCTCATGTTGGACATTTTTCTGATGAGGGTGTCACGGTCAACAGTCAAAACGATCGTCCTTTAAGAGCGTTTGGAAAGAGACAAGTCTTCATTTGTGCTGCTCTGGTGGGAGGGGCCACGTACAGAGACGCTGGAGACGCTGCTATGCTCAGCGACGCAGACAATTACCAATATTTTTATAGAAAATATAATGAAAATATTGTAGTAGAAAATCAGCTGAGGGCCACATTAAAGGTGTTGGAGGGCCGGATCTGGCCCCCGGACCGTATGTTTGACACCCGTGGTATAGAGTGAATGAATAATGCTGAATAATGCTCTGTAAAGCATCTTTGTGACAAAAATGTCTGTGAAAACTGCTATATAAACAAAGACTTCCTTCTTTCAGAGCAGTGAGGACATTATTTTGTGTTCTGGTCAGTTTCAAACTTGTTTTTTTCTCTATTTTGGCTGAACAAATGGTAATATTTGCCCGTCTACTGTTGGCAGGATCAGGTTGGTCAAAACTATGGACACCTGGGACATTTCTTGTAAAAAACTGGAACACACTGAGCTCTCAGGTGAAGGTTGAGGCCCTGGCACTGAGGCCTGGTCCTGCGATGTGGTGAATCTATGTTCTGCTTTTGATTTTCTCTGATTGTTCAGCAGAGTTTAGGTCGACTCTGTCCTAGAACTTTAAGATATTTAACTGAATAAACACTGTGGCAGAATAATCGGCACATTTAACGATTCTTATGGCTTGTTTTCGTCTAAATCCAAGTGGAGAAATGGAGAGTACAGGCCCTTTAAAGAGTCCTGGAGATGTGAACGCTCTGAAACACACCGGGGTTAAACACTTGTGCACAGAGGCTCCAGACCGAGGTGACATTTATGAGGAGGTTTACAGCACCAACAATCACGACGGCTGCAGGAACTCGATTAGCACCCACTTAGCACTTCGCTCAGACTCTTTCTTCTGGTCGCAAATCAGCGTGAAGTTTGTAAAAGTGAACCAAGTTAATGCACTGAACTGGAACGAACTCGCTTCACTGAAGAACCAAACTCCACAGACTCAGTGACGGCTTCCTGACACTTTTATATTTGGTTTTTGGACAGTCATGTGGTTTGATATCACACGAAACTGACTCTTGTGAGCTTTAAGTCGTGTTTTAATGATGCCTCCTCAAAAACAGACTGGGAGTTGTGTTTTTTTTTTCATTCACACGTGTTTGTCTTTATTATAAGTTTGTCGACATCTCCAAAGCTCAAAACGCTCAACAAACTCAACTCCAGGTCTGTTTGTGACGAGGAAACTACAGCACACTGCAGAAAAGCTTGGCCAAAATTTAAGATATAAACTAGAGCCCGACCGATATGGATTTTGTTGTGGCCGATATGAAACCGATATAATGGGAGTTGGAGCTGCCGATATAATCGCCGAGATATATAGTGATGTAAAAATTCACTGTAAATCTTGAATTGTCTAAAAAAAACTTAGGTTTGGCTCTGGTGGATTTTAAATTGGGTTTATTTAGGCAACATTTATTGTTGTTCTGACTCTTTACATCATATTTACAGACAGAAGTTCAGCCAAATGGAACTTTTGCATCACATTCTAGACACTAGTGATGGGTTTTCCAGTTCTTTTTAGAGAACCGGCTCTTTTGGCTCGGCTCACTAAAAGCAGTTGGCTTTTTTGGATTCCAAGTGACTCTTCAGATTGTTTTGTTGCAAGCAGGACTAAACCAGAACTGAACCAGGACTAAACCAGAACTGAACCAGGACTAAACCAGAACTGAACCAGGACTGAGTGTCGGGACTCGGTCTCTGTCTCTCTCCGTCTCTCGAGCCCAAGATTAGTCCTGGTTTATTTATTTTATGCTGAACTGCAGCCAAATATGCACTTTTTTTTCTCTCCTGTGCACAGGCATAATTCTGAAAGTTTCATTTTCAGCCGCTGTCGCTGTCAAACTCCCACGAGTCTGAACGTGGTGTAAAGAGAAAAAAAGTGAGAGAAAGAGAAAACACGACTCCCAATAAGGAGCCGGATCTAAGAGCCGTTTCGTTCGCGACCGACCATCACTACGAGCTAGTAAAGAAACAACTGCTATTAGCCTTTAGTCGTAAATGCTGCGCGCCACGATAATTAATTATATGTGCAAATGTCATAATTCACACGTCTGTTCACAGCTCATTTACATCAGTGCAGGTCCAGTCACAAATAAACGGCCAATATAATCACTTTACAACAGACCAATAGAAAACAGTCTGTTTATGTGCGAGAGACACAACAGATCATCACTAACTAATAAGAAAAAAACAAAACAGCTTCAAAGTCGACATATTTCAACACTCAGACTCACACAGGCTCCTCCCACATCACACAGGCTCCTCCCACATCACAAGTCTGAACTAATAAATGTCCTTTTAATCCAGACTCAAACCGATTGTCCGTAAAAAGAAAATAATCTCAATGTTTGGATCTGTGTGTGTGAGTTTAAACAAACACACGTGTGTGACGTGACTCTGTGGTGTGTTCAGGGACAGTACGACACACACAGACAAATGACTCCACAGATAAATACTGATGTGGAGCCACATATTTGGACATTTATCTGTCTGTAAATTGGATTAAATGAACAGAATGTAGAGAGTCTAAGATTTATAACGACGTATCACATGTCCATGGGAAATATCGGCCCATATCAGCAAACATATCGGCCGATACATTTTAAAAATCACCTTCCCAACACTGAATTCTAGATATAAATCTGTCGTACATGTTCGTAGTTCGTTGTGAGTTTTGTTTCGAGCAAATCTGTGTCACTGAATCTAAAAACAAGTGAAGTGTTTCAGGGAAAACTCTGATAAATGGACTGTAGCGTGTTTTTAAACATTTATTGCCTAAATTTAAGGTTTTCTGACGAGTTGAGTCATGGGAGAAATACATGTGACAATTTTTTAAGATCATACACCCAGTTCAGAACGAGCGAGTCGATAATAAATCTGAAAACAAGATGAAGAACCTGATATAAGGTTTAAAGAACAGAGATCAGAACACGGCGTCATGGGCTTTGGAAGTTCGGACGTGTTGGAGAATGTGACGGTGCCACATTTTAAAATAGGTGGGAAAAATTATATTGTTTGGGATTTGAGGAATTGGATCCAAGTTTTCCAGCGAGTGTTGCCACCGAACCTAAATCACACGAGCTCCAGGCCAAAGAAAAACACTCCCAGTATCAAAGTTTAGTGTTCAGTGTGTGAGAAAGGATCAGAATTCAAATGGATAAAGCAACAAGAGCGTAAACGACCTGGACCAGAGTTTTCCATGTTTCTGAGCAGCTCTTGAGGTCAGAATAAATCTCCGTGTACCGTTTCTTTTGAATTTCAATTAAGAACGAAAAAACATTAAAACGGGAAAAGTTAGATTTTTACATTTTTCCATTTTAGTGTCAAACAAAAAGCAGATTTCAAACTCCATTTCCAATATTTAATTGTCAAATAAGACTAATCAAAAACAGTCTCATTGCCTATTTTAAGGTCGATATTTTATTCTCTCTGGTTTATTTGAAGTTCTGCTGCTGAAGGACGAACCTGAAAAATCGTCGCAGTTTCGTGGACTAACATGTTCCTTTTTTTATAGCAACATGTTTAGTTTCAAGTCTTAGAAAGTTATTGTTGATCCATGACGAGAAACTCAACGTAAGCTCATGTTTGTGTCAACTCTGTTCACCGTACGAGAACCAGAACCGTGAGCTCCTTCAGCAGAAGAAGCTCAGGATGTTCCTTATTTTAACAGATCCATGTTCCTCAGCAGCGTCAGGAGCTCTGAGGTTTAATCCCACAATCCACTGCAGATCAAACCCAACGTTTCCAAACACTTTTGTTACACTGCAGCAGATTCTTCATTAAAATCTTCTGCATAAATAAACTCAACTTTAAAACGTATATGTGAAAAATCCCTCAGTCATCCAGGTAGAATCCATGGGAAAGGAGAAAAAAATCTGTTCGTCGACTGGACAAAAGTTAATTTTGGTCGAATACGTTTTGCAGCTCATCCAAGAAGGTTTCTTCAGTTCTTCAGGACGGAAACGTATTCGACCAAACTAACTTGTCCAGTCGACAAACTGATCTTTTCTCCTTTGCCATTTTCATTATGTTTTACACAAACTAAACTTAAAACCACATGACTCATTTGCATAAATTATAAGCTCTGATAAAAACAGTTCTTTCCTTGTGTCTGATGTGGTTCAGCTTCTGTCGGACTAAAGGACACAGTGACTCAGTGGAATATGAGTGTTCTCTCTGTGACAGAGGGGTGTTCTGCTGATGGTGAGTCTGTAAATGATGGAAAAGGTTCGTGGAGCCTCGTTCGTTGAGGGCCTGTTTACATGAAAACACTTGCGGGTAAAAACGACAAAATATTTTATGGGAAGTGCCTTTCGTTTAGACGGTGACGGCGTTTTTGGGACTTGAAAACACAAAAATCTGAGACCACCTCCAGAGTGGAAAAGTTGAATAGGCTCCACTGTAGTGTTTCTGTCTGCACTGCCCAAGACACAAAACTCTGGTCATATGTGTTCAGGTCGTGTACGAGTTTATATCAGATACGTCACCACCGAGCCGCCTGGCAAACACACACAATCAAATTCCACACACTTTTGCGTCACCGTGTGCAGCAGATTTCCTCTCGAAAACGCTCGTCTAAACGCAGAATAAAAAGTGAAGACGCGACGCCACTTTTGCGTCTTCTGTTCAGACGTCGTCATATAAACGTCGCCTGAAGCTTTGGTCGGCACCAACTTTTTGCATTCAGGGCCATAGAATCTGTCTGCATGGAGCTGGTTGTTGTTTTCCTTTGAGACGAGTTCTGTCGTCTGGGCTTTTGAGGGGTCGTCGTGTTCAATGAGCCTCATGTGAGGGGAGGAGTCACAAAAGCGAGGAGGAGGCGGAGCGAGCGCAGAGAAGGAAAACGAGCGAAGCAGCAAAATCAGAATTAATAGACACTTTATTTAAAAAAAACTTGCCCCCTGCTGTATGCAGTGAGTAGTGCAGGCACCAAAATGAGACACAGCTGTACACAAGCCCGTGGAGTGGTTCAACTGGAGCGTGCGACCTAGGCTACGTTCAGACTGCAGGGCTTAATGCTCAATTCAGATTTTTTTGTGAAATCCGATGTTTTTGCGAGGTCGTTCACATTTCCAATTAAATGCGACTTGTCTGTGACTTCAGTGTGAACGGTAAACGACCCGAAAGTGTCCCACATGTGACACTGGAGACACGACGACGTCAACCCCATGCGTCAACCGCAGCGAGCGTCTCTGTGTTTACGGAAGTTGTCCAAATATGGTCGTGAGCATTGAGCACCTGGCGATTTTACAGTTCCGGTTTCCGCCTGCTTCAGCGCAGAATAATGACGTTTGTGTCTTGTTGATAACGTGTAGGTCGGATGGATGCGCTTTGGCCGTTCAGACTGAAG
>NW_026571152.1:43667382-43714882 GCF_026225935.1 Boleophthalmus pectinirostris | reverse complement strand
GCAGGGTTTAACGCTCAATTCCGATTTTTTTGTGAAATCCGATGTTTTTTCGAGGTCGTTCACATTTCCAGTTAAATGTGACTTGTATGTGACTCCAGTGTGAACATTAAACGGTCCAAAAGTGTCCCACATGTGACACTGGAGACACGACGACGTCAACCGCAGCGAGCGTCTCTGTGTTTACACAAGTTGAACAAACATGGACGCAGCATCGAGCACCTGGAGATTTTGAAGTTCCTCTCGTACCGGAGCCACAACATGAACAACTGACTTGTTTTAAGGAGGAGATTGAGAAGGAGAAGGACCAGGTTTTTGGTGGTGGTGTTTTGTGGTGAGTGGAGATGTGGAGTTCATTAACAATTTTCTCCTACTTCAGTGCAGAATAGTGACGTTTGTGTCTTGTTGATGACGTGTAGGTGGATGAATGCACTTTGACCTTTCACACTGAAGTCACATGTTAAAGATCAGATATGGATCAGTTTCAGGAGCACAGATCCAAGTGTCCTGGGTCATGTTTGAAAAAAATCAGATCTGTGTGGTTCAGACTGACATTAAAAGATCAGATACAGGAACATAGAGACAAAAAATCAGATTTGGGTCACTTCAGGTGCAGACTGAACGCAGCCTTAGACAAACTTTATTGATCCACAAGGGGAACAATTTGCACACAGGAGCTCACACATCACAGTATAATATAATAACAAAGAGAAACAAATAAATGGTAATAACAGGGATGTAACAATAACCAAAATATCGTGATATCGTATCGTCAAAGTTCTCAGAATAATATCGTGGACCATCACAATATACCGAATCACAAGTCTGTTTAAATGAAGAGTTATGATGCAACGATAACTTAAAAAAACACAGAGGGGACGACATAGACCATGATCCTTTGCTCTGTTTCAGTGCAGACGACAAGAAGAAATAACAGTTCTAACACTTTTAACTCTTAGTTCTGTGGATTAAGTCTTGTCAAGGCATTTTAAGAGGAAAAAGTAATAATACATTTTAATTAAGTAGCAAAACGGAGCAAGAGACTGAGGTCAAATAAGGCAGAATTATATAAATGCTGAATTTTTGGCAGGAAAAGTAAAAGTATCTGTAGTAGTAGTAGTGAGTAGTAGTGGTACTAACAGTAGTAGAGCCAGTGGAGCTTCACTAGTCTGATTAAAGTCAACAGTCTGAAGCGTCTGAAGCTGCAGTGGGGTGAGGGGCCCTGGGGGTTTAGGGGTTTTTGGGGGACTCTGGGTCTGTGTCTGTGCAGAGTCTCGGAGCTGGGACGCTTCCAGCTCCTTTAAACTCAACATTTAGAACCGCAGAGAAAATGGCCCGAGACACGCTCCCAGACATGCTCCCGCTTCTGCCGCTGGATCGGGGAAACTGGCTCGATTTAAGGCACAACTTCCAATTAAATTATAAACTCTGCACTTTACAAACGCGGTCTGGGCTGCGTCAAGGCTCTGGCAGACGACCGTGTGCGGCGAAGCTCTGAGCTCACCGCCCTCCTCTGCCCAACGCTCGTGTTTGGGGAAAGAAGCTCAGAGAGGTGGAAGTCCAGTTTGGAGGAGAGCGCGGAGTCGGGGGCCAGGAACTCAGGGTCGAGGGCCAGGAGCTTGGAGGCAAGGAGGTCAGAGTCGGGGGCCAGGAGCTTGGGTTTGGATGCCAGGAGCTCGGAGTACAGGGCCAGGAACTTGGAATCGGGGGCCAGGAGGTCAGAGTTGAGGGCCAGAAGGTCAGAGTCGAGGGCCAGGAGTTCGAAGTTAAGGGCCAGGAGGTCAGATTTGGAGGTCAGATTTGGGGGCCAGGAGCTCGGGGGCCAGGAGGTCAGATTTGGGGGCCAGGAGCTCGAAATCAGGGGCCAGGAGCTCGGGGTTGGGGCCAGAAGGTCAGAGTTGTGGGCCAGAAGGTCAGAGTCGAGGACCAGGAGCTCGGGGTCGGGGCCAGGAGTTCAGACTCGAGGGCCAGGAGTTCGAAGTTGAGGGCCAGGAGGTCAGATTTGGGGGCCAGGAACTCGGGGTCGGGGGCCAGGAGCTTGAGGTCTGAGTCCAGGAGCTCGGAATGGGGTCCAGGAGCTCGGAGTCAGGGGCCAGGCAGGGGCCAGGAGCTCTGGGTCGGGAGCTAGGAGGTCAAAATCAGGGGCCAGGAGCTTGGGGTCGAGGCCAGGAGCTCGGGGTCGAGGCCAGGAGCTCAGGTTTGGGGGCCAGGAGCTCGAGTTTGGGGGCCAGGAGCTTGAGTTTGGGGGCCAGGAGCTCGGAATCGGGGGCCAGGAGCTCAGATTTGGGGTCCAGGAACTCGAAGTCGGGGTCCAGGCAGGGGCCAGGAGCTCAGGGTCGGGGGCCAGGAGCTCTGATGTGCTCTTTCAGTTGCAGATCATAAATATTTGTCTGTAAAATCTGTTTTTTAGTCTCAAAAAAAAAAAAAAAAAAAAAAAAGACTCAAAATCAATCAGAAGATTTAAGTGTTTTCCATCAGCGTCCTGGGAAAGACCGAGGTTTTCCCCGTGTATCCAGAGGAAATGTAAAACGCTGAGCTCACAGTGTGTTGACTTTGAGTGAACACGTTTAAGAGAGTTCAAGTTTCATTTACTCTGGTTATTATTCCTATTTTTATTTCTACTTTTACTATTATTATCACTCTGCAGCGCCAGCTCTAATAATCGGTTTATTTCTGTCTTGAGCTCAGTTAAACGAGCGTTTCACCTTCTATCACTTTTAGAAGCGTTAACAGATTCATGAGCTTGTGCGAGAACGTCCTGGTTCCTCCTGTGAACAGAAAAGGATTTAGTGTAGATTTATTGTTCTTAGTGTTAATGTTGTTGTTTATTTATTGAGAAATAATAAAAACATTTCCACAGTGCATTAGAGTTTAGCCTTGAAGATCACTAGTGGATTTTTTGTCATTAGTAGATGGCAGATGTGAAACATGTTCCTCTAGTTGCAGGTGGCAGTTTTAAGTCGGTCTTTCACAGTGAGCTGGATCCTCTGAGTTTTGTGAGTCACAAACTCATGAGAGTCCATCTTGGCGCACACTTTAAGGCCAATCAAGTGGACCAATCACATCACAGCACTGAGGTTTGGGGCGGAGCCAAGGGTGAAACCCCCAAACGAACCAAAACAAACATGTCTACAGATGACAGAGTTTGTGATGTTGCAGAGGAGGAGGACAGGAGAGACTCTGAGCTTTTCTCTGGGTTTAACTCAAGTTTGATTTTCGTTTGTTGTTCTGTCGATGTGACGCTTCAGCCATCAGAGTCAAACAGTCGCCATGATGATCTCAGTTCAGATGATCATGTGGAGACTCACTCCAGAGACTCAGATCCATCTGTTGAGAGACGTGTTGGGTGTAACGTTTTATAATAACATAACTACTTTTCTCGGCTAAAAAATAGTGTAACGCGCTACTACTGAAACTTTGGTAATGAAACTTAGTTCCTTTTTCAATTCGGCGGAATGTTACTTTTCTGTGTACGTGGGTTGGTCCTCGCGCTGGCGGTGTGACGCAGGTGGAGAGAACATTCCGGCCCAGTCAACAGTCATGCCAGGAGCGGGAGGGTGGGGAGGGTGGAGCCGGCACCCACAGCCCTGGGAAGCTGCGAGGTCCGGGCGGGAGGAGATGTAAAGCAGCCGGAGTGTCGACCTTGAGAACCTCACCTCAAGCCTTTCCTGGACGACCCAGAGCCGGTTATGGCGCCTCAGAGGAAGGGAGCTCTGCGGGGGACGGTGACACCCGGGGAGACGTCCCTTAAGACGATCCTCCCACACCGAGCGTCCGTCCCTCGCTGAGTTGAATCCCCCGGACAGACTGACCCCACCCGTTCACCTCTGAACAGTTTCATGTCCACTTGAACTCTGCCTTCAAAGATCTTTTCTTCTTTCTCTTGTGGTTCTTGTCGACTGTCGACCTCGTGCCATATTTAGTCTCAGATGGAGTTTACCACCAAAAAATACCAAAGTAACGAGTAACATAAAGAGTTACTTTCCATAGAGGGCAACTCAGTAAAGTAAGAGATTACTTTTTAAAGAAGTAACGAGTAAACACGACTTTTATAAATTAACTTCCCAAACTCTGGCTGTGAGCAGGTCGGGTTTAAACATCTTCTGCTGCGTTCTGTATCATGTGACTCTTTAAAACACGATTAAACAATAATTCACTTTTAAATAAAATCCAAAACATTTGAAAATAAAACTAACAGACGAACACAGAGCTAGAGGGAGGCACATGTTTGTATAGAAGCTGCTGTGTGTTTAGAGCAGAGGAAAGCTCCGTTCTGTTTGCAGCTCTCGGGCGTCACAGATGTGGGGCGGTGAAGTAAACAGCGCTGGCTCCGAGTCTCGACACGTGTTTGTGAGTGACAGAAGCTCCACGTGGCTCCGGCGTCGGGCCTGGACTGATTGACGACTCGTGTGCGGCAGTGAAAGTCGGTTCAGCGAAAACAAAATGAAGGTTTGAGACGCAGATCTCGGTAAAGTTTTTCTCAGAGTGAAATGTCACGAGGTTTCGCTCTGCAAACGCTCCCCGAAGGACTTCAGGACTTCAGGACTTCAGGACTTCAGGACTTCAGGACTTTAGGACTTTAGGACTTTAGGAGTACTTAGTGACGACTGCGGTAACTGGAGCACGGCTGTAAACTGTATGGATTTTATTGGATTTTTATTAGAATCAGAAGGAGTCACGGGGGCTGTAAAATTATGTCAACGCTTTTATAGTTTGGTTGTTTCAAATTGAACTCATAAAACTGATCTTTTGGTTCCCCTGATTAAAGGTTTTCTCCGTGGAGATGTTATTGCTTTGTCAGAAATGTTCCTTTAAACTTTTCTAAAAACCACACAGACCAAACCAGACCAAGTTCCAGGTCAGATCTGTGGAGAGGCGACCCCGCGCACGGTCAGAATGTCTGTTTTTCGAGGTATTTTTGAGCTGTAAAACCACCTGGAATTGAATAAATGTAAAGTCGAGCTGTTTAAAGTCACACTGTGGAACATTCCAATAGTGTTGTAGTCAAGACTGCACTAATCGAGACCAAGACCTGTCCAAAACCACAGGGTCCCGAGACCAGGACAAGACCAAGACCACAGCCCATCGAGACCAAATCTAGACTAAATTGGTTTTTATGTTTTTGTGTGTGTTTTTATGTTTTTGTGTGTGTTTTTGTGTAGGTTTGTGTGTTTTATGTGCGTTTGTGTGTGTTTTTATGTGCGTTTGTGTGTTTTTATGTGTTTTTTGTGTGTGTTTTTATGTTTTTGTGTGTGTTTTTGTGTAGGTTTGTGTGTTTTTATGTGTTTTTGTGTGTGTGTGTGTTTGTGTGTGTTTTTGTGTAGGTTTGTGTGTTTTATGTGCGTTTGTGTGTGTTTTTATGTGCGTTTGTGTGTTTTTATGTGTTTTTTGTGTGTGTTTTTATGTGTGCTTTTGTGTGTGTTTTTGTGTAGGTTTGTGTGTTTTATGTGCGTTTGTGTGTGTTTTTGTGTGTGTGTGTTTGTGTGTGTTTGCGTCTGACGGGGCCCAGCTTCACTCCGGCTCTTTAAACATAATGATTTTACGTCGTCTTAGTCTCTTTTTTTTTTTTTTTTTTTTTTTTACCTCTGGACTAATTCCTTCTGCTCTGACACTTACACTTAAGTATTATTAGTTCTTAGAACAGAACTTCAACTTCACAAACTCATCTTCACTTGATCCGCGGGGCTTTGACTGACACTAATCTGCAGGTTGATGTGTGAGCGCCGCCTCGGGCCACTCCCCTCTTATCCCTCGTTTACAGAAACACTCCCAGCACCAAAACCACATTTAGAGGCTCAAACACACACAAGAGTCCAGCTCCAGTGATTATCTGTCGCACAAAGAGGAACAAAGTGGAAGGTGGAAGAGTCTCACACTGTAAAATCAAACACTCGGGTTCACTCATATTCAGCTCGTTTATTTCACTCACAGCTACGAGTTTGTGTGTTTTTATGTAGGTTTTGTGTATTTTTGAGTGTTTTTGTGTGTTTGTGTGTGTTTTGTGTGTTTTGTGTAAGTTGTGTGTGTTTTTGTGTGTTTGTTTGTGTGTTTGTTTTTGTGTGTTTTGTGTGTTTTTGTGTTTTGTGTTTTGTGTATTTTTGTGTAGGTTTTGTGTGTGTGTGTGTGTGTAGGTTGTGTGTGTTTTTATGTGTGTTTTTTTGTGTTTTGTGTAGGTTTTGTGTGTGTGTGTGTGTGTAGGTTGTGTGTGTTTTTATGTGTGTTTTTTTGTGTTTTTGTGTAGGTTTTGTGTGTGTGTTACATCGAACACTCAGGTTCACTCGTTTTCAGCTCGTTTATTTCACTCACAGCTACGAGTTTGTGTGTGTTTTTGTGTTTGTGTGTGGGTTTTTTTTTGTGTTTTTGTGTGTGTTTGCATGTTTTTTGTGTATTTTTATGGGTGTTTTTATGTGTGTGTTTATGTGTGTGTGTGTGTTTTTTGTGTGTGTGTGTGTGTAGGTTGTGTGTGTTTTTATGTGTGTGTTTTTGTATGTGTGTGTTTTTTTGTGTGTGTTTTATGTGTGTTTTGTGTAGGTTGCGTGTGTGTTTTTGTGGGGTTTTTTGTAGGTTTTGTGTGTTTTTGTGTGATTTGCGTGTGTTTGTGTGTCTTTTTTGTGTCTTTGTGTGTATGTGTATGTTTTTGTGTGTGTCTTTGTGTAGTTTTTGTGTGATTGGCGTGTGTGTGTGTGTTTTGTGTTTTTGTGTGTGTTTGTATGATTTGTGTGTTTTGTGTGTGTGTTTGTGTGTGTTTTTGTGTGGTTTTTATGTGTGTTTTGTGTGTTTTTGTGTAGGTTTTGCGTGTGTGTGTGTGTGTGTTTTGTGTGTGTTTTTTGTGTTTTTGTGTAGGTTTTGTGTGTGTGTGTGTGTGTGTTACACTGTAAAATCGAACACTCTGGTTCACTCCTTTTCAGCTCGTTTATTTCACTCACAGCTACGAGTTTGTGGATCTTCATCATTGAGACTTTTAGGGCGAAAAAATACTCATTACTCGTCAGTTAGACTCAGGTCGACTTGAATTAGACGAGTCACTTCAACAGTGACGTATCATCTGTTCATTCAGTCTGTGCTCCGTCACACCTGGTCTCCTGTTTTGTTTCTTCCAGCAGTTTTTTGAGCTCGAAGTCCAGGGTCTTGGTTGAGTTGATGTGGAACAACTGAGCTTTATTATTTTATTGTTACATTTCATTGTTAAGATGTGTTTTAAACTAGGGCCTGACCGATATGGATTTTTTTTGTGGCTGATATGATGAGGAGCCGATATATTTAGTGATGTAAAAATTCGCTGTAAATCTTCAGTTGATTATTAAACTTAGGTTTGGCTCTACTGGATTTTAAATTAAGTTTGTTTAGACGACATTTATTGTTCTTCTGCCTCTTTACGTTGTATTTAAAGACAGTAGGTCGGACTAATGTCATTTTTGCATCACATTCTTACCTGTAAACAAAGTAAGTAAACTTTCATTATCAGCCTTTAGTGGTAAATGTGTGTGTGTGTTGCGGTAATTAATGATATGTGTAAATGTGGATCATTCACACATCAGTGCAGGTCCAGTCACATGTGCAGACACTAGAGTCACTTTACACTTGGACAATGTCAGAAAACAATGTTTATGTGGAGCTACAGCAGAGAAACAACCAGAAAGAACCAAAACCCTCCCACAGGCTCCTCTCAGATCACAAGTCTGAACTCATAAGTTTGATAAAAACAGCAGTAGTTTTGTTTCTGGCCTAAACTGAGCTGAAGTTCACTTTTATTTCTCGTTAGTGTTGTGGGTCAGACACAAGAGCGTTTAAAGCAGCGCCTCAGTGTTGTGGACGTGGATCTGTGGCTGTGCACGGGTGGAAACAAGTGCACGTGAGTGACTCTGTGGTGCGTTCAGGGACAGTACAGCGTCACAGTCAAATGATTTTGCAGATAAATATTGATGCAGCATCACATATTAGGACATTTATCTGTCTGTCAATTGGATTAAATGGACAAAATATAGAGAGTCTGAGCTTTATAACGAGGTGTAACCTGCCCACGTCGACTATCGGCCCAGATCGACAAGATTTAGGCCGATATGTCTCCAAGTGCACATATTTTGAACTTAAGATGAACAAAAGTTTTGCTACACTTTTTTCCAGACTAATAAATCTTCAAATCCTTGTACCTGATGCAGATCTAAATGTCTAATTATTGTAGAATAAAACCTGTTTTCACTCGAACATGTGGGTAGAAGTAACATTTACTCGCTCAGTCACAATCGGTTTCTGTGGTTTTACAAAGTAAAATGAGATTTCAGATTTGAGCCCACGGACCCGACGCAGAACAGTCTGACGCGGGACACATTTTGAAAGCTCATTGTGGCGGCGCTGGAGGGATGATAAACTTTAGTCCCGTAAATATGAGCATAAAGTCAAATCTACAAATGAGTCATGTTTGCCTTTATTTTATTTTTATTTGACATTAATAAAATCATTTTAAACAGCTTAAACTTGTCTAATGTTGTGCACATTTTAGACCAGGGGTGTCAAACTCATTTTGGTCCGGGGGCCGTATCCAACCGACTTTGATCCAGAGCGGCCGAAAAAAACAAAAAAAGAAAAGGCAAATAAACCCCAAAAATAACAATAAGTTCAAATATTTGTGCAGAGAAACACAAATCTATTACAGAAATCTTTTTTAATTGATGAACTCTTTCTTTTACAAAATATTATAATATTATGAACAACCTGAAACTTTGAGAAAAATACAATTTCAACACAAAGTTTTAACATGAACTTGTCTGTAAACAGGAATAAGTCCATTTTTGTTGTAAAATCCTGCACTCGGCTCCACTTTTCTCATGTTGGACATTTTTCTGATGAGGGTGTCACGGTCAACAGTCAAAACGATCGTCCTTTAAGAGCGTTTGGAAAGAGACAAGTCTTCATTTGTGCTGCTCTGGTGGGAGGGGCCACGTACAGAGACGCTGGAGACGCTGCTGTGATAAACACCACAGAAAATTAACAAGATTTTAATAGAAAATATCATTAAAATATTTGAGTAGAAAATCAGCTGAGGGCCAGATTAAAGGTCTTGGAGGGCCGGATCTGGCCCCCGGGCCGTATGTTTGACACCCGTGTTTTAGACAGTTCCTTTCCGTTTCTCCATGTTTAGAACTTAAGAAAGAAACCGTCCACATCTTGCAGGATTTGTGGGCGGGAGCGGGACTGAAAATTCTGTCCTGTGTTGATCAGATTTGATGAACTGACTGATTCGTTGGCTCCGCTTCACAATCTTTCTAGTTCTGTGAATGAAACTAAAGTTCAGTTCACTTGCTGTGCCCAGTTTGACGAAAGAGGAATTTACTGCACACTTTAAATTCCACTTGAGTCAGATTTTTCAAGGTGATTGGTTTCTTCTTAGATCTTTTCCGGCGAGGTGGACGTATTGGCTCTGACAGCGTGTCGGCCTGTCGGCGTGTCGGCGTGTCGTCGGCCTGTACATTCCTGCGGCTCGTCCGTCCCTGATCCCGACGGTCGCGCTCGTCTGCGGCGGAGGTGTAATGAAGTCAGTCGGCTCCACCTGCTCTGGAGATGGCCTCCTTCCTTCCTGCCTTGGCCTCGGGGGGACAGCGGGCGGCGTTTGATCCGTGACGCTGGCCCCGTCTCAAACGGCTCTTCTGTGAGGAGAAAACCGCGCCGGCCAATATTTTTAGACACATTTGAATTTTAAAAAGCGAACCGTGCAGGATGTGGACTTGTGGAGGACTAAACTTCCTCTTGCATTAAGCGGCAGCGGCTATTACCGCTGCGTTCTGTTTCCTGGTTTTTTACACATTATTTGGCAACATCTGCTCCTTTACATAACAGATTTTTTCCCCGTTTGAGCAGCAGTTTTATAGGTTAAAGTGCATTTTCTGATCTATGTCATAATGTTTCTTCATGGAAAACAGACCAGGAGCTGTGTTTTTTTGTTTCATTCACACATGTTTAACACACAAACCTGCACATTTATGCTTCTTTTTTCTTTTCTCAAACACAAAACACGCTGTTCACTCAAGTGCTCCACTGTGTTTTTAACTTAAAGTGACCAGACGTCCCTGTTTCCCCGGGACAGTCCCAGTTTTGAGCCTGTGTCCCCGGTCCCCAGTCTGATTCATGAGCTGGTTTCACTTGGTGGAAACCGTGTGACCTGCAGCATTAGGATTCGTTCGCTCGACAGTAGACGGGGACTTTTTTTATTGAACCAATCGCTGCTGTTTGGTCGTGACGTTTGTAAAGCTCCAAATCCTGCAGGAAGAAGAACAATAATGTCAATGGATTTAGTGATTTGGAGGGTCGGGTGATCAGGACTGAGACCAGGACTGAGACCGAATCTGTGTATCATTTGTTCCTTCGTTTTTCAATATAAAACCAAAAATATGAAAAGGAAAAAACAACTGTTTTCTTCGTTATTTGTCTCCAAAACCAAAATGAAAAAACAGATAATGATTAATTTTTTCAGTTTTCGATTTTGTGTTTAAATGAAAATGGAAAAAACGGATAACGGCCGTTTCCCGTTTACATGATGCATACGGACTGAACCAGGACTGATCCAGGTCCGGGACCAGAGCGGGACCAGACTGAGACCAGAGCAGGACCAGGGTGGACTCCGAGCTTTGACTCCGAGCCTCCGTGGGGTCTGAGCCTCTGGTCTGGTCCTGGTCTCAGTCCTGCTCTGGTCCCGGTCTGGTCTCGGACCTGGATCAGTCCTGGTTCAGTCCGTATGCAGCGCAAAAGTTCGGCATCGCAGTCACAGACGTCACTTAAACAGGAAACGGTCGTTATCCGTTTGGTTTAAATTGAAAAATGAATGAACGAATGATACACGGATTAGACCGGTTCAGTCCTGGTTTAGTCTTGTTTTAGTCCTTTTTTAGTCCTGGTTTAGTCCGTTATCTGTTTTTTCATTTTGGTTTTGGAGACAAATAATGAAGAAAATTGTTTTTTTTTTTTTGCTTTCTTATTTTTGGTTTTATTTTGAAAAAAAAAAAAAAAAAGAACAAATGACACACGGATTCAGGTCCAGGTCAACAGCAGCATAAATCATAACAGGAATAAAAAGTTTAAAATATCAGATGTTAAATAGAGTCTTTACAAACAGCCCCACGTGCCCACATTTTCTAAAAGTACTTTCCAAGTCCGTGTTATTTTGTGAGACATTAGTGTTTCTGACAAACGACATCAGGGTAAAAACTGTTCCAAACTGTGGTGGTCCTGGCCCGTCGGTGTAAGAACCTGCATCTGACTCACTGGAGACTGAAAAATCAAATGTCCTGACTGTAGTTAATCCGTGTATCATTCGTTCATTTGTTTTTCAATATAAAACCAAAAAACAACTGTTTTCTTCATTATTTGTCTCCAAAACCAAAATCAAAAAACGGATAACGATTCGTTTTTTTCAGTTTTCGATTTTGTGTTATATGAAAAATGGAAAAAACGGATAACGACCGTTTTCTGTTTATGTGACTTCAGTGACTGTGATGCCGAACTGAACCAGGACTGATCCAGGTCCGGGACCAGACCGGGACCAGAGTGGGACCAGGGCGGACTCCGAACTTTGACTCCGAGCCTCCGTGGGTCTGAGCCTCAGCTTCGAGCTCCGGCCCTGCTGTGGGCTCTGAGCCTCTGGTCTGGTCCCGGACCTGGTCCATTTGAACCAAAAGCTCTTAGTTTGGTTCGTTTTCGTTGGTGTGAAAGTGTCAGTTGGATCTTTGCTCCACCTCAGAACCAGTCGTGGTTCTTGAGTGTGGAGGACTGGAGCAGCTCTGTCCAGACCTGTAGTCCACAGAACATCTCACTTTCCCCACACGGAACCAGCGCACAGACGATGACACGGAACCACTCAGACCACTGGTCTCAGTCTCAGTTCCCCTCTGGTCCTGGTCTGGTCCCGGTCTGGTCCCGGTCTGGTCCCGGACCTGGATCAGTCCTGGTTCAGTTCGGCATCACAGTCACTGAAGTCACGTAAACGGGAAACAGTCGTTATCCGTTTTTTCCATTTTTCATTTAAACACAAAATCAAAAACTGAAAAAAAAACAAATCATTATCTGTTTTTTTATTTTGGTTTTGGAGACAAATAATGACGAAAACTGTTGTTTTTTCGTTTTCTTATTTTTGGTTTTATATTGAAAAACGAATGAACGAACGACACACAGATTGTTTTTGATCCTAAAGATTTCATGACAAACCCGACTTTGGCCCAAAAGTCACATTTTTAACAAATCTGCACGAAAACGCCAAAATAAGCCCAGAGACGGAGACACATTTCTATTTCAGACACATTTACAGAGAATCAGGAGATAAAAGGTGATGTTGGTGTTTAGTGGCTCTTTAAAAGTTCTTTAAATGTTTGTAAAGTGCATTCAGTCAGAGCGGTTCATATTGAAATCAGGTGCGTTGCTCGAGGACACGCAGTCAGACCCCGAGCCTGGACTCCTCCGTGTGTTTACGTCTTTGGACAGGACCAGGCAGACGTTTGGACTCACGTTTTCATTTTGGTTCTTTTATTTCCAGGATTATTTACACTGTCGTTTCTCAGTGAAGCGTCGAAACTCTGAGCGACACGTGTGGAGGAAGAAACACAAACACCAGCTCCAAATAAACAGCTCCGAGAGAGTTTATCCACTGATCTGAAGGCTGACGGTTCAAATCCCGTTCTCCACATAAACATCATTAGCAGCTGTTGTGTCCTTGGGTAAAAGTTGTTCTGAATTAAATAGTTCTGAATTCAAATCTTCTTCTTGGAGTCGACATAAACGAGAAACAGGATCCAGGAAGAAATTCATTCAAGTTTAAAATGGGCTTTTTAAAGTGGAATTTTTACTCAAAATTAAATTATTTTTATTCAGATTTAAAGCTTTCGTGTAAACACGTGTGAAAGTGTGACTGGTTCCTGACGCGAGACTTGAAGGAGGAAAACCACTGGATAAAAATGTGAAAAAACAAACATCCAAACTTGTTTTAGATGTTTAAAAAAAAAAAAAGTTAAAACAGCCTTTACCTTTTGCTTTGATCACTGCTTTGTACATTTGTGATCCTCTGACCCTGACACAGATGGAAGTGAAAACCATTTCAGGGACTTCATCACGAAGCTCAGTGAGAGGATTTAAACTTTTCCACCTTCAAGAATCAAAGCTTTTTACAACAAGGAACCAAACACACACACACACACACACACACACACACACACACACACACACACCAGTGCACACACACACACACACACACACACACACACACACACACACACACACAGTGCACACACACACACACACACACACACACACACACACACACACACACACACACACACACCAGTGCACACACACACACACACAGTGCACACACACACACACACAGTGCACACACACACACACACAGTGCACACGGGGTGCACACACAGTGCACATGCACACACAGGCACACATTAAGTGTCACACACACATTGCCCAAGGACACAACAGCATTCATCTGTGGGAGCTGGAATCACACCGACAACCTGTGGCTCAGTGGACTTGACTCAGTGATGTTTATGTGGAGAGTGGGATTCAATCCAATAAATGTTCTTCCACAGTCATTAAACCCAGCCCCCCCCACTGACCCCATGACCCATGACTCAGTCCTCAAAAGTGTCATGGCCTATTTTTTTTAAATTAGTTTTTGGCAAATAATAACACATCTTGTATTTTATAGATTAATAAATAAAACATATCTATTTATATTAAATATTTATATTTATATTTGATAATTAGATAAAATAATTAGATGATTTACATTTGCTGCCGAATTTTCATCACTGACAAACTCCAGATCAAACAGAGACACACAGAGTACTGTAGTACACAGTACTGTAGTACACAGTACTGTAGTACAGCAGTACTGTAGTACACAGTACTGTACTACAGTACTGTAGTACAGAGTACTGTAGTACAGTACTCTAGTACTACAGTACTGTAGTACTGTACAGTACTGTACAGTACTGTAGTACTGTACACAGTACTGTAGTACAGAGTACTGTACAGTAGTACTGTAGTACAGAGTACTGTAGTACTACAGTACTTGTACTACTGTAGTACACAGTACTGTAGTACACAGTACTGTAGTGCAGTTAAGGACAGTAAAATGTCCCGCGTTAAAGTTGAAACTGTATTTTCAGAGAAACAGAAGAATGTTTGGTGACCACTGCTCTACCGACTGAGCTCCTGTCGCCCAGAATATCTGCGATTAACAATTTTAAAACAATAATTCTGAAAACTGCTGACAGTTAAAAATGTTCTGGACGTGAATAATGATCATGACTGTTCTAGTTTTGTGCTTTGTGAAAGTGAAAACAACAATGATCTGGAGAAAAATCACAGAAGTGTCTTTTCTGCACATTCTGATGATCTTATCTCTTTGTTGATGATTTTCACGACAAGAGAAAATGTTTCATGAACGATTATTGTCGAGCCTTTTCATCACAGTAAAAGACTTTACAGAAATAAACAGTGATAAGAGTCAGAGTCCAGAGTCTGAACGTCCACAGAGCGAAGGGTTTGACTCTGAGGATTTCAATATAAAATACAAAACAGATTATTATTTCACTTTTTCTCTTTGCTCCATAAATATATCTGATATTTAGAGGTGATGTACTAAAAAATACTATGAAATACACTTTGAGATGGACTAGAATGTAAAATGCAGAAAGCAGCAAACATGAGGGAAAAATAAAAACATTGATTAGTGTTTTGTAGCTGAGTGATTCTTTACCAGAAGAATCCTGAGTCACTTGTTCTGCAGAAACAGGAGGCTCTGGTCTGGGGGCGTCTCTGGATGTTACTGTGCTCCATATGTTTCCTTGGGCTGTGCTTTGGTCCTTATCTGTGCACATAGTTGATAACAGTGAGATTTATGCCTTTTTTTTTTTTTTTTTATAAAGAAATACTCTTAAACTTCTGCAGAATTGAACAATTAAACATTTTGGCCTCCACAATATTTTCTCATGTGGCCCCATTGAAAAAATAATTGTCCAGCCCTGATCTACACTGATCTAAAAACACAAATACAAATAAAGTGTTACAGCTTTGCTTGGCTAAAAATCACAATAAATATTTAAATATAAACTAGAAAAGCAGTCAGAGAGCGCAGACCTCCGCCAAGGACGACCCCCATCTTTTATATAAATTGCAATAAAATCAGTCTTGTGGATCAGATCCGGATCAGCCTTTGGAATATGAAAGAGGATCCCATTGTCCATCCCTGAGTCAAATTTCATGGGGTTTGGTCAATAATTAACCCAGATATTGAGAAACAAAATATTTGGCCCCATTTACCACAATGTTAACTAAAATTTCAAAGTGATCCAGAATCCAGGATTTCTTCCGGATCAGCCCCAAAATTAAATCAGTTCTTCCTTTTCACATTTCCAACAAATCCTGAAAGTTTCATCAAAATTGGTCCAAAAGTTTTTGAGTTATGTTGCTAAAAGACAGACAAACAAACAAACAAACAGACAAACAACAGACAAATGCCGGCAAAAACATAACCTCCTTGGCGGAGGTAAAAAACAGGATTTTCCAAGATGGAGAACTAAAACTGATAAATAAATCGATGAGATTTTATTCATCAGTACAACAGCAGCGGGAACGAAGCACACACAGACACACAGAGACACACACACACACACACAAATATACACACACAAACATACAAACACACACACACGCAGTCACACGCACAGACACACACACACACACACACACAGAGACACACACACACACACACACACACACACACAGAGACACACACTGTGATAATTTTCTTTCTCGCTCTCACACACACAACAATCGAGTTTAAGGAAACATCATCATTTCACTTGCTTTTCTCTGATTCTGTGGTAAAAATGACCTTTGTCCAACACTTGTGAGGACATTGTGTGTGGGATTAGTGTCATATTCAGCCCTCACAGGTTACAGAGTTTTATATGTTTCGCGCTGCACATATTTACCAAAGATCTTGTAACTGTTTTCACTGTCATATACAAATCTTTTAGGATTCAGATAAAACATGTTAAAATGGTGTATGATTGGTCTGTACCATTTCCATATGGGGGTGATTGTGGCGTATATATTTATACTCCGTTAAAGACCCGAGAACCAGAGGCACAAACACTCCCGTTCTTTCTGGTAATAATGTCTCTGAATACTCGTCCCTGATTGGTTGACGCGGCGCATCCAACGCGAAAAGTTCAGCATTTTCAGTTTCTGACACCGACTTTTTGGACGCATGTCTTGAGCGACTCTGTATATAAACTGGACGCCTTGGTAAACGCCAAAGTAGAACTAGAAATTATGAAATCAAATAAATTATTCATTGTGAGACCAAAACTGGAAAGTGAATTGAGAAATTTAGATTGTAGAGAAAGTCTCGTTCTCGTGGACACAATCTCGAATCTCGTCTCGTCTTGTGAAAATTGTCTTGTCTTGTTCAAAGATTCAAAAACTCTGAAAACTTGTGTCAGACTTTGTTCTGTTGCATGAGAAACAAGTTCGTACCTTTACCAAAAATAAAACGAAATCACTGAGCAGCTTGGTGGAAGTTTAATGTAAAAACAGTGACCCGCAGCTGTTAACGTTTATTCCTTAAGCACCAGGAAATACAAAATAATTCTTTCTGAAGCAAATGAGTCCGAAAATAAACTGAAATAAGAGCAAATGGAGCAGGCGCGGCTCGCTGTTCGGTTTGGTCCGGGGGGAAGTCGGAGCCAGCGCGGCGTAAATCAAGATTCAGCAGAAGGAGCCAAAAATATCATTTCATCACCAGGTGTTTGTGTTCTTCTGAAATTCAAATGAGAAATCCTTGGACGCGACGGTGTTAAAACGCTTTAGTCCGTCCAAACTTGTCAGCGCATTTGGACGAAAGCTTATTTAAAGATGAAGACAAACGAGCCGTCGCCTGAAAACAAATGTTCGAGCGGCGGGAGCGAGTTGGACCGGGAGCCGCGGGCGCCGGGAGCGACTCAACTCACTGCGACTCAGAATTATGAAATATTGTGTCATCGTCTGACGTTTTCAAACTCTATTTCACTTCTGACACATTTGAACAACATAAAGTCTTAAAAATAACCGCAATAAAGATGAACACATTAACGACTTCAAACTCTAAATTAAATCTTTCACACCACACATGTCAAACTCAGGCCCGGGGGCAAAATTTGAGCCCTGATATAATTAAATTTGGCCCGTGAGATCAAATCAAATCTGTGTCAGAGCTGCTGCCTTTACAGATCAACTGTAGAGGCATGATTTATTTAAACCAGAGGTGTTCACACTTTTTCATCATGTGAGCTTCTTACAAAATGACCAAGTCAAAATTATCTACCTAATACAAAGCCAAACAAACTGCACTGAAACACTCTGTGCCCCTTTTTTGGACCCTCCCCCACAGTTTGAGAACCTCTTCTTTAAGAGAACTTCCTCTGGCACTTTACACAAAACTGTGGAAAAAAGTGAAGGAAGATTTTTAAACCTGTTTTTTAAAGTTCCAAACTGGAGTTTCATTCTTTTCTGGTTTTGCAGTGATATTTACCAGCCTCTGCACGTTTACCAAACCAAACGCACATCGTGACAAACACAGATGCATTTGTCACTTTTGTTAGACAAACTTCAGCCAAATGTGGCAGTAGGTCTGTTCTGTAGATCCGCTCTATGCTGTAGACCTGCTTTGTGCCAACACTGGAACACAAATTTAGACTGGTTTTTGCTTCACGTTTGGTCTTGCTCTTCTAATCAGCCGCACTGTGGGAGGGGCTTGTGTTGGCTGTACGCAGGAAGGAGCGAGAGCGTGAAAAGGCGAGGGGCGGCGTGCTGACGTGAGGCAGGTGGACAGGTAGGATGTTTAGGAAGTTGAACCTGCCCTGTGATGCACGCTGGTACACGAGGGCACACGCTGTCGCAGACGAGCCGTGCATAGGGAGCGTGTGTGTTTGTGATGCGCCGTAGAGTCTCCGCGGGTTTCAAATGAGCGCACAGGCTGCACTGAGACGCCCCACACGCTCCTGCACCCGCTACAAGTTTATTACCAACAGCAGCGGCCGGAATGAAATATGATCACACACTTGTTGAGTGTCAGACCTCGAGTGAGAGACAAGACCGAGTCCAAACGCGATCGAGTCCGAGACGAGACACGGCGATTTACCCACACGACCTTGGCCATCGACTGGTAGATCACGATCGACGTATTGAGCACCTCTGATTTAAAGGGTCCAGACGTCCCTGTTTCTCCGGGACAGTCCCAGTTTTGAGTCTGTGTCTCTGTCCCTGCAGATTTATACAAAACCACTGATTTGTTCCAGTTTTATACAGAAATGTCCCAGTGTCTCTATTTTTGTCCAATCTGATCCTGATTCAGTAAAGAGAAACATAAACTTTAAGTTTGTTTCAGTAAAATACAGAAAATCTGCTTAAAAACGACAAAACACAAAGAAAATGTGACTAAAGTGACTCAGATTAGAGCCGAGTGCACAACAGTTTAACTTCATTACTCACTCGTTTCACAATTTTATTATTACCAGCCAGTTGTTGTACAGTTGTAGGGAGTATTATCTTTTACATAAGGGTGAGTTGTTGTATGGCGATACTATGATAATACTCCCTACAACTGCACAACAACTCACCCTTATGTCACAGATAATACTCCCTACAACTGTACAACTCACCCTGATGTAACAGATAATACTCCCTACAACTGTACAACAACTCGCCTTTATGTGACAGATAATACTCCCTACAACTGTACTAGAACAATACTCCCTACAACCGTACGACAACTCACTCTTATGCAAGAGATAATACTCCCTACAAGTGCGCAACAGCGATAATACTCCCTACAACTGTAGTAGAACAGTAATACTCCCTACAACCACATGACAATGATAATACTCCTTACAACTGTACAACAACAATAATACTCCCTACAACCGTACGGCAACTTACACTCATGTAACAGATAATACTCCCTACAACTTTATGACAACTCACCCTAATGGAACAGATAATACTCCCTACAACTGTACAACGATAATACTCCCTACAACTGTACGACAACGATAATACTCCCTACAACCATAAGACAACTCTCCCTTATATAACAGATAATACTCCCTACAAACTCCCCCTTATGTGGCAGATAATACTCCCTACAAACTCCCCCTTATGTGGCAGATAATACTCCCTACACCCCCCCGGGCTGTGGGCCACAGTGAGGCTCTGTGTGTTTCGTTCCTGTTCTGGTGGTGGAAAACTCTTCCAGCTGTCATCAGGTGGGTGAAATATTCCGCGGGGTGCGGCGGCGGCGGCGGCGGGAGCGCGTTACTCCGGGATCGTCCTGCCGTGTTTATTTTCCGAAACTGGATACGGCGAGGCTGCCACACGGCGCGGCGCACTACTGTTTCCCCCCGCGTCCAGGGGGAGGAGGAGGGTCGGGAAGAGGGCCCCTGGAGCTTTGACAGATCAGGTCTCTTTTCCTCTTTCACAGCCACCGCGCGGAATTATCCCGGGATCCAGGAATGATGAGGATAATTACAACAACATGCCAACGTGGAAACCGCAAACGGACAAGATGGCGGCCGTTTGTTTAGTCTGCAGCAGCTGACGGAGCGGGAGCGTTAAGGCCCACGTGCTCGGGTGACGTGACGTGAGGAGCCCGGGCGAGAGTGACGGCGTTTTGTTTTCGCTCCTCTCTGTCTTCTGTCGCGCTCGTTTCGGGGTAATTGCCGGAGTCTGGAGCGGGTTAAGGGAGCGGGGAGTTTGGCGGTGGGCGGTGAAACGGGTTTGGAGGTTTTTGTGAATGAGGATCTGCTCAGGCTCAGTCAGACCTACAGCAGGAACCACGGGTGTGTTTGTCAAAGCCGATACACACAGTGTTGGGAAGGTGGCTTTTAAAATGTAATCCCCTACAGATTACAGATTACATACGCCAAAATGTAGTTTGTAACAGAATCCATTAAATTACTTAAAGTGAGTAATGTAATCTGAATACTTTGGATTACTTGATTTACTGTAGAGAAACAAAGACGAGGAAATCTTCACATAAGAAGTTTTATCTGATAAAAGAAAATGAAAAGTCCAGACTTTACTGAACCAAATTAAAAATATTATTGATAGAAGAAGAAGAAACACGTCCACACAGCAGGATTTAGTTCTGTTAAATCCTGGTTTAGTCCTGGTTTAGACCTGGTTTAGATCTGGTTTTAGTCCTGGTTTAGACCTGGTTTAGATCTGGTTTTAGTCCTGGTTTAGTCCTGGTTTAGACCTGGTTTAGATCTCATTTAGCTCTAGTTTAGACCTGGTTTTAATCCTGTTTTAGTCTTGGTTTAGTCCTGGTTTAGTCCTGGTTTTAGTCCTGTTTTAGTCTTGGTTTAGTCCTGGTTTAGTCCTGGTTTTAGTCCTGTTTTAGTCTTGGTTTAGTCCTGGTTTTAGTCCTGTTTTAGTCTTGGTTTAGTCCTTGTTTTCCTGTTTTAGTCTTTGGCCTCTGTGACTTTGAGTTTGATTCCTCTGCATTACAGTTTGAAATATCCAGATACTAAAACAAATGACGATATGTTGAGATTTATCAATACTCCTAATGTTATAATGAAGTCACTTTCACAAGAACAAAAGTTGTGTGTCATACAGTTTGTTTAATTTTTTATTAAATGTTACTAATTAATGTTTCATGAAAAAATACGATATAAAAAATAATTTTTGGACACATTGATCATTATCAGAATTGAACAATATACGTGTTGTATCACTGAAACTTTGAATCAACCCACTGGATCCAGAAGCTCTTAGTTGTGTTGGTCTTTATTGGTCTTTGTTGGTTTTCATTGGTTTTCGTTAGTTTTCGTTAGTTTACATTGGTTTTCGTTGGTTTTTGTTGGTTTTCCTTGGTTTTCGTTGGTTTTCGTTTTTTCTTGGTATTTGTTGGTTTTCATTGGTTTTCGGTAGTCTTCGTTGGTCTTCATTGGTTTTCGTCGGTTTTCATTAGTCTTCATTGGTCTTCGTTGGTCTTCGTTGGTTTTCGTTGGTCTTCGTTGGTTTTCGTTGGTTTTCGTTAGTCTTCGTTGGTTTTCGTTAGTCTTCGTTGGTCTTCGTTGGTTTTCGTTGGTTTTCGTTAGTCTTCGTTGGTTTTCGTTAGTCTTCGTTGGTCTTCGTTGGTTTTCGTTGGTCTTTGTTGGTTTTCGTTAGTCTTCCTTGGTCTTCGTTGGTCTTCGTTGGTTTTCGTTGGTTTTCGTTGGTCTTCGTTGGTTTTCGTTAGTCTTCGTTGGTCTTTCGTTGGTTTTCGTTGGTTTTCGTTAGTCTTCGTTGGTTTTCGTTAGTCTTCGTTGGTCTTCGTTGGTCTTTCGTTGGTTTTCGTTGGTCTTCGTTAGTCTTCCTTGGTCTTCGTTGGTCTTCGTTGGTTTTCGTTGGTTTTCGTTAGTCTTCGTTGGTTTTCGTTAGTCTTCGTTGGTCTTCGTTGGTTTTCGTTAGTCTTCGTTGGTTTTCGTTAGTCTTCGTTGGTCTTCGTTGGTTTTCGTTAGTCTTCGTTGGTCTTCGTTGGTTTTCGTTAGTTTTCGTTGGTTTTCGTTAGTTTTCGTTGGTCTTCGTTGGTTTTCGTTGGTCTTTGTTGCTGGTCTCAGTCCACTTGACTCCACACCAAACGTCAAACTCTGGTCCCTCTGGTGAGACGCCAACTCAGCTCCAAACCAGAGACAGTCCAGGTCCAAACCAACTATTCCAGATGCATCATGGGAGGGCAGGCTTGGACTCCCGACTTGAACACGCCAGCCCCTCCCTCCCCTCCCTGGATTGAGTGCAGTTAAGGCAAAGGTCTCCAACCTTTTTCCTCTGGTGAACTTCTTTACACAACAAAAATGCCAAAGAGCGACTTATTTTAATAATTGCAAGAACTTGAGTAAATATAAGAGCCACAGTCTTAGATTGGGGACAGTTTGATAGATAAAATATAAACCATTATTCATTTATTAATGCACAAAACTGGGCATTAAAATTAATCATATTTTACTTATTCTGCACAATATGTAGAATTCAGAAGTGCCTTGGTGAGCTACTTGGAATGGAGTGCAGAGCTACTGGTGCCTCCTGAGCTACAGGTTGGAGACTCCTGAGATAAGGGGTGTGATGGGGACCGGGGTTGAGCCTCGTGGCTGATGGTCTATAGCAGGAGAGTCAAACTCATTTTGTTCCGGGGGTCGTATCCAACTGACTTTGATCCAAAGTGTCCGGATGAGAAAACTCATGTCATATAAACCCCAAAAATAACAATAAGTTCAAATATTTGTGCAGAGAAACACAAATCTATTACAGAAATATTTTTTAAATTGATTGTCTCTATCTTTTACAAAATATTATAATATTATGAACAACCTGAAACTGGAAGAAAAATACAATTTCAACACAAAGTTTTAACATGAACTTGTCTGTAAACAGGAATAAGTCCATTTTTGTTGTAAAATCCTGCACTCGGCTCCACTTTTTTCTCATGTTGGACATTTTTCTGATGAGGGTGTCACGGTCAACAGTCAAAACGATCGTCCTTTAAGAGCGTTTGGAAAGAGACAAGTCTTCATTTGTGCTGCTCTGGTGGGAGGGGCCACGTACAGAGACGCTGGAGACGCTGCTGTGATAAACACCACAGAAAATTAACACGATTTTAGTAGAAAATACAATGAAAATATTTTAGTAGAAAATCACCCAAGGGCCACATTAAAGGTCTTGGAGGGCCGGATCTGGCCCCCGGGCCTTATGTTTGACACCTGTGGTCTATAGGTTTGCGAGGCCGGCTTCTGCTTGGGGGGATAAGGATTGGCCCGCGTCCCCGGACTCTGCCGAGGGGCTTTGTGGGAAGGTCACGGGATGAAGCGATGCGTCTCTGGGGGTGTGTTTCCCGTTGTCCCTGAGCCACGTGTAGTCGGACCCGTTTTGCGCAGGAGCCTTCGATATACGTCAATCGGACCAGTTTTGGTTGGTTTGCTGGTGTGAAAAGACCACACTGGAGTTTATCTGTTACAGAGGAACTATTTTATTGCCTGGTGTGGAACAAATTATCGAACTAACGGAGTGAAAGCCTCCTGAAACGATTTTCACAAGTCCAAAGTTATTCCTGTATTTGTCTCCTCGTGTGTCAAAAGCTCTTTCCCAAACTTTCAGAGACCAGAGCAGAGTTTTAGACACAGTAAAGCTAAAAACAACTAGTATCCTAATAGCAGACTTCCTGATTTCCTCTTTCTCTCTCTTCCTCTCTGTCTCCAGTCTTTCCTCTCTCTCTGTCTTTTTCTCTCACACTCAGGGGCCACACAGGTTTTCATGGTGACTGTAAATGAACCTCCAGATGTTCTCAGGTTTCAAGGACAAATTTTCCAAAACTTCCCCATGATTTTTTTTTTTTTTTTTTTCTGGGAGTCTGGTAGCTGTGCAGCCGCTCCGCCACCGGCCCCCGGACCCGCCTCCTCAGTTTGTGGTAAATATTCGGGCAGGTACAGCTGGATTTTCTTACAGCGGACGGTGATTTGTCGAGTCTCGAGTCGCTGTGTCAAAACTGAAACACATGTCACTAAAAATGAAGTTTAGGAGTTTGTAATTAGATAAAAAAGACCAGGTGGAATTAATAAAGACGTATTATTTTTGTGAATTTTAGGCTCAGTTTGTTTTAAGTGATTGTGACGTGGCCCACAGCGCTCGGCTCCAGTCAAACGAAGCTCATGAGGGCAGCGGTTATAGGAACGAATCTGGAGCCATTTTGGGGCAAATTTTGAGCCATTTTGTCCATAAATTAAACATTTTAAGAGAAAATCATGAGGCTCACAGCAGCAGGTCCAGAGTGAGGGGCAACTTCACTTCGGTTAGAGTGAGTTGTTTAGAGTGTCCAGACGTCCTTATTTACGTCCCAGTTTTGACTCTCTGTTCCAAAACTACTGATTTGTCCAAGTTTTATTCAAGAAATGTCCCTATTTTGGACCAATCTGATCCTGCCAACAGTAAAAACAGACATAAACTGACATTTGTTTTGGTAAAATATGGAAAATCTGCTTTAAAATGACCAAAACGCAAAGAAAATGTGACTTTACTGTAGGGACGGGCATTTGATTACATTTACTTAATCGATCGTCGGGAGAATTAATGATCTATTTTTGATTAATCATTAACATTTTTATATTAAAATGATCATCATTATTATTACTATCTGCACTAATCTGCATAAATAAATTCAACTTTACGACATATAAACATAACGACTCTAGATCCACATCAGCTGTTTGACATTATAATGTGTTTAATTCAGTTTTGTTCAAATCTCACAGAAACAAAACTTAAAACCACATCACTAATTTACATAAACTAAGTGAAGATAAAACTCCAGCTCTTGTGTCGCTGATGTGGTTCAACTTGTGTTGGATTAAAAGACATGACTCAGGTGAATACAGGTCAGTGTGACCAGATTTGTGTTTGTCAAAACCAGGACAGCGTACGGGGGAGGGGCATACATGTGATTTTTCCGGATATTTCCAGAATTCTGGGTTTTCAGACATAAAAATGCAACTCTCGTGATTCACGCAAATCGTTTTTTTTTCTGTGTGTGTTTTTTTTTGGGGGGAGGTGTTACTGACAACTTTGGTAAACAACGAAGCAGCGTCGCTTCATGGATTGTCGGAGAATTATCACAACCGTAGTCAGGAGCCAGTGTGTATTACTCCACGAGGAGTCATGTGTGCATAAGGACCGATAAGGACCCAAAATGGCACCTGTTAAAAGAGACATGTTTCCAAAACAGAATTCAAACTGCGCAGAGCTCCACACGCCACAGGGCCCGATCACGTTTTATGGACACCCCCACGCCCACCCTGATCTGTGGAGCTCACACACCCTGCTCCTCTCTTTTGCACTCAACTCCAAGGTTAGTCCCGGTTTAGCCCTCCTGGTTCGGTCCTGGTTCGGTCCTGGTTCGGTCCTGGTTCGGTCCTGGTTGGGTCCAGGTTGGGTCCTGGTTGGGTCCTGGTTGGGTCCTGGTTGGGTCCTGGTTCGGTCCTGGTTCGGTCCTGGTTCGGTCCTGGTTTAGTCCTCCTGGTTCGGTCCTGGTTCGGTCCTGGTTCGGTCCTGGTTCGGTCCTGGTTCGGTTCCTGGTTCGGTCCTGGTTCGGTCCTGGTTGGTCCTGGTCCTGGTTGGGTCCTGGTTCGGTCCTGGTTTGGTCCTGGTTTAGTCCTCCTGGTTCGGTCCTGGTTCGGTCCTGGTTCCTGGTCCTGGTTGGTCCTGGTTGGTCCTGGTTCCCTGGTCCTGGTTGGTCCTGGTTGGGTCCTGGTTCAGTCCTGGTTCAGTCCTGGTTTGGTCCTGGTTGGGTCCTGGTTGGGTCCTGGTTCAGTCCTGGTTGGGTCCTGGTTGGGTCCTGGTTGGGTCCTGGTTCGGTCCTGGTTCAGTCCTGGTTCGGTCCTGGTTTAGTCCTCCTGGTTCAGTCCTGGTTTGGTCCTGGTTCGGTCCTGGTTCGGTCCTGGTTCGGTCCTGGTTCGGGTCCTGGTTCGGTCCTGGTTCGGTCCTGGTTCAGTCTGTATGCGGCGCTGTCTCTTCTGGGACGTGCACTTCTGCTTTATGCACCTTATAATCAGGTGCCTTAGAGTCCCAAAAATCTGTTATGTTGCTTTTTACAGAATGTTGTGTAGGCTCCATAAAAAGATAATAGTGTAACATAATAACCACACAATAACAACAGCAGCAGCCATGATGACGACTAGAATAGTAATCGTTAAAGTTTATCTATAGCACATAATCACACATGCTGCAGAATAACAGTGTGAGTGAACTGGTGCAAAACCAAGTCCATGTGCACTGAACTTTGTGTAGAGTGATTCAAAACTGTGAGGACTGTCATTATTGTATTATAATTTACTTTATTATATCTTAAACAGGCTCAGAAATAGACTGGATTTTGTCACAGCAAGTGACATTTTGTCCAACACACCAACAACTTTCTCTCTCTCTTTCTCTGTTCTTTGCACTGTTCTTTGGTTGTTTGATTTTTTCCTTAAATGTCAGCACTTATTGTTTGGCATGTTTAACTTTTTTTCTCCTCAAATTAATTGTTTTCCAATGATGACATTTTTGAGTTGCCACTAAATGTTTGTATATTAACACTTTTCATTAAAAGTGTCAGTGAGGTGATTGTGTGTAACTCTGCACTGTTGTCGCGCCGTCAAACTATGGCTCGAGATATTTTCCTGCTTTTTTGTCCTTGGCCAATCACATCCCTGGTGGGGGGCGGGGCCTCGTCATCGACATACACGCATCAAGAATCTCAGACTTCCGGTCATGGCGCAATTCATACTGGGAAGGATTTTCTGAAAAAGTGAGCATCAAACCTCCATGTTTGTTTTCCCAGTGGGATGTGTCTACTGACAAAGATGATCTTTTCAAGTCTTTTGAACCATTTCACTTTTGTTTCTGGTTCTGATATTGTCATATTTTAGTTTTGGGATTCAGACATTGTTAATTATGTGGTTGTTGGATCCTAACAGTGGAAAACGACTCAAGAAATTAGTTTGTGAACTTTATAAATGCAAAAGTGAATCAGATGTGTGTGACTCAAACCTCCGTTCAAACTGTTTCTCTTCCCAATGGAATTGAAAAATAGTGAAAGGTGAAGGTGATGGGCAGGATTGATCCACAGGAAGAACCAAAAAGGAAACATTTGTCTGTCTAAATCATCCCGAGTTTTGCAGAGAACATTTTGTATGTGGAGCGACGACAAAACAAAATCCTGTTTGTTAATGTAGAGGAGCAGAAGACAAACAGACTGAGCTGCACTTTCTTGTTCTTGTGGTTTTACAGAAACATCACGTCTTGGTCTCTTTGCAGTGGAAGGTGTTTCTTGGTGAACAGTTGGTGCCTCTCGTTTTGGCGTTGACTTTTTAAATTAGTAACCAAGACTGAGTGAGGGATCGGGATTTGCTTTGTCGTCGCTCCACATACAAAATGTTCTCTGTAAACTCGGGATGATTTCTTAGTCAGACAAATGTTTCCTTTTTGGTTCTTCCTGTGGATCAATCCTGCCCATCACCTTCACCTTTCACTATTTTTCAATTCCGATGGGAAGGGAAATAGTTTAAACGGAGGTTTGAGTCACACACATCTGATTCACTTTTGCATCTATGGAGTTCGCAAACAAATTTCCGATGGCGTCGTTGCACGTGAGCATGTTGCTCTGCGGAGTTGGAGGTTTTGGCGGTGAGGGTCCGTCCAGGAAGTGTCTGTTGAGCGGTGGGACCGATGCTGCGGTGTTGCTCTGCTGTTTGTGGTGTTGCTCCACGGTGAGTTTGTGGACAGAGGCTGTGGAGCTTCTGTCATCTCGTTTTTATTTGGTAAGATTTTGTTTTATTTGGATCATAGACGAGCCTAAATATTTCAAATAGAAAGAACATACAAGCATTTATTATCAAATCTCCAAAGTGTAGATTGTGCAGAGTCGAGTCTCATCTGGTCTGGTTCTGGTCTGGTTCCTGTTTTGTCCAGTTCAATAAGTTTACGAAGTTTGACATTCCAAGACCAAACTGCGAAAAGTCCAGATTTTCAACAATGATGGTTCAAGGTTAGAAAAGTGAATAAAAAATAATAAAGTTTTGGACATTTGATGTTTCATACTAAGTTCAGCCCAAATACGACACATGAAATCAGCACAATCTGGATCTGATTCTTTGCTCTTAGTTCTATAAAACATTATAAACTATCAGACGTCCTTACTTTCCACTCACCTTACGGTTTGGGATTAGAGTTTTTGAACATTCTAAATCCTGTCAGTGCATTTATTTATTTATTGTCGTCTCTTCTAAACAAAAGACTCAGACGTTCACAAATAATCAGAACAGACTCACGAGAACTGAACAGAACACTGGAGCTGTGGGAAAGAGACACTAAAATTCCATGACTTTTTACAAAACTATCAGTGAATTTACAAATTTCCATGACATTTCCAGGATTTCCATGACAGTGGGAACCCTGTTTTTGACTCAGGCGTCCAAAATATTTTCTTTTTTTTCATGTGGCCCCAAGGAAAAAAGAATTGCCAACCTCTGACGAACTCAAATATATGAAAAAAAAAATCAGACAGAGCCACTTTAACTGTGATTTATGATTTTGAAGCTGAAATATTTAAAGTTTGTGTTGCTCTTTGTGCGTCTGTGTGCGACTCCGGACACACCAGCGTCTGTAGCCAAGTGCTTTTACAGCCTCTTTACGCTTTATTTACGTCGGCGCACACTTCTGCGTCCTCTACACAAACCCCGCTGACGTTTACGCCGCTCGCACGCACCGGCCCCTGCCACTTTTTATTAAAGCGCCGAAAGCTCGAGGAGACAGACAGATAAACAGCGGTCGGCGGTGGTTACGGGGCCCCCTGTGGGACGGGAGTATTTACGGGGCCCCTCGGACTTAAGCAGAAGCAGCTACTGTACGCCCGCGGGGTCAGAGGTCGCACCAGCCCCCTCCGGTCTCTCGGGGCGTTTTTATTAAAGGGCCCATCTCCTGCGAAATCAACTTTTCAGAGTTTTCTACCTTCTCAGAGTGAAGTGTGGGACTTGGATTTGTCGCTGAAGTGTTTTTTTTAGATTGATTCTGCATTTTTTTTTAAACAAATTGCAGCGTATTTCTGCCTCCCACGTGACAACGAACTAAAGCTGCGACAACGATCAGTGTTGGAGTAACGTGTTATAAAAGTAACAAATTACTGTGTTGTGTTGCTTTTTGCTGTACAGGGGAAAAAAGATGTAATATTTTACTTGTACAAATGTGAGTATCGCGCGTTACAAAGCTTTTTTAACCTGGATTGAAGTGGTGGATTTTTCTTCACACAAATTCGCTAAAATCACGGCGACATCAGCAGAGGTGAAACACCGGAGACGCCCATGTAGACCGTCAGGTGACCACGGGCGAAAGGACCGACACACAACTCCACGAGACGAAACGCAGCTGACGCCCGATCACGCCTTGCAGGGTTCTAAGGTCTAGTCCAAGTTTAGTCCTGGTTTAGTCCTGGTTTAGACCTGGTTTAGTCCTGGTTCAGTCCTGGAGGAGCAATAGTCGGACTTTCATAGTTCCTGGTCTGTAACTGTCTCCAAGAAATCAGTAAAATTTCAGAACTACTGTGGATGTTCCAAAACCCAAACTGTTCTTGTTTATGTGCAGAAGATAAAATGTGAAAAGAATTATTTTACATCAGATGGACCTTTAAGCCTCGCGCCGTCCTCCTCGCTCTTCTCCTCCTCGCTCTTTCCTCCTCGCTCTTCTCCTCTCCTCCTCTCTTCTCCTCTTCTTCTTCTTCTCCTGCAGCTCATTTAGTGTCAGACCTGCGCTGGCGTTAACCTCGCTCGTTTTGAAGTCACCCCGAGCGCCGACGTCCATTAGAGTCAAAGAGTCTGTGAAGAGCCGGAGCATTGCCCCGGGAGCCTCCTCGACCTCTCCTTGACTCCTCCTTGACTCCTCCTTGACTCCTCCTTGACTCCTCCTTGACTCCTCCTTGACTCCTCCTCGACCTCTCCTTGACTCCTCTTTGACTCCTCCTTGACTCCGGAGCCGAGGAATCCTGGCTCTGCGCTCGAATCTCTAATGTCTCTCAGATCTGTCGTGTCTCCCGGCGTTTTGGCGTCACGATCGTTTCACGTTGTTGCGCTCGCGGAGGCCGAGGAGACGTGTCCCGAAGTGCACTCGCGACCGGGAGCGGACGGACGCTTTAATTGCACATTTTTCGCGTTTTACGATCTCGTATAAAATATTTTAAGTGTTATGGCGGAGAATAAAAGAGGTCGTGCGAGATTCGAAGTGGAAATAAAAGGCCACATGAGCCGCCGCTTTTCGCTGACTCATCGTCGCAATTCAACAGGTTCATAAATTCTTACTCGACTCCATAAAAATGTACAAATACGCAGAAGGTTTAAAAGGTCGACGTCAAACTGTTTCAGTCGTTTCCTCGTCACAAACTCAAAGCTGTGGTTTTGTTTCATTCACGTGTTTAACTCACAAACCTGCACATTTAAACAGAAAGAAGAACTGAAAACTAGAAGTAAACCAGGTCCAGACCGGGACCAGACCGGGACCAGACCAGGACTGAGACCGGGACCGGGACTTAGACCAGGACCAGACAAGGACTGAGTCCAGGACCAGGCCTGAGACGGGAACTGAAACGGGATCAGACTAGAACTGAGACCAGGATTGAGACCAGGAACAGGATCAGGCAGGGACCAGACCGGGACCAGACCGGGACAGACCGGGACCAGACCGAGACCGGGACCAGACCGGGACCAGACCGAGACCGGGACCGAGACCGGGACCAGACCGGACAGACCAGACCGGGAGAGACCGGGAGACCGGGACCAGACCGAGACCGGGACCAGACCGGACCAGACCGGGACCAGACCGACCAGACCGGGACCAGACCGGGGACCAGACCGGGACCAGACCGAGACCAGACCGGACCAGACCGAGACCGGGACCAGACCGGGACCAGACCGGGACCAGACCGAGACCAGACCGAGACCGGGACCAGACCGGGACCAGACCGGGACCAGACCGAAACCAGACTGAGACCGGGACCAGACCGGGACTGAGACCAGGACTGAAACGGGATCAGGCTAAAACTGAGACCAGGATTGAGACCGGGAACAGGATCAGGCAGGGACCAGACTGGGACTGAGACTGGGACCAGACCGGGACCAGACCGGGACTGAGACGAGGATTGAGACCCTGAACAGGATCAGGACTGAGACTGGGACTGAGACCGAAACCAGACCTGGACTGAAACCGAGACTGGGACCGGGATCAGACTGGGACTGAGACTGTGATTGAAACCAGGAACAGGATCAGGACTGAGACCGGGACTGAACCAGGACTGAACCTGAGTGTGGGACGGGTCCAGACATTTGCCCGTGTAGACTGTCGGGTGACTGCAGGAGAAAAGACCGACGCCTCACCCCACGAGGATCAGCGCCGCCGTCGCCCAATCACAATGAGTGGACGCCCTGCTCCACGGGCTCAGGGTTCTCTCTCTCAAGTCCAAAATGAGTCCTGGTTCAGTCCTGGTTTAGACCTGGTTCAGTCCTGGTTTAGACCTGGTTCAGAGTCAGTCCTGGTTTAGACCTGGTTCAGAGACCTGGTTCAGTCCTGGTTTAGTCCTGGTTCAGACTAGGATTCATATTTATTTCATACAATCATACAAGTACATTTTATAGACTCAATGCTGTGACATATTTCAGTCACTAGGGGGCAAACCCCCACAAACTCCACCTAGGCTTGAAAACTAGCACTTCATGACATCACAAGGTGGAACAGAGCGTTTGGAGCTTTGGAGACGTAAACAGACTCATAATAAAGAGTCACTCAAACACGTGAATGAAACAAACACGACTCCAGCTCTGATTGTGAGGAAGAAACAACATCAGACCTTTAAGATTTTACAAAACACCACATTTTTAGGATTAAAATTTTACTTCCTGGTTGGAAATGATGACATCACACCAGGGAATTCCATAAAGTCGGGAGGACACTGTGCCATTTTTGGTCGTTTTTGAGCCGATTTTTCACTTGTGCCACTGTTTTTGGGATTGAGTTTTGTCTTAATCGTGTGTCGTGCTTCGTGTCGTAAAAATGGAATAACAAGAACCGATTAATCCCTCACGACCTGCTCCTGATCGGGAATTGCAGGTCGCAAGAAAATCAAACCTGTTTGAATCCCGTCGCCTCTCGTCAGGGTTTCGATCTGTTGAAGTCGTTCAGTTTGACAACATGAATCATGAGCTGTGAACTTTTAAACCCTGAGATTTGGTCGTAGAGTTTGAGCTGGGGCTGAGTCAAACCGTCAGAAATTATGATTTGACAAATAAAAATACAAGAAAACACCTTTATTTTATTTAAATCGTGTTTTAAAGTCTGAAAAATGTGTTTCTTGTGTAAATTCTGTTGAACGTTTGGACATAATTCTCCGTGTGTGATGTGACCAGTGTGGGGGACTCTCAACATTTTCAACACATTTTTCAACTTTTCTTCACAAATTCCTTCATGATTATAATTTACAACAGATTTTATTCACCAAATTTAAGTCAAAATAAATAATAGATAATCAAATTTGAGAATTATCAGAACCCGCCTTGTGAACAGAGGCAACTTAAAGTCACGTATCTGGAAAACATTTCACTAATAAAGATTTACTCAAACATGTGACTGAAACAAAACTCAACTCCAGGTTTGTTTCTGACGAGGGAAAAGTGTTAGAACACGACAAACGCTTCATTTAGCGTGAAATATTGAATAGAATTTTTGACATCAGGCAAAAAACTGAAAAAATAAATAAATAAAAAAAATGACTCACCAAATCAATCTTTTGATATTTCCTGGTTCACTGAAAAAAAAAAAAAAAAAAAAACTTGTAAGATTTACTTGAAAAAATCCTCGTAACAATTTGCACAAACACTTTTTAAGTAAATTTTACTGCTGTAATTTCAGGTACAAGTTACTTGTCAGTATTAAGTCAAATGTTTTCACCATCACCTTGATTAACAGTCTGGACTTTACTGAGGAACTGTTCCTCAAGTTTGTTTTTTTAAAGTGAGAAGTCAGATTTATGTAAATAAATTAAGGAAAATATATAAGTAAGTTTTTTTTAAAAATATATATATATAAACCAGGATTAATCTTGGACTTGAGCGAGAGGGAGAACCTCGTTTATTTTATGCATCTATGCGGGCGCACCTCCGGGCCCGTCCCCACACTCAGTCCTGGTTTAGTCCTGGTTCAGTCCTGGTTCAGTCCTGGTTTAGTCCTGGTTTAGTCCTGGTTTAGTCCTGGTTTAGACCTGGTTTAGTCCTGGTTCAGTCCTGGTTCAGTCCTGGTTTAGTCCTGGTTTAGTCCTGGTTCAGTCGTGGTTCAGTCCTGGTTTAGTCCTGGTTCAGTCGTGGTTCAGTCCTGGTTTAGTCCTGGTTCAGTCCTGGTTTAGTCCTGGTTTAGTCCTGGTTTAGTCCTGGTTTAGTCGTGGTTTAGTCCTGGTTCAGTCCTGGTTTAGTCCTGGTTTAGTCCTGGTTTGGTTTGTGAGCAGCGACTGTAAAACCTTTAAACATTTTGGTGATTCTAAAGTCGAACTGACTCGTTAAACGCTTCGACTGCAGAAATAAAAGAACATTTTATTCGCTGTTGTTAAATAAATTCCAGTTCTCACAGAATTTTATGATTCCGGCGTAAAAATGGCCACAGTTGATTTAATATTTTTTACAACCCCCAGAAGTTTCAGTGAACTATTTTAAACATGATCGACAAACGAATGACCCCGAACCGAAGCCCCGAGTGGATTTGGGTCTCAAAAAAAATCCTGAGATTCAAATTCAAATTAATTCCACGTGTGCGTTTCGTCGTCGATGTGTTTTGGCGAATTAATACTTTAGAAAATCTTTCATATTCCGACCTCGTCCATATTCATGCTCTTTCCTGTAAACCTCGCTCTTATTTATCCATTCTCTTTTCATTAATTTCATCCACGTTTCTGGGAATTTGTGCCATTTTTTTTTTTTTTTTTTTTTTTTTTTTTTTTTTTGCGACCTACGGTGTAAATCCCTGGGAGTCGACGGGCGTCTGTGTGTGGGAGCTTCAGCGCTCGGAACAGTCGCGTCGAGCCATTAAAAACAGGACTATCGCATGGAAAACGCTGGAAACTCGGCCTCTGTTTTTCTTTTTTTTTCCGTTTTCGGGGTTTTTCTCCTGGCAGCGTCGCGTTCTCTCGTTCTGAACTCGCTCTGGCACCGTCGGGTTTGTGACTGGAAAAGGGAGTTGTGTTTGGAGCTCGGGCCGATTGTTGCGGTGAAGCTGCACATGTGCGTTTGACAGTCCCAGTTTTACGGTCAAAGCGAGACGACTTCTTCTTCTTCTTCTTCTGACCTCAGCCTCTTATTTTTTACTCACCTACTTCCAGTGTCGAGGAGTAACAGATTACATGTACCGGAGTTATGTAATCAGAGTACAAATGATGAGTAACTGTATTCAGTTACAGTTACTGTTTCAGTGAGTGGTAATTGGATTACAGTTACTTTGTTGAAGTAAATGGATTAAAGAGACACAGAGGGATTTTACAGTTTTCCTCTTTTCACATTTTGGGGTAAATTCCAGGACTATATAAACCAGGACTAAACCAGGACTACTAAACCAGGACTCTAAACCAGGACTAAAACCAGGACTAAACCAGGACTAAACCAGGACTAAAACCTAAACCAGGACTAAACCAGGACTAAACCAGGACTAAACTAAAACTAAAACTAAAACCAGGACTAAACCAGGACTAAACCAGGACTAAACTAAAACCAGGACTAAACCAGGTAAACTAAAAACCAGGACTAAACCAGGACTAAACCAGGACTAAAACCAGGACTAAACTAAAACCAGGACTAAACCAGGACTAACAGGACTAAACCAGGACTAAACCAGGTCTAAACCAAGACTAAACCAAGACTTAACCAGGACTAAACCAGGTCTAAAACCGGGACTAAACCAGGTCTAAAACCAGGACTAAACCAGGTCTAAAAGCGTGTTTCTTCTTCTTCTATCAATAATATTTTTAATTTGGTTCAGTAAAGTCTGAACTTTTTATTTTCTTTTAACAGACAAAACTTCTTCTGTTACGAAATCCTCATCTTTGTTTCTCTACAGCAAATCAAGTAATCCAAAGTAATCAGATTACATTACTCACTTTAAGTAATTTAATGGATTCTGTTACAAACTACATTTTAGTGTATGTAATCTGTAATCTGTAGGGGATTACATTTTAAAAGTCTCTTTCTCAACTCTGTCTACTTCCCTCAAAACAACATGATCAGTTCATCTGGAGCTGGTTCGTCTTAAAGGTTCAAGCTCGACTCATAATATTTTCATACCTCAGCAGCAGCAGCAGCAGAACGGTGCCTCCTCAGCCTCCTCAGCCTCCGTCTTCTTCATTTACCCGGGACAGTCCCAGGTTTGAGCCTGTGTCAAAAAAAACAAAAACAAAAAAAAAACGCTCATTTGTCCAAGTTTGATGCAAAAAATGTCCCAGTGTCTCTATTTTGGACCAATTTTATACCAACAGTAAAAAGAGACACAAACTGACTTTTTTTTTTTAGGTAAAATGTGAAAATCTGCTTAAAAACGACCAAAACACAAAGAAAATGTGAATCTACTGACTCAAGTTTTCCTTAATTTTGCTCTCGCTTCACAATTTTATTATTTCCAACCACCACAAACTGAGTGTCTCAGTTTATAATCTGAAAATCTGGTCACACAAACCAGACCAGACACCAGGACTAAACCAGGACTAAACCAGGACTAAACCAGGTCTAAACCAGACTAAACCAGACTAAACCAGACTAAACCAGACTAAACCAGGACTAAACCAGGACTAAAACCAGGACTAAACCAGGACTAAACCAGGTCTAAACCAGAACTAAACCAGGACTAAACCAAGACTAAACCAGACTAAAGGACCATAAACCAGACTAAACCAGGACTAAACCAGGACTAAACCAGGACTAAACCAGGACTAAACCAGCTCTAATCTTGGACATAAGAGAGGGAACCCTGAGTCCGTGGAGCAGAGTGTGATTTGGCTCAGGAAAATAAATCCTCATTTTGCTTTGAAAGTGACCTGGAAAGTCACGTGGGGGAGGTACTACCTGCTGGGCGGGGTAGAAAGTGAAGCAGGTGTTGGTGAGGAGGGAGACTCTGCAGTTTGGTGCTTTTGATTTGAGTTTCTTATTTTCTGTTTATTTGTTCTTTCTTTTGCTTTAACTCCAGAATTCTGTTTGAAAATACATTTTGTCTGGACAAAGAGACTTTTTGTTGTCGTTTGCCTCCGACTTTGACCAGGATGGACGAGCTTCACGACGTGGATTTTAACATAAATAAATAAATTTGTGCAGTTTGAATGTGAGAGTCTCTAGGACCATAACGTTTGGCTCAGTCGTTCACTAATGTGTCGTTATTGTTCTTCTTTAAGCTCTTTCTTACCTTAAAACTGTGAAAAAAAAAAAAAAAAAATAAAATAATAATAATAATAATAATACTATTAAAAAAAAGACTAAAAAAGACTAATATTAAAAAATATATATATAAAAATAATATAAAAAAAAATACTACTAATAAAAAGACTAATATAAAAAAAATACTATTAAAAAGATTAATATAGAAAAACTAATATTAAAAAGACTAATATTTAAAAAAAAAAAAAATAAAAAAAATAATACTATTAAAAAGACTAATATAAAAAAAAATATATACTACTATTAAAAAAAAATTAAAAAAAACATCAACAAAATCAATCTCCTGTTTAATCTACAACCTGAAAAATGAAAAATATAACCTGATATTTCTTCCGTGATCTTTGATTCTCGTGTTGTGTGAAACGACAGGACGCGGCCAAAACCACCACAAAGATTTTTATCTCTTATTTTATCGCCTTTAAAAAAAAAACAGAACTTTTGAATATTTCTGATGAGTCGTTAAAATCTGATCTGTAACTGGGACCGAACAAAAACCATCCAGATTTTTGTCAGTTTGTCTTGGAGTTTGTACGTTTCATTTGACCCACGTTTCTGTCCCCGGAATCAGTTTTTGATTAGAGAAAATGATGTCGCCCACGGTGAGACCTGGTTTAGATCTGGAATAGTCCTGTTATAGACCTGGTTTAGACCTGGTTTAGATCTGGAATAGTCCTGTTTTAGACCTGGTTTAGATCTGGAATAGTCCTGTTATAGACCTGGTTTAGATCTGGAATAGTCCTGTTTTAGACCTGGTTTAGATCTGGAATAGTCCTGTTTTAGACCTGTTTTAGACCTGGTTTAGATCTGGAGTAGTCCTGTTTTAGACCTGGTTTAGATCTGGAATAGTCCTGTTTAGACTGGAATAGTCTGGTTTTAGATCTGGAGTAGTCCTGTTTTAGACCTGGTTTAGATCTGGAATAGTCCTGTTTTAGACCTGGTTTAGATCTGGAGTAGTCCTGTTTTAGACCTGGTTTAGATCTGAATAGTCCTGTTTTAGACCTGGTTTAGATCTGGAATAGTCCTGTTTATGGTTTAGATCTGGAATAGACCTGGTTTAGATCTGGAGTAGTCCTGTTTTAGACCTGGTTTAGATCTGGAATAGTCCTGTTAGACCTGGTTTAGACCTGGTTTAGATCTGGAGTAGATCTGGAATAGTAGACCTGGTTTTAGATCTGGAATAGTCCTGTTATAGACCTGGTTTAGATCTGGAGTAGTCTGTTTTAGACTGGTTTAGATCATCAGACCTGGTTTAGATCTTTTTGACCTTTTAGATCTGAAAATCAAACTCCTGAACCTGGTTTACTGGACGTTTTCTGAAAATGTTTAAATCTGTTTAAATCCATTTTGTATTTTTTCTTCAGTTTTCCAACCATCTTAAAACGTTTCTGACAGTGTTTGGTTTTGGAGTTGTTCGTGTCATTGTGGCGACTACTGAACATTTCGCCAATCGACCTTAGTCCAGCGTAGGGATGGGCATGATTAGTCGATTAATCGATAATTGATCATTAAAAATTTCATGGATTACATTCATTTTAATGGACAAACTGAATGTATGTTGGTGTGTGTCGTGACCAAACAGGTGTGTACATGTGTCTCTGCATCAGAAGGAGCGAGACACAAACAGTGGGTCAGTCTGTAACGAACCGAAGCACAAATGTGGATTTAACCAGGATTTGTAGAAGAAATTCCACACTTTCCGTTGCGTTGGGACAAGTGTGAGTCCATGTGCACAGTGGATAAAGCAGCACATATGTTTCTGTGTCCAGTGGGAAAAAGTTTTTCCAGGTGAGAGTCGCTCAATGTGGATGACGAGGCCCCGCCCCCCTCCCCCCGTACGCTGTCCTGGTTTTGACAAACACAAATCTGGTCACACTGACCTGTATTCACCTGAGTCATGTCTTTTAATCCAACACAAGTTGAACCACATCAGCGACACAAGAGCTGGAGTTTTATCTTCACTTAGTTTATGTAAATTAGTGATGTGGTTTTAAGTTTTGTTTCTGTGAGATTTGAACAAAACTGAATTAAACACATTATAATGTCAAACAGCTGATGTGGATCTAGAGTCGTTATGTTTATATGTCGTAAAGTTGAATTTATTTATGCAGATTAGTGCAGATAGTAATAATAATGATGATCATTTTAATATAAAAACATTAATGATTAATCGATAATCGATCGTTAATTCTTCCGACAATCGATTAAGAAAATTTCATCGAATGCTCGTCCCTAGTCCAGAGTTCGATCTTGACAGTGAATAAGTTCAGTACGAACGATAAAGTCGTTTTAAAGCCTCAGAGAATCAGTGACGTGTGACGTGTTGGTGCATTTGAAAATTGAACATTTTACACAAATGAAGCGACTTCATCAGGTTTTTAACCCTCACGTCTCCTCAGGGTCACATGACCCAAAGACAGTTTTTTTTACCCCTTTCTTGAGGCGGGTCAATCAGACCCAAAAATTTATTTTCAAATAAATTCTTGCCAGGCGAGAAAATATATTTTTGATAGAGCGGGAAAAAAACATGTTTGTGTCAATGTGACACGAGGAGAGAGGGAAAAGATACTAAACGTTTCACCATTGAAATGAGTGGGATCCCTGTTTAACTGGAAGTGCCACAACAACAACAAAAGAAAACGTGATTTAGGAGCATTTAGAGACAAAATTGGGCGAGAAGGAATAAGGAGAATAGAGAAACATGTAGAACACCCCCAGCCTGATGTCACTGCAGAGTATCAATACCTGTTTACAGATCTGCTGTTCTATGTTCTTAGGTTCTTTTTCCAGACCAAGAGTTTGTTTTCCTCCTGACAGTTTGTTCTTCTCTCTGTGCTCTTCTTCTTCCTCTTCGTCTCGTGATGTTTCCAGCTCATTTAAACAGGTTTTGTCTGTGTTTTCCTCTCGGTGCAGAGTAAAAAAAGCCCCTCGTCCCGGTTTATCGCCCGTGGGCAAGTTTTCATATTTCAGTTTCCCCTTTAATCCACGACGGTGTTTGTTTTGTGTCAAATTGGCCACTTTTTATACGACGACAAACCGGGACGAGGGGCTTTTTTTTACTCTCACACACCTGAGATTCTGTCCTGAGGAAGTGGGTCTGCAGGTGGCGCTGTCGTCCCGCCTCCTCTGGTAAGAAAACGGCGCCAAAACCTGTTTAAATCAACTCAACTCAACGACACAGAAACATCACGAGACGAAGAGGACGAGGAAGAGCGAAGTGTGCGGAACAAACCGTCAGGGAGGAAAACAAAAGGATCTAATAACATAAATTATCAGACCAAATGAAAACTCGTTGGACTGGATCTGGTTTTCCTCTGAAAGTCTTGTCTTCGTTTGAGAGTCGCCAGCTCCTCCTGACTGTCATCTGGACTAAAGACCGTCGTCCTCGCTGACCCCGGCACAGACCCAGACCCAGACCCAGACCCGGACCTGGACCGAACTGGAGTCAGACCCTGGCATGAGTGGGCGTGTTCTGGCGCGCGCCGTCCACTTCCCAAACATCTCCCGGCTCCGTGTTGCGATGGGTCCAGAGGTGACGGTCAGTTGACTCTTTGATCGTCGACCTGTCTGTGAGGCACATGTTCCAGAACGAACAAACCACATGTTTCCAGTTCAGAATAACTCCTCAGCACCGAACGCAACATTATTTAATCCACATCTGTTTATTTCCCTTTTTTTTTTCTTTCTTCCCGTTGCCGTTTCTGCACAATTTTCCTCCAAACATCGTGTCGTTTTTTTCACGGCGAAACTCTGTAAATACTCGGTGAACCTCGGACTCTGGGGTCGCGGGCGGTAAAACGCTTTGTTCGACCGTCAATAACCCGTCGTACTCGCTCCATTTAAAGCTGCACTGTTTAACTTTTCTGTCCCGTCCGTTTGTCGCCATGGAGATGTTGTTACTGGAATTGCCCGGGATGTTCTGCAGTGCGGCTTTAAACAGAACCGTCGCACAGTGAGTCATTTAAACAAGTTTTACTGCAAAAATGAATCATTCTTGCACTGAAAATTTCTCTGATCTGGTCAAGATTTTAACATTTCTGTCAGGTTCTTCATCTTGTTTTCAGATTTATTATCAGTTTTGCGACACTTTCACATCAATCATGACATGAAGCAGTGAACAGGAACAGGAAACAGTGAAACATTTGCAGATTAAAGGTGTAAAAGTGTTAAAAGTCTGTGCTGTGATCCTGTAAAACACTCTGGATTGAGATTTTAAATATTGACTGTTGAAGATGCTTCCAGGATCATGTAGAACAGGTTTAGTCCTGGTTTAGTCCTGGTTTAGTCCTGGTTTAGTCCCGGTCAAGCAGAAGTAAACAACAAGGCCAAAAATTCAAGTTAATTCATCTGATATAAAAGTGTATTGAACAGATACATATGTACTCTAGTTTATCAAACTGTTGACCTTTTTTCTGTACCATTTTTGGTTCTAAAGTTCCATCCGTTTTAAACAGACCATGAATGAAACATGGAACAAAAATTATTTCCCAAATTTCAAAGACCTGAAAATCATGTAAATAAATGTTTGTATTTCATCATATCTTGTGTTATTCCATCTTTGAACTGTTGATGAAGGGACAGGATTAAAAAAAAAAAAAAGTATTTAAAATGATAAAAATGTTCTTGGAAGGACTGACATATTTTATAGAAATAGTTTCTTTCATTTTGAAGTAATATTAAAGTTTTCAGAAGAAAAAAGCCACAAATGATGTAAAATCCTGCACCTTCTACTTGTTTGTACAATTTTCCCTCCGTTACTTTTCCCTCCGTTACCATGAACTTTCTTAATAAAAAATCTCATGAGTCAAAAAGTCAGAGGTTTTTCAACCTAATCTTGTACCATATGGTAGAAAACTATATGAAGCAAATATTCAAACCAGTTTGTTAAGGATATGGAAGTGAGAACCAAGAGTTATCACTGTTTGGATTTATTGACCAAAAAGTGCTGCATATTTCATTCCCTCCGTTACCAACATGAGTTTTTACATTTTTTGTCTTGAACTTGAAAGAATCTCACAGGTTTAACTTGACCCTGTTGGAGTGTAACTCTTTCCTACATTCTGATACTTTACTTATTTCAATAGTTCCTCTAGTTTCTGAATAAGAGACATTTGAATGTCAAAAATCTGACCCTGTTTCCTCCGTTAACACTTGACTGGAACCCAAATCTGATCTTTTGACATGTGACTTCAGTGTGAACAGTCAGGTCACATTCATCCACCTACACGTCATCAACAAGACACAAACGTCACAATTCTGCACTGAAGGAGGCAGAAACTGGAAGAAAGACTCAAACACGGCGAGAATTTTCAGGCTCTGAAGGATCAGGGTCTCGTCAGTGGAGGGAAAGCGAGTTTAGTGAGTTCATTCATAATTTGGAGGGATCGATGTTTTCAAGAGAAACTGGAACCGGGCGTTTTTTGAAATGAGGCGATCCTGGCTCCAATGTCAATGAAAAATAAAGATCCTGCGAGAAAATACAAGGAGAGTAAAGACTCAAACAAACGAAGCGGCTGTGGACGTGTGACCTGAACATTTTACCAACAACTGGACCAGATTTTGAGAAACGAGTCCAGATTTTCGGCGATAGAACTGCTCCGATGTTCATACGGGACACTTTTGGGGTTTTTAAAGTTCAAACTGGAGTCACACACAAGTCACATTTAACTGAAAATGTGAACAAAAAACAGATTTCACAACGAACTGCGAATTGAGCTCTCTGAACATTTGAAAAAATCAGATCTGTGTGGTTCAGACTGTCATTAAAAGATCAGATACAGGAACGTAGGGGCCAAAAAATCAGTCCCTTCAGGCTGGAGTTTGAACGTCGCTCAAATTTGTTTTTGATGAGGAAACATTAGAACATGTGAGAAAGCTCCAAAGAACACAGTTTGAGTAATACTCCCCGTTTCAGGTCAAACAGTTTGTTCATCCTGCTTCATAAATGAATAAAAACCAAACTAAATTCATAATAAATGTTTGTGTTTGGAGGTTGTGTCCGAGCCGCGGTGGAGCTGAGGGTCGTCTGAAGCTTTGATCAGTCTCTGCCGGACACGAGCTCCAGCCCAAATCTCACGTGTTTCGATTTAAAAATCACGTCACTGAAGTCAAAATCAAATTAATCCAATTCTCTAATCCAAATCAAATGTTAAATCGCCCTTTTCCATTGTTGTTTTTTTGCTCTTTTGGCCTGGAGGAACTTTCCTTGTTTTCACAGTGAAGCGGCGTAAATCCTCTCGCTCGGCTCTGGTCCTGTGTGTTTACTCGGACTTTTCCCGCTCGACTTGAACACGTTCGTTTGGACCGTCGGCTGCTGGAGCTGTCGGCGAAACGAGACGTCACCAGATCAATCTCAGCAACACTTCTATTGCATTTTATTTTTGAATTTATTTTGTTCGGAGGATGAGCCCCTTGAGATGTGTCGCCGTCTCGTTTTTCGAGGGGAGTCCTCAGAAATACGACGACAAAAGACAGAGTCGGGCGATCAAAACAACGAAATCAACACAAACACACACACTCACTCACGCTTGACTGTCTGACACATAATAAAACAGATTTGAAAGAGAAAAAATAAAATAAAAACAACAACAAAATAAATAAGTAAATAATACATTAAAATAATAATAAATTAAACATAATAAATAGATAAATAATAAATAAAATAAATAAATAATAAAATATAAAATATACATAAATAATAATAAAATAAATAAATAATAATAATAAATAAACTAATAATAATGAATAAAAATAAATAAAAATAAACAGAGTTCAAAGATAATTAAAAAAATACAACAAGATAAACAACAAAATTCAACAAAATAAATAAATAAGTAAATAATAAATTAAAATAATAATAAATTAAACATAATAAATAGATAAATAATAAAAAAATATATATATATATAATAATAAATAATAATAAAATAAAATAAATAAATAAATAATAATAATATAAACTAATAATAATGAATAAAAAAATAAATAAAAATAAACAGAGTTCAAAGATAATTAAAAAATACAACAAGATAAACAACAAAATTCAACAAAATAAATAAATAAGTAAAATAATAAATTAAAATAATAATAAATTAAACATAATAAATTGATAAATAATAATAATAAATAAATAATAAAAAGATAAATATAATAATAAATAAAATAAATAAATAAATAAATAAATAATAAATAAACTAATAATAATGAATAAAAAATAAATAAAAATAAACTGAGTTCAAAGATAATTAAAAAATACAACAAGATAAACAACAAAATTCAACAAAATAATCAAAAATAATTACATGGGTTATGTAAATATTGAACTTCTACTAGTTTATTTTGTGTAGATACTAATACTTTTCAGATGCGTGTACAGTGTGAAGTACAGACGTATAAAGACGTGGACTGAGGGAGTTTAACTTGACCCACAGTGTTCAGTTTAAGGCCAGAATTTCAAACTCAACTCTTGGTGCATAATTAAGGAGAATTATTCTGCACTCGGAACATTTATGACTTATTCAAATCCACTGTTGGGGAAGTGACTTTAAAACTGTGATGACGTTTTATTTATGACGTGTTCCCGTCATTTTACACTCATTTGTTACGTGACAATATTACTGCATTTAAAATATAAAACATTACACAAATATTACTAAACTTTTAATTTACTCTCAACAAAAGAACTGTGAAGATGCTGAAGTTTTGCGCCGTATATGGACTGTAACCAGGTCTAAACCAGGACTTAACAAGGTCTAAACCAGGACTAAACCAGAACTGAAGCAGGACTAAACCAGGACTAAACCAGAACTGAAGCAGGAAACCAGGACTAAACCAGGACTAAACCAGAACTGAAGCAGGACTAAACCAGGACTAAACCAGGTCTAAACTAGGACTAAACCATGTCTAAACCAGAACTGAACCAGGACTAAACCAGGACTAAACCAGGTCTAAACCAGGACTAAACCAGGACTAAACCAAGACTGAACCAGGACTAAACCAGGACTAAACAAGGTCTAAACTAGGACTAAACCATGTCTAAACCAGAACTGAACCAGGATTAAACCAGGACTAAACCAGGTCTAAACCAGGACTAAACCAGGACTAAACCAAGACTGAACCAGGTCTAAACCAGGTCTAAACAAGTCAGTTTAGTCACATTTTCTTTGTGTTTTTGTTGTTTTTTCGCAGATTTTTCTGTATTTTACCAAAACAAAAGTCAGTGTGTCTCTGTTTGTCTCTTTTTACTGTTGCAGGATCAGATTGGTCCAAAACTGAGACACGTGGGACATTTCTTGTATAAAACTGGAACAAATCAGTGGTTTTGTGTAAATCTTGTCACAGTTCTGCCTTTTGTTTACATGTTTCCTCGGTCCAGCCATGGATCTGTAATAAAACCTGGATAAGCCCCTCCCCCTCTGTCCCGGCTCCAGGTTCTGCAGCTCCGGGAGTTTGGGCCCAGACAGATTCTCCCACAGAAGCACAATGCAGTTTTTAGGATTTCAAACTGTAGGGTGACCAAACCTCCATTTTTCCCCGGGTTTTTTTTTTATAAAGTGGTGCAAAATGTCCGGGTTTTCAGTACCGTTCATCGGGGGCATTAAACTGAGCGTCTCTCGTAGCGTCTGTGACTCAGAAGGAGCGAGACACAAACAGTCGGTCAGTCTGAAACACACCGAAGCACAAAAGCACATTTAACAACGACTTGTACAAGAAATTTCCGTTTTCCGTCCCGGTCGGTCGACAGGTGAAATCCACGAAGTATCAACTTTATATTTTACAATTATTCTTTCTGTTTTAAGGCTGTAAAACCTCAGCACAAACTTTATACACGTTTCTCCAACAGGATCGACAGGTGCAACACTTTTTTACTTCCTTCTTAAAACTTGTTGCTGCTGTCGTCCTTTTGTTATTTTCCTCCTTCTTTATGTAACAAACTGAAGATTCATTTATTCCATAATGGAGCCGACAGCACAGAGTCCTGCACAGGGCCATTTTTGGAGACCCCCAGTACAACAGGACCGCACAGTACAGGACCGCACCTGCCAGTACAGGACCGCACCTGCCCATTAACCCGAGATTATATCAAACTTTTGCGCTGCCTACACCACGGACTGAACCAAGACTAAACCAAGACTGATTGCAGGACTGAAGAGGAGGACTAATCCATGACTGAACTAGGACTAAAACAGGACTAAACCAGGACTAAACCAGAACTGAAACAGGACTCAGCGTCAGGTTGGGCTCGGAAGTGACGCAGGACAATGGACCGGCTCAGCTACGCACCTCACGGAGTTAAACGTGGCCTGATCGCGCTTTGTGGACAAACTGCTCGGCGTTTTCTCTCTCAAGTCCAAGATTAGTCCTGGTTTAGACCCCAAAGGTGTCCGGGTTTTCACAAACGGAAATATGGTCACCTTATCAAACTGTCCGTGTTCTGACAGGGCGTCCGGTTTTCACAAAGGTCGGATTTAGTAGCATTCTTTATTCTCTTTATTCTTTATTCTCTATTTCATAACATCAACTTTTTACATTTTTTAAATCCTCAAAGCGTCTAAAAGTGTGATCTCTGTCAGACTGAGCCTCGACGCTCTGATTGGTCCAAACACTCCACGCCGTGCGCACTGCAGACGTCACACTGGTGGGAGGAGCTTGTCTGGACTGATAAAATAAATGTGGAAATGACCATTTTTTGGGGACCCATAATCCAATGAGCACAGACCACTGAAAAGACTGAAAAGACTCAGTCTGTTCTGTTCCGGTCCTTTTGTCACTCATTCCCTAATCATCCCAGAATAGTCTGTATAGGCGAGTAGTTGACAAAAGCGTTTCATGCTGGGAATTATTTTGGTCGGCGGCAAGAAACACTAATTCAACATGACGGACGGAGCGAGAAAGAACGTAAAGGGTATTGATCCTGGTTATTTATCCAGTCTAACGGCAGAAGGACCCAAGACCATTTGACCAGAAATTGGTCATAAACATCGACGGACGAAAAATCACCCTTTTCAACCCCGACAGAACCTGGACCAAACCACATTTCTGGTCTGAATCTCCAACTACCTGGACAAATATTCACTTGGGCGACATCCACAATGACTTGGTGGAAACTCCTGGGCCATTCACAGCAGAAAAGATGAAAACCTCCAAGAGTCTGGATGTGTTGTTGAACTTGTTGAGTCCACGGTTTGTTAGGATCTTCTACGTTTGCTCTGCGGATGTTTGAAAGTCGTTTAATTCACCGTTAGTGGTTCTTTTCACTCAGAATACGAAAAAGACATTTTCCTTCTTCCGTGTTTCTATTTGTGCATCTGATAATGCAGCAGGAATTTACCATTATCGGGATAAATACGTGAGGTTACACACTGTGTTTGACGCTACCGTGTTTCTTGCCTCCGACCAAAATATTTCCCAGCAGCAACGCGGGTTTTTAATAACAATGACGTCAGCTGAAACTCGCCTATATCCTCCCTCTGTTCCTCAATCTCTGTTCAATTGTTGATCTGTCGAGAGACACTCAAGCTCTGTAAGTCTACGTTCAGACTGCAGGGTTTAACGCTCAATTCCGATTTTTTTGTGAAATCCGATGTTTTTTCGAGGTGGTTCACATTTCCAGTTAAATGTGACTTGTATGTGACTCCAGTGTGAACATTAAACGGTCCAAAAGTGTCCCACATGTGACACTGGAGACACGACGACGTCAACCGCAGCGAGCGTCTCTGTGTTTACACAAGTTGAACAAACATGGACGCAGCATCGAGCACCTGGAGATTTTAAAGTTCCTCTCGTACCGGAGCCACAACATGAACAACTGACTTGTTTTAAGGAGGAGATTGAGAAGGAGAAGGACCAGGTTTTTGGTGGTGGTGTTTTGTGGTGAGTGGAGATGTGCTTCACTTCAGTCACACAGAGTTCATTAACAATTTTCTCCTACTTCAGTGCAGAATAGTGACGTTTGTGTCTTGTTGATGACGTGTAGGTGGATGAATGCACTTTGACCTTTCACACTGAAGTCACATGTTAAAGATCAGATATGGATCAGTTTCAGGAGCACAGATCCAAGTGTCCTGAGTCATGTTTGAAAAAATCAGATCTGTGTGGTTCAGACTGACATTAAAAGATCAGATACAGGAACATAGAGACAAAAAATCAGATTTGGGTCACTTCAGGTGCAGACTGAACGAAGCCTATTTGAAACTCTGAATCTGAAATTTGTGCAATTCTGCATTATTTCCCTGTTTGTAGAACCTGTTTCTGAGTTTATCTCCATTTAGTTTTCTGGTCTCGTCGTTCACTGATCCTGTGAAAAACTTTACCTTAAACCACAGAACTGAGATGACAAGAAGCTGAATGTTCTATTTTTATGTCTATATAAAGTCTGTAATATTATATCACCACCGTTATCTGTTCTTTCTTTTTGTTTTAAGGTAGTTCCTCCATTGGCTTATTGTTCTTATATG
>NW_026571152.1:43634882-43659882 GCF_026225935.1 Boleophthalmus pectinirostris | reverse complement strand
TGGTCTAATAACTCTGACCTAATAACTCTGACCTAATAACTCTGGTCTAATAACTCTAGTCTAATAACTCTAGTCTAATAACTCTGGTCTAATAACTCTAATAACTCTGACCTAATAACTCTGGTCTAATAACTCTGGTCGAATAACTCTGATCTAATAACTCTGATTTTATAACTCTGGTCTAATAACTCTGGTCTGATAACTCTGGTCTAATAACTCTGATCTAATAACTCTGATTTTATAACTCTGGTCTGATAACTCTGGTCTAATAACTCTGATCTTGATATAATAATAATAATAATAATAATAATAATAATAATAATATATTATTATTATTATTATTATTATTATTATATACTGATTTGTACAAGTAAATAAAAAATCAAAGAAATTAAAAAAATATATACATTAAATAAAAAATGAAATAAAATAAGGAAACACCGATACAATTCTAGTATTGATTGACATTTTAGTGAATTTGATTTTGTCTTTTAAAGATTTCGAGAGAAATTCTGACGACATCACATTTTGTTTTATAAATTTGTGCAATGAAACAGTTCTACTCTGCTCAGTGTTGATCCAAAACGTCTCTGAATATTATTACTCTCGAGTTTTACGAAGCTTTTCTGCTGTTACAAAACAAAACTGGATCATTTTTAACCTCAGGCTGTTTGTGTTTAAAAGAAATAAATCACACGAGGAGTGAAAAGTTTGACAACACCCGCTGAGTGAATGTTTTTCTTTTATTTTTTTTTTGTTTACAGCTTTTTTTACGTTTTATATCCACACAGATGACACCGAATTTATGAAACAAGACGTATGGAATTATGTAGTACAGAAAAAAGACTTGGCAAAAAGAAAAAACTTGGGGAAAAAAAAGAAAGAAAGTGAAGTAACTCTTAACTTTTGACCCTCGGTGGAGTGTTTCAGCAGATCCCTCGAAGCCAAAGTTTTGTCATCGGCGTCAGAACAAAAAACTCTGGATCCTCGAAAAAAACTAATCTATAAAACATGAAACTTTCTGTGCCAGTTTTCCCACATTCATCACATCCACGCACGGTGTAAAAGGACACGGATAACCCACTTTCCAAACAGGAAGTGAGCACGGCCGAACTCCGGCTCCACCGACTCTGGCTCCAGTTCACTTTGTATTGAAAAACCGTGGCTCCTCAGTCTGTGTCTGCTGATGTCAGACTCGTCATTTTGGTCTTAAAATGTTCGTATAAACTCGCTCGACGTCATCCTGGGGTTTTTATTTCACTGTTTTGAAAATTAATAAATTAATTCCTGTTCCTGAACGTGGAACGTATTATGGAATTTTGAGCTTTTAAAGCATCAAGCAAAAAAAATGTGAATCAAAATGCCAAATAAATAAAATATATGAGATTGCAATCAAATTATTTATGTAATTAATCATGTAAAATCTCCGTCTATGCTTCTTATTTTTTTGTTCCGCGTTTTTCTCAGTTTTGTTTGATGCTGTTTTTTCTTTGGTTCTGATTCTTCTCGTTGGACTTTTTGGTGCAGTTGTGGCACAGGTGTGACAAGTGGGCGGGGTTTCCATGGTGCATTCCCATTGGTTAATTTCTGTTTGACGGACAGCTGAGCCTGGAGCTCCTGAAGCTGTTGTGGACGTTTCCTGCTGAAGTTTTGGTGCTCAGAGATTTTTCTAATTTTCATCTTTCTCCGGTGGACGATTCTTCCGGAACAACGTGATTCTGTTCAGTGGAAGTTCTAGACAAACGTTTGTCCGTTTCAGTCCATGAAATGTCTGAGCTGTGTGAGCGTAGGTCCACAAACGAGGGCAGCTACATGATGAAGTTCTCAGATGATACTGTCCTCCTCTTTCTCCTGCAGGGAGAAAACTCAGACCACGGCCGAGCTCCACCTGCTTTTATTGAACAGTGTGACAACAACCACCTGGACCTAAATGTAGCTAAAATCAAAGAAATGGTTGTGAACTTCTGGAAAAAAGTCCACAGTCCAATATCTCTGTCCATGGGGAAGTAATAGAAATGTTGGACTCTTACAAGTTGTGACGGGTTCTATCTTAGTGTAATGACGATGGTGTAGTCAGAAGGATGTTTTTTGAGTATTTAATAAGTGTTAACGTTCCCAAATAATAGAGTGCTATACAAAAAAAAATAGTGAAACAACAAAGAAAAAGTATTTACAATATATACACACACCAGCAAAAATATGCTTAAATCCATAGCATGTTACCTTCCTCTTGCAGGTCCAGGTTTAATCTGACTGAGGGAGAGTGGCTCTTTTATCCCCCATGACTCCTCCCCCAAGCCAGTTAACTAAGAAATGTGGGTTTTCACCCTTAAAACCCAAATTATTGATAACAATGAAATAAGGAAAAAAACTGAAAAATATAGTAAATGATATGGCCATATCTCTGCGCCTGTAGCAGCAATAGAAAATGAAAAATGTATATTTTATTATTAACCGTGTTTTTTTGGTGATGACGTCACAATGACGTCAGATGTTAAGGTCCTGCGCACGAAACCGGAAATAGGAAGTGCCGGATCGGTGCTCTGTTTGCCAGTGGGGCGTGAGGACGGGAGATGGATACTGAGGAAAGGTAGATGGAAGACGAAGTTATGGATGTGAAGGATTTGGCAGTGGACTTATGTGCAGCCAAGGTACTGCGGTGGTGAGCGGACGGAAAATATGTAGCGGGGACCGGAGCGGACAGACATCATCTAACATTTGTCATTTTATCGAAAGTTTGCTGACCTTTTCTTTTATTTGTTGGTTTTATGGTTTATCTGTGAAGGACAAGAAGAGTCTGAACCTGAGAGTAAAAGTTTGCAGCAAAATCCGTGGTGTTCAGGTGGAGGATTTGATTTGGAGGATCTGTGTGGAGACATCGGGTCGTCCAAAAGACTAAGGCCACACTGACCCAGACTAACCATGTTCTGCGCTCACAGTTCATGAAAATGTCCTCTTGGCGGCGCTATGTCACCCCACAGCAAAAGACTAACCGTTACGCCAAATCTTTTATTCCTTCTGCCGTAAGGATTTTAAATGGAAAGTGAATTTGCTGTTGTGTCCGTGATGCTCTGAGGTTTGAACGTACAGTGTTTGTCTTTCTTTTTCTGTTATTATTTTTAGATTGTGCACGACCAGAGATGTGTGAACTGAATTGCCCCTTGGGATTAATAAAGTTTTTGATTGGTCCAGTTTGAGTCATTCTTTAAAAGTAAAAACCTGAGTTTGGTTCCTCGCGTGTGTCTGTCTCACGGGTCGAGCTGAAGCTGCAGATTCTCCACAGTGACTTGACTTCCCCACCGCATTATCTCCAATCTTTAATAGTTTAAAAATCCTGTATCTGAAGTATAAATAATAATCTCACAGTTTGGACTTGGATCTAAACTAGAAGTGCAGAGTCTGATCTTTACACATTTAAGGCCCCATTCACACTAGTGTGTATGTGAGTGGTGTTGTTGTGTGTACAGTGTTTATTCACACTAATCTGATTGAAAACGTCTCCAGAGTCTGAACGATCTGGTGCCTCCAGCTCCACGAGTTCATGTTGGTCCAGATGTGACGGGGACTGTGGGACTCCTGAAAACTCTGATACTCTGCTGTAGGAGCTGGAGTCTCGTCCTGATTGGACACGACACTGTGACTCGCTCCTTCTGATTCTCTGGGTTCGTGACATCGTCATGTGACACTGTTGTGGAAAACAGTTTAAACCAGGAGTCTCCAAACCTTTTTCTCCACTGAGCTCCTTTACGAAACAAAAATGGCAGAGCTGTTCATTTCAACAGTCACAAAGAAACTAAGTAAATGTAAGAGCCACAGCGAGCCTTACATGGGGAACAGTTACATGCTTTTAAAACATAAACCATTATCTATTTATCGGTGCACTAAGTCAGGCATCAATGGCAAAAGGCATTTAATTAATACAATTTTACTTATTATCCTCAGTACATAGAATTCAAAACACCCTTGGAGACCCACTTGGAATGGGCTGTAAATAAGTAAGTCATTATTTATATAAGCGCTTTTCACAGACATGTTTGTCACAAAGACATTTTACAGAGCGTTACATTCATCATATAGTATTCATTCACTCTATACCTGCTGATGTAAACTACTGTTGTAGCCACAGCTGCCCTGGGGCAGACTGACAGAAGCACGGCTGCCATGCCAATCGCCGCCATCGGTCCCTCCGAACACCACCATCACTCACACACACACCACTTTTATACGAGGCAATGTGTGTGAAGTGTCTGGCCACTAACACCAGTGCCAATCATTGATCAGTTGTATTTTAACTGACCTTGACTATCAACTGTTTATGGAGCATGTTTTGGGTTGATGGGGGAAATCGGAGCATCCAGAGGAAACCCATCCACACACGGGGACAAATATGCAAACTCCACACAGAAAGGCTCAGGTGACTCGGCTACTGGTAGATCCCTGGTTTAAACAAACCCTAGACAAATGGGAAACAGCGGAGCTAAAACTAATGACACAGACCAGACTCACCTTCAGCAGAACACCCCTCTGTCGCAGAGAGAACACCCCTCTGTCGCAGAGAGAACACCCTCTGTCACAGAGAGAAACCCCTCTGACACATCAGAGAGAACACCCTCTGTCACAGAGAGAGAACACCCCTCTGACACAGAGAGAGAACACCCCTCTGTCGCAGAGAGAGAACACCCCTCTGACACACAGAGAGAACACCCCTCTGTCGCAGAGAGAACACCCCTCTGACACAGAGAGAACACCCCTCTGTCGCAGAGAGAGAACACCCCTCTGACACAGAGAGAACACCCCTCTGTCGCAGAGAGAACACCCCTCTGTCACAGAGAGAACACCCCTCTGACACACAGAGAGAACACCCCTCTGTCACAGAGAGAACACCCTCTGTCGCAGAGAGAAACACCCTCTGACACAGAGAGAACACCCCTCTGTCGCAGAGAGAAACACCCCTCTGTCACAGAGAGAACACCCCTCTGTCACAGAGAGAACACCCCTCTGACACAGAGAGAACACCCCTCTGTCACAGAGAGAACACCCCTCTGACACAGAGAGAACACCCCTCTGTCGCAGAGAGAGAACACCCTCTGACACAGAGAGAACACCCCTCTGTCAGAGAGAACACCCCCTCTGAACAGAGAGAACACCCCTCTGCACACAGAGAGAACACCCTCTGTCACAGAGAGAACACCCCTCTGTCGCAGAGAGAACACCCCTCGAGAGAGAACACCCCTCTGTCGCAGAGAGAACACCCCTCTGACACAGAGAGACACCCTCTGTCACAGAGAGAACACCCCTCTGACACAGAGAGAACACCCCTCTGTCACAGAGAGAACACCCTCTGTCACAGAGAGAACACCCCTCTGTCGCAGAGAGAACACCCCTCTGTCGCAGAGAGAACACCCCTCTGTCAGAGAGAACACCCCTCTGACACAGAGAGAACACCCCTCTGTCGCAGAGAGAACACCCTCTGTCGCAGAGAGAACACCCCTCTGTCGCAGAGAGAACCCCTCTGTCGCAGAGAGAACACCCCTCTGTCAGAGAGAAACACCCCTCTGTCACAGAGAGAACACCCCTCTGACACAGAGAAACACTCTGACACAGAGAGAACTTTAGTCCGACAGAAACTGAACCACATCAGACACAAGGAAACAACTGTTTATTTAAGGCTTAGTTTATGCAAATGAGTCATGTGGTTTTAAGTTAAATTTCTGTAAAACGTAAAGAAATCTGCTCAAAGTTGTGTGGAAAGAGAAAACCTGCGGACACAGAAACGACGTGTCTGGACTCAAATCATTTCTGATACGGTGATTTGTTTCAGTGTAAACGTGACGTAAGAGTCTCAGAGCGAGTGGTTTTACTGTAGACGGAAACAGCCGACGTGCTCATGTGTCCGAGTCCGATATTTGTCCCAAACCGTCCGATCTGTGTCCATAAAGTGACTCCTGGTGGTCGCTTCTGACTTTAACTTTTAATTAAAATCGTGGCATTTTCATCCGTCTGCGTCTTGGACCGGGCTCCTCTCCTCGCCGCTCTTTTCTATTTTCTAATTTTAGCCTTTCATATAAATGTCACTAAAGCTCCTTCACTCTCCTCTCCTCTTCTCTCCGGTATTCAGATCTCTTACCCATAATCCCCCTGTGAGACTCGGGTCCATTTTATATCATAATATCAAACAGCATTGAACTTTCCGCCTCAATAAACGTTATCCGTGACATACAGAACACATTAGGAGAGGATCGACCATCTGCGTCTGCGCCGCTCCTCGTCCTGGAAACGCGCCGCTCTGGTTTTGGGCCGAGCTTTAGTGGCCCTTGTGTTTGTAATTCCCGGCGGGCTCCACATCTCCTCTGCACATTCTCAAACTGGACGCGAGTAATTTAATACGAGAAGAAAGGAGAGATGTTTTGGACTCGTTTGTTGTTGTCATTGTTGCTCTTGTTGAAATTCAAATCTGGGGAGTTTTGTGCGCGGCCGCTTCGCTCATTTACATAAAAAAAGGCAAAATTTTCGTCTAAATCCGGAGCAGATTGGGCGCTCGGCGAGGACCGGGCTGAAAGAGCTGGCGCGGCGGTTTGTGTTGTGATGTTTTTGTAACGTGTGTTGTCATTAAACTTACTCAAAACATGTTAAAGTCTGAGTTTGGACTCATCAGTGCCGAGCGGATCGATGCTTTCAACACACTGATCAGACACAGTTTTATTGTTTCGTGTTGTTATTGCGTCATGATCAGCGTCGAGGAGTAACAGATTACATGTTCCAGAGTTATGTAATCAGAGTACAAATGATGAGTAACTGTATTCAGTTACAGTTACTGTTTCAGTGAGTGGGAATTGGATTACAGTTACTTTGTTGAAATAAATGGATTAAACAGAGGGATTTTCCTGTTTTTGCATTTTTGTCTATTCCCCTTTTTTTTTTTTTTTGTAATTCCACTCATTGCCGGAAACTAAACCAGGACTAAACTAGATCTAAAACCAGGTCTAAAACCAGGTCTAAACCAGGACTAAACCAGGTCTAAAACCAGGTCTAAACCAGGTCTAAAACCAGGTCTAAACCAGGACTAAACCAGGTCTAAAACCAGGTCTAAATCAGGACTAAACCAGGTCTAAAACCAGGTCTAAACTAGATCTAAACCAGGTCTAAACCAGGTTTAAAACCAGGTTTAAACCAGGTCTAAACCAGGTCTAAACCAGGACTAAACCAGGTCTAAAACCAGGTCTAAATCAGGACTAAACCAGGTCTAAAACCAGGTCTAAACTAGATCTAAACCAGGTCTAAACCAGGTTTAAAACCAGGTTTAAACCAGGTCTAAACCAGGTCTAAAACTAGGTCTAAACTAGATCTAAACCAGATCTAAAACCAGGTCTAAACCAGGTCTACACCAGGTCTAAACCAGGTCTAAAACAGGATTTAAAAGGACTAAACCGTGCCGCATGGACTGTGTTTCCTTGTCTTCTGTCAATAATATTTTCTTTTATCAAACAAAACTTCTTATGTGAAGATTTCCTCGTCTTTGTTTCTCTACAGCAAATCAAGTAATCCAAAGTATTCAGATTACATTACTCACTTTAAGTAATTTAATGGATTATGTTACAAACTACATTTTGGTGTGTGTAATCTGTAATCTGTAGGGGATTACATTTTTAAAGTCACCTTCTCAACTCTGCAGAGCGTGAACAGTAGAAATATGAGACATTTTTTCTGTTTTTTGAAGATACTTTTACTTTTGCATTGGTGTTTCTTGTAAAAAAAAAAAAAAGTCTAAATACATAAGATTTTTGTTGCGGTTGCATTTGGACTTACAGATTGTCCACAGGGGGCGCTGCAGTGCGTCTTCTGATCCGCTGAGAGAAGATGTGAATAAAACACTGATGTTGATACTTTGGCTTTAAGTATCTGTCAATCCTCGACACCTGACACCAGAGACAGACTGAAAACAGCATTTATGTCCTTTAAACACAAACAGCAGGAGGTAAAAAGAATCCAAATGTGTTTTGTAATGAAGAGCAGCTTTTTAAAGGTTGTACAGAGGATTTTCCAAGGAAAGTGAAACACAGCGACTGTTTGTCCTTTTTCAAATGTTGCTCATGTGTCACAGCTCCGGCAGCAGAAACGCCTCGTCCTGACGCTGAAATCATGTTCGTTTACAGCCGCTGCGTGTGAGTGAAAGGCTAAACGAATCTCTGTTGATGTTTCCTGTTCAGAAGTAATTTAGCGACCGGCGCGTCAGTCTTTACATCAGGGGTGCTCAATACGTCGATCTCGATCTACCAGTCGATCGCCAAGGTCGTGTGGGTAGATCGCCGTGTCTCGTCTCGGACTCGATCACGTTTGGATTCAGTCTTGTCTCTCACTCGAGGTCTGACACTCAACAAGTGTGATCATATTTCATTACGGTCGCTGCTGTTGGTAATAAACTTGTACCGGGGTGCAGGAGCGTGTCCCCATATGTCTCCTTATGTCCCCACATGTCTCCTTATGTCCCCACAAGTCTGCTTATGTCCCCACATGTCTCCTTATGTCCCCATATGTCTCCTTATGTCCCCACAAGTCTGCTTATGTCCCCACATGTCTCCTTATGTCCCCATATGTCTCCTTATGTCCCCACATGTCTCTTTATGTCCCCATATGTCTCCTTCTGTCCCCACAAGTCTGCTTATGTCCCCACATGTCTCCTTATGTCCCCATATGTCTCCTTATGTCTCCTTATGTCCCCATATGTCTCCTTATGTCCCCACAAGTCTGCTTATGTCCCCACATGTCTCCTTATGTCCCCATATGTCTCCTTATGTCCCCACATGTCTCCTTATGTCCCCACATGTCTCATTATGTCCCCACATGTCTCCTTATGTCACCACATGTCTCCTTATGTCCCCATATGTCTCCTTATGTCCCCATATGTCTCCTTATGTCCCCACATGTCTCCTTATGTCCCCACATGTCTCCTTATGTCCCCACATATCCCCATATGTCTCCTTATGTCCCCACATGTCTCCTTATGTCACCACATGTCGCCTTATGTCACTACATGTCCCCATATGTCTCCTTATGTCCCCACATGTCTCCTTATGTCCCCACATGTCTCCTTATGTCCCCACATGTCTCCTTATGTCCCCACATGTCTCCTTATGTCTCTGGCTCCAGGAGACTCAGATCTAAAGTGTCGATACGGCACATTACAGGAGTTTTAATAAAAGCCACATTTGAAAAGCCTCCAGGTCACAACAGTTTAAAAAGTCTTTCACAGGACATTTCAACAAAAGCAGCTGTAACAACAATTCCATCTGACACAATGTGTGCATCTCCAAACACAAGTGTCCAACATCTATAATAAAACAAAGTGAATATTTGATCTGCACGACTGCGGCTGCTGAGAACTTCTTTTTCCACCTCTCCATCCTCACACGGCCGCTTTTAAAACACTCCGTCCTATTGTAATGAAGTGGATCACAGGCCCCCAGGTCCGGCCACAGCCCCAAGTCCGGGTCCAGCTCCAGCTCCAGGTCCAGGTCCAAGTCCACCTCCGGGTTCATCCACATCTCCATCCGTCTGTCCTCGCCGTCCCAGAGCCTCATCATCTGCTCCATAAACAGGAGCTGTGAGAACTAGGAGCCGGTTTATCAAACTAACCGCAGCTTTTATCGGCCTCTATCTCCCCGGGCCCAGGTCCACGTTCAGCCCGCGGATTTCTGGGGCTATTTTTGAGGTGAAACTCGAAACCCGATCCCTTTATAATCTCAGAGCGGGAGTATTACATCCATATAAAACAATACCATTTGGAAAGCTGGAGCGCCGCTGCAGCTGGGAAGGCTTACAAACTGTAATAATATGCCCCCTCCGTCCAGAGCGGATTCATTAGGCTGCTTTGGAAAATTGCGGTAAAAAGTGCTGACAAATTAGCTGGGTCAGAATGTCAGTGTTTATGCGAGGTCCGGTGGAGAACGCGCACGCACTCTTCACCATAATGAGCGGGAGCATTTCTCCAGACGTTTCTGCGCCATGACGAATGCTCCCACTCGCTGTTTAGAAGGAAAAATAATATTAGCATAAACCCGCGGTGCCTGTCGCTGATGCTGCCTCTGCCGATACGATCTGCGGGGCTGGAGGAGGTCGCCGAGTCGGGCAATTTTGTCGTTTCTGACCCCGAGACCCTTAAAAGTAGACGAGAGCTGCGAAGTCGAACAGATGCACTGGTCGAGCTGAGAAGAGACGTTCAGATCCTACGCTTTTTCTTCTCTTTCTTACTCTAAAGCTTCTTCTCAAATGTTTTTTTTTTTTTTTTTTTTGTACTAGAATAAAGTATAATTGCTCATCCACTACCACTGTTGGGAAAGTTACTTTAAAACTGTGTTGTTTATTACTTATTACTGTCATTTCAAAGTAATTTGTTACATTACAATATTACTGTATTTAAAATGTAAAACATTACATTACTATTGCATTACTTTAAGTTACTCTCACCAAAATAACTGTGAAGATGTTGAACTATTGTGCCGTATATGGACTGAACCAGGATTAAACCAGGTCTAAACCAGGTCTAAACCAGGACTAAACCAGGACTAAACCAGAACTGAACTAGGACTGAACCAGAACTAAACCAGGACTAACCTCTGACTGATTCCAGGACTGAAGAGGAGAACTAAACCAGGACTGAACTAGGACTGAACCAGGACTAAACCAGGACTTAGAGTCAGTCAGGACGCAGCGGGAGGAACACAATATGTGTTTATACACTGTAAAAACAAAAAGCATGCGAAATTGCACACAAAAAAATCTGCGAAACAGCGAGACCGCGAAAGGTGAAAGCGCGATGGGGCGAGCGAGGGACGATTGTAAACCAGGTCTAAACCAGAACTGACCCAGGTCTAAACCAGGTCTAAACAGCGTAGAGTTCTGGGTCGGTCCTTTCGCCCGCGGTTACCTGAAGGTCTACGCGGCCGCGTCTCCGGCGTTTCACTGCTGCTGATATCGCGGTGACTTTAGCGAATTTCTACGCAGAAAAACCCACCACTTCAATCCATGTTAAAAAAGTATTGTAACGCGCGTTATTCACATTTTTACCGAGTAAAATATTAAAATGTTTTCCCCTGTAATGCCTTACATTACTGCGTTACAGCAAAAAGCAATGCATTACAGTAATTCGTTACTTTTATAATGCGTTACTCCCAACACTGTCCACTACAGTAGTTGGCAGTAAAGTGTCAGGTTTTTTGCAGCGAGCAGGAAATATGAAGTGCAGAACCTCAAGAGACACGATGAAAAAATACTGAACAGATGAAAGGAAAGGTGACTACGGTGGGAAACGAGGAAAGACCAGTGTGTTTACTGTGTCAAAAAGTGTTGGCAGTGGACAACATGAAGACAAATAAAATTAAACAGGGTTTTTACGGTCATGGAAATCCTGGAAAAGTCATGGAATTTTTGTGTCTCTTTCCCACAGCTCCAGTGTTCTGTTCAGGTCTCATGAGTCTGTTGTGATTATTTGTGAACGTCTGAGTCTTTTGTTTAAAAAAGACGAAAATAAATAAATGCACTGACAGGATTTAGAATGTTCAAAAACTATAATCACAGGTGAGTGGAAAGATTTAACATTTCAGATTTAGTCTGATCAGTTCTACACATGTAGGCAGAGGTTGGAGACTTGCAAATCGTGACTTGGACTCGAGTCAGAACTGAGTCACTATTTTTAGGACTTGAGACTTGAATAAATGATGATAAAATGATAAAATGGAGTAAGACTTGGGACTTGACTCGGACTTAAGGCCTGTGAATTGATAAGACTTGCAAAGCACTTTTAAATAACTGAATTTGGGATGAATGATTCACATTTTCTTCACAAGAAAGGACTTCACGCTTCGTCCTGATGATCATGTGTGTCAATATTTATTCTTAGTCATCTTCAACTCCATCAACACATTGAAGCACCGTGAAAACTAAAATAAAGACAGACACAGAAAAAGGCTTAGGTTTACATATTTACCTTCAAATGAATGCAGAATTAAAAACAACATTTACTGTGTTTGCCTGTACATTAAGTAGCGTGTCTTTTATTTCATTGTCTTTCTTTCACATGTTTCTGTGTTTCTTTCTATCGTCTTTTCTCTCTTTTTCGCGGCTACTATACTTCTCATTCTTGTTTACTTCCGGCTCAAGGTAAAAGGTCGCAGAACTTAAAAGGTAAATATTTTCACAAATAAAATATTAAAATTAATAACTGTGGTGCTCTGACACATCTTAAATATTTGAACAAATAAAATTATAATTTTCTCACTTACTACCATGAAAACAAATACACTGGCATTATCGTCAGCTACACTATAAATACTCATATATAAACTTTATTAGTACAATTTATCTTAAACATCACATACATTAAAAAAAAATCTGAGCTGTATTTATTGCTTTTTTGGTTTATAGACTTGAAATGACTTGAAGCTCCAACGTAGACGGCTTGGACTTGACTTGGACTTATGAACTAGTGACTTAAGACTCACCTTGGACTTACCTGTATTTGACTTAGGACTTGACTCGGACTTGAGGTCAAAGACTTGAGATTTACTTGAGACTTGCAAAACAATGAACTGGTCTGACCTCTGCATGGAGGTGTCGTAAAGTCATGGAAAATTCACTTTAGCTCATGAAAAAGTCATGGAAAATAAATATTTTTTTTGTGAAAAAGAGCGGGAACTCTGATTAAGACGTCACACCCCTGACGCTGACACTGATAAGACGTGTGAGTTTTTTTCACTGAGTGTGTTTACATGCACATCAATAACCCGGTTATTCTCCATATCTCGGTTCTGTCAGTGTTCGTGTTACTGTGTTTACATGTTCACTGAGAAACCGGGACACTCATATCCACATGTACATGATCAAATGGAGTGTCCCGGTTTCTTGACATAATCTTACAAATGCACAAGCGCAAAAATGAACTTAAATCGATTTAATAAACCAGGAAAAATACAAACCGTGAGCTCCTTTAGCATAAGAAGCTAAGGAGCTACGAGATCTCCCACAATCCACTGTGCAGATTCTTCATTCAAATCTTCTGCATAAATAAACTCAACTTTACAACATATAAACCATAAACACTATAGACACATCAGCCCGTTTGATCAGATCATTCAGCTCTGATCACATTTGTTTATGTTTTACAGAAACGAAACTTAAGACCGTTTGGCTAATTAGCATAAACTGTTAGCGGCGATAAAAACAACTCGCTCCTTGTGCCGCTGATGTGATCAGTTTCTTTTGGACTAAATGACACGACTCTGTGGATTATGTGTGTTATTTCTGTGACAGAAGAGGTGCTGATGATGGTGAGTCTGTTCTGTGTGTGTGTGTTGTATAGGAGATAGTTCATGTTTTAGCTTTTCAGCGTCACACGAGTGCAGGTCGTACGAGTGCAGGTCGTACGAGTGCAGTGCAGATGTACGTGTGCAGGTTTGTGCAGGTTTAGCGCAGCTCTTAATTTTACAGTCATTTCACTCGTTTGGTCACTTTATTTATGTTGGTCAATTTATTTATGTCACTACTGTTGTGGTGAAAGGCTGGAAAGTGTCTTTTGGACGCATGTGACTCAACTTTATGTTGCAGTAACCGGGATACTGCGTTTACATGCCACAAGTATCCCGGTTACTATTGGAATAAACCAGCTACAGTAACCCGGTTTCTAATAACCGGGACACTGCCATAACCGGGTTACTGCGTTTACATGCACCATCAAGAAACCGGGATACTCAAAAAACCCGATCATAACCGGGTTACTGATGTGCATGTAAACACACTCACTGAAAACATCCTGAATATCACCAACAATCCTCCCGCTTCGTGAAGGCTGCTTCAGTAACGCTGCTCTGAAGTGTCGTTTAAGTTGACGTCCCAAATATCAGAGGAGCTGATTCTGCTGTTTCTGTCAGGCCTGATAACGAAAGTGCCTCGAACTATAACCCAGACATGATCTTTAAAAACGAGGAGGACACGGGAGCGGACGCCTCGAGACCCACAGCGCCTCTACATCACCAGACAAAAGTCCAAACACACTTTTTCACGTGTTTCTTGTTTATTTCTAGGATTATTCACACGGTAGATTCTCACTGAAGCAGCAAAACTCTGAACGACACGTGGAGCGAACAGAAAATAAACTCCAAAAACCTGTTTTAGATTTTTTTTAAATTAAAAACAGCCTGTACATTTTCTTTGATCACTGCTTTGCACTTTTGGCATTTGCTGACCCTGAGGCACAGCTGCGAAGAGAAAACCATTTCAGGGACTTCATCATAAAGCCGAGTGAGAAGGACGAGTTTGAGCCGCGCACAAAGAACACGGTTTAAGTTTATTTATGAAAACCGGGACAGTGCACACTGAGCGACGTGTTAGTGCAGCTGTAAACGCGCCAGAGTTTGACGTGTTGGATCATTTTCATCTGTCGTCTCATCAGCAGCACGAAGGAGAGACAAAAACAGGACTGATGCTCAAAAACATTCAGCCGATCACACATGACAGAGACATTAAGATCAGTGAATATGACTGTAAACACACGACAAAAACACAGCACACACTTTACAGACAAAAGACTTAAATCCATGTCGTTCTATAAAACCAAAAATAAGAAAACGAAAAAACAACAGTTTTCTTCATTATTTGTCTCCAAAACCAAAATGAAAAAACAGATAACGATTCGTTGTTTCAGTTTTTCAATTTTGTGTTAAAATGAAAAATGGAAAAAACAGATAATGACCGTTTCCCGTTTACGTGACTTCTGTGACTGCGATGCTGAACTTCTGCACTGCATACGGACTGAACCAGGACTGATCCAGGTCCGGGACCAGAGCGGGACCAGGGCAGGACCAGGGCAGGACCAGAGCGGGACCAGAGCGGGACCAGGGTGGATTCCGAGCTTTGACTCCGAGCCTCAGCTTCGAGCTCCGGCCTGCTGTGAGCTCTGAGCCTCCAGTCTGGTCCCGGTCTGGTCCTTAACAGCTTGGATGAGTTGAGAAACCAGTGTTGGAGCGTGGATTTCACACTCAGGTCTTCAGTCGTGTCCGTCTGAAACAATCCACTCCTCAAGAACTATTTTATGGTGATAAAAGGCTCTTATTCTACAGAAACACAGAATAAAGAGCTGTGGAGATTCAGATTCAGACTGATATTTCTAGTACTGACCTGCGACATGAGGAACCAGGACTGACCCAGGACATAAACAGGTCTAAACCGGGACTAAATCAGAACTAAAACAGGATGAGTGTCAGAACGGCCCGGAGGTGTGCATGTGTAGACTGTCGTGTGACCGCAGGCGAAAGGACCATTGCAGAGCTCTGTGCAGCCGTCCCCCGATCGCACTCTGTGGACACCCTGCTTCTCCGCGGGCTTGGGGTTCTCAAGATTAGTCCTGGTTTAGTCCTAGTTTTGTCCTGGTTTAGTCTTGGTTTAGTGCTGATTAAATCCTGGTTTAGACCTGGTTTAGTCCTGATTTTCTTTCTGTCCAGTCACGGGTCTGAACTCGGTGTCGTTGTCGTTCTCTGTTAAAGTTCCTGGTGACACCAACTCAAAATCTGATTGGTTGAAGCGACAGTTTCATGGACATTTGTTTTGTGTTCGAGTTCCTGCAGAACGACTTGTGAAGGACTCAGACGTCTGTGACTTTGACTCTGCCCGGCAACAAGTGACAGCTGAAATGTGATTGGTCAAATGCTTTAATATGAAAATCCATGTGTGGAAGCAGCACAAACATCGGAAAAACTCTAAAAGGACGAGGACAGAACCTTTGGAATGATTTAATAATAATATAATTAACATCAGTCTGTCTGCAGGTTGAAGCCTCTGCTTCTGTTACATTCTCAGTTTTACCCTTGTTTGGTTCTTCGCGTCCGTCCTCCTGGTCGCGTCCTGGAGCTGGTCTCTTGTCTCTCGTGTCTCTGAGTTTGGCCCCACACGTTTTGGGCCGATTGTTTTCAGAAGGTAATGAAAGCGTTCACTGCGCGGTGAATCGGTGCATGTGTGCGTCTGCGGCGTTTATGGAGTTTGGGGAGAGTTGCGGCGGTGATGTGAACGTTCCGTGTGTCAGCGGGGGGCGGGGCCCTCACAGGTTAACAGGCCCTGGTAATGGCCGTACGTGGTAAAACATAATGAGTGTGAGGATGTGGGCGAGATGTGCCCCCTGGCTCTGCAGTCTGGACCACGTCTCACAGAGAAAACACACACACACACACACACACACACACACACACATACACACATACACACAGAGTACACACACACACACACAGAATACACACACACACACACACACACACACAGAATACACACACACACACACACACACACACACACACAGAGTACACACACACACACACAGAATACACACACACACACACAGAATACACACACACACACACACACACATACACACAGAGTACACACACACACACACATACACACACACACATACACACAGAGTATACACACACACACAGAATACACAGACACACACACAGAATACACACACACACACACATACACACACACACACACACAGAACACACACACACACACACACACACACACATACACACACACATACACACACACAGAGTATACACACACACACATACACACAGAGTACACACACACACACACACACACACACACAGACACACTACACACACACACACACACACACGAATACACACACACACAGAGTACACACACACACACACAGAATACACACACACACACACACACAGAATACACACACACACATACACACAACACACAGATACACACACACACACATACACACATACACACAGAGTACACACACACACACACACACACACACAAACACACACGAATACACACACACACACAGAATACACACACACACACAGAGTATACACACACACACACACACACACACACAGAATACACACACACACACACACACAGAATACACACACACACACACAGAGTTATACACACACACACACACACAGTACACTACACACACACATACACACACACACACACAACACACAGAATACACACACACACACAGAGTATACACACACACACACATACACACACACACACAGAATACACACACACACACAGAATACACACACACACACAGGAGGCTTCACATGTGAACACAACTTCTACTCTAAATCTGCACTGTGTAACTTTTCCTGTGGAGGGTTCGCTTGTGTCTAGGCCTGTAACGATAACAGATTTTTCTAGACGATTATTTCACTGAGAAATGATTGCAACAATAATAATAAACGATAATAATATTGACATTTTGAGACTAATTTCAACTAATAAATGACTATGGAATAAAAATGCAGCATTGCGGGTTCGTTTTCATCTCACACACAGCGGCGGTTCTGCACTCGGGCTGCGTGCATCTGCTGTGCTGAACAAGTAATCCGTCCGTACATCTATGCAGACACATTGGTTCATTACGTACGTCATTGCTCTGCCTGGAATGTTCCACACTGTGACATTAAACAGCTCTACTTTACATTTATTCAATTACAGGTGGATTTCCAGCTCAAAAACACCTCAAAAAACATTCAAAACATTGAAAGACATTGGTCTGGTTTGGTCTCTGTGAAGTTAGTTTTAACGCCGTACTGTGGAACATTCCAGACCAAGCGATAACATCTCCATCACAGAAAAGTTACACAATGAGGCTTTAAATGTGTCTTTTGGACTGAAAATAGAATCAGTTGCTTTCAGTTTACGTCTGATGTTCTCTTGATGCTCGTCCTGTTGAGCAGCAGTGACTCATTAGAGACTTTAACCCTTGGAGGTCACAGTGAGTGGAGGTGGTCGTGGTGGTTCAGATTGTCATTCTGCCCCGGGGCAGCTGTGGCTTGAGAAGTCATTCGAGGAAACTGAAAGGAGCTTTAGAATTCAAGAGATAAAATCAGACCTGTTCTGTAAAGTCTTTTCAGAGTTCTTCTCCAGGTTTTAGTCGTTTCTTTTCATTGACCTTCTGAAGTTTTATTTGGAGTGATTCATGTTTGAGGAAGTTTTAATCTCTTCTTTTTAAAACACCATTTTGTCGCTCTCCCCCGTCTTCAGCTCCAACAGTACAAACAAACTGTGAAGTCTGCTCTTCCTTCTCCAGTCTGATCTTCTTCATGGGTGATACTTTTAGGTTTGTGCAGCATTGTGTCGTCATTTTGGTCCAAATGTAAAAAAAAAAAAATAAAAATGCTCTGCTCTAGTGTGACGTACAACAGAATGAGGGACCACAGCCTGGATTAGTCCTGGTTTAGTCCTGGATTAATCCTGATTTAGTCTTGGTTTAGTCCTGGTTTAGTCCCCAGTCCAGTCCTGGTTTAGTCCAGTCTGGGTCCTGGTTTAGTCCAGACTCCACCGGGTCTGGAGTGACAGAATAATGCTCTGTAAAGCGTCTTTGTGACAAATGTCGGTGAAAAGCTCTATAGAAATAAAAACTTACTCGTTGTCATGATGTTTGTGGTCCAGCTCCATTGGACTCCACAGTTTTCCAACGTTGAAGTTGTCGCATTTGCAGTGTCGGGGAGTAACAGATTACATGTACCAGCGTTAAGTAATCAGAGTACAAATGATGAGTAACTGTATTCAGTTACACTTACTATTTCAGTGAGTGGTAATTGGATTACAGTTACTTTGTTGAAATAAATGGATTACACAGAGGGATTTTACTGTTTTCACATTTCGGGCTAAATCCCCCTTTTTTTTTTTTTCACGGTATTCCACTCATTGCCGGACAGTGAAACAGGTCCAAACCAGGTCTAAACCAGGTCTGAACCAGGTCTAAAACCAGGTCTAAACCAGGTCTAAACCAGGTCTAAAACCAGGTCTAAACCAGGTCTAAACCAGGTCTAAACCAGGTCTAAACCAGGTCTATCTAAACCAGGTCTATTTAACAGGACTAAATCCTGCCGTGTGGACGTGTTTCTTCTTCTTCTATCAGTAATATTTTTAATTTGGTTCAGTAAAGTCTGTTTTTTTTTTATTTTCTTTTATCAGACAAAACTTCTTATGTGAAGATTTCCTCGTCTTTGCTTCTCCACAGCAAATCAAGTAATCCAAAGTATTCAGATTACATTACTCACTTTAAGTAATTTAATGGATTAAGTTACAAACTACATTTTGGGGTCTGTAATCTGTGATCTGCAGGGGATTACATTTTAAAAGTCCAAACACTGCGCATTTGTTTCTTTATGAAGTCGTTTTAGATCAATATTGAGATTTAAAATGTCGCAATTAGAACCGAATAATCCACAGGGTCAGAGGTCAGAGCTGTAGAGACACAGAAACACTCCAGGTCGGTTTAAACGATGGGAAATGGCGTCTGCGCTGGAGTCTGGTTTTGGGGGAATTCTTTGACTTTTTAAATAGAAATATTCTGCGTCTATTGAAGGTTAAGAGTCTTGCCCAAGCGCAGTTGCCAGCTGGAGTCCGACTGCCAACCTTAAAGTGCGCTGACGGCATCGATGGCAGAAGCGCGGAGCTGTCACACACTCACTCCGTCCGCGCGTCACGATGAGTCCAGGTTATCGGCGCGGAGCCTCGTCTGTGGAAACATGACTTCAGAGGATCCTCCGGCAGCACATAAATAACCGAGGGAAAGTGCAGAATCCTCGGAATCGGCCAAACGATCTCCCCGCGCTCTGAAAGTCCCGCCGCGCCATCCATCTGCGGCGGCGCTCGGTGGAAACGGGACGAGGCGCCGGGAACTAGTGTCAGAAAAGTGAAGTCAGTCTAAAGGTCATAATATTAAAATCCTTTATTTATCGCGCAACGAGTACGATTAAAGGTTGTATGGAGGATTTTTTTTTAGTTTCAAACTGTCAGTCAAAGATTAAAATACCATTACAGAGACGCAGCAGCTTTGTAATTATGATGACCAAAAAAAAAAAGAACGAAAATCTATCAACTGTGGACGTGTTGAGGCCAGATAAACATCAGCCAATAGAAAACGAGGCTCCCTCATTTTCTATTGGCTGTTGGGTTGTCAATCAAACTCCCTAGTATAACTGACTCGTCGGAGCGCGGGGATCACGTGGTTTACGCAGCGGTTCTTAGAGGCTTTTTCAAACTGTCGCTTCCTCGCATTTCGCACAAATTTTGTCGCGACCGCGGACGAGAATCCACGACCGGTTCGCCGCAAAAGAAAGTCCGTTTTTGAGGTCGCTGAAAGAAGAAGAGAAGTGGAAAAGGAGCAAAGCCAAACTGAGGTGATTCTTGGAGATCTCGTCCAGCGATGGCGCGACCGAAGCAGACGAAGGGTCTAAAAACTGACGCGTCGGTCGCTGAATTACTTCTAGACAGGAAACTTCAACAGTGATTCTGAACGCGCAGAAGGACTGTCTGTATTTCTCTTCCCTTAAAAAAATCCTCTATACAACCTTTAAAACACCAAAAACTCCATTCTTATTTACCGAGCCGTTTCCATGGGGATGTGGGTCAGTCCTCACATTAAAGATGCATTATGTCACTTTTCTGGGAGAGAACCTGACACCTGCTTGGCTCCTTCAAGATGCAATTTTTTCCCTGAAACATAAATGCACATAATAATAGAAGAGGCCCGACTGATGTATCGTTTGGTCGATATTATCACCTGATATGTGCACTTTGAGACATATCGGCCAAAATCTGGTCAATCTTGGCCGATAGTCGTCGTGGGCAGGTTATAACTCGTTTTGAAGCTCAGACTCTCTATTACGTCAATTTAATCCAATTTACAAACAGATAAATGTCCTCATATGTGACACAGCATCAGTATTTATCAGAGGAGTCATTTGTCGCCTGAACACTCTCCAGGCTGGCGTCACCTACTGCCTCAGTTTCATTTCTCAGGTCAGGAATCAGAATACACTAGATGATTCGCAAAAAGTTTCATCATCTCGTTTTCTCGGGGGGGGTCCTCATAATTACAACAACAAAAGACAGAAACAGTAGAGCAGAAAGTCAGATACACACATTTCAATAAACGTCAAAACAACAAACACACCACACAACACACACACACACACACACACACACACACACACATGCACACACACACACACACACACACACACACACACACACACACACACACACACACACATACACACACACACACACTGCACACTCACACACACACACATGCACACACACACACATGCACACACACACACATTTGACTGTTAGATACATAGTCAAATTTGAACAAAAACTAAGACAAAGTTCAAAGATCATCACAAAATAGAACAAGACGAATGACAAAATTCACCAAAATGATCAAAAACACTTCCACGTTTCTGTAAATATCGAACCAGAGCATTTTTAAATGAAGTGACAAAAGTTAAAGCACAAATCGATGGGATTGATTGTTCCAGTCAGATAGAGCTTTATATTTAAATTAGTGTTTTTTGTTTTGTTTTTTGACTCTTGACAAAAAAATCTCTGATCTGCGTGATGTGAACTGTAAGAGGATCTGAATGGAATTAAATCCTGTTTGAAATCTTCAGGAAAACTGAGGTTAAAGAGAAATAATAAGGAGTGAAGTGGAGGTCGGGAGGACACAGGGAGCAGGAGCAGGACAGTTGACAAAGTTCAAACATCAGCTCCAAATGAGGCGTGTCTCAGGTTCAAGAATGTGGAGCAGCGTAGAAATCAGCTCTGTCCCGTCCCAGAGGACAAAGGACGTAGGACAGAGGACAGAGGACGCAGGAATGTGACAAAGCAGAGCGAGTGTGTGTGTGTCTCTGTGTGTGTGTTTGTGTGTGTGTGTCAGATCTGGCAGGTGGACAGGTGAGCACAAAAGGCCCCATTGTGGCGCTTTAATCAGACAGGTGTGCACCCTGCTCACCCCTGCCGCACCCGTCCCCTGTCACTGGGCTGTGTCACATCTACTGTAACTGTAGGAACTATTGAGTCTAAAATGATGCAGAGTCGGACTCACAAAGAGCTCGCTGTTTGATTCATAACAAAAGGACGAGGAGGAGGAGGAGGAGGAGGAAGGTCAGGGCGCTCGCTCTGCTTCAGCTTCAGCTTCAACCTACTTCAGTCGGTGCAAATTTAGTTAAAGCACATTTAAAGTCATAATACAGAGTGTCTCGAAAACTGTGACATCATTTTAAAAGCAATTATCTTGAAAACTGCAAAGTCCAGTTCAGTGAAATTCAACAGTTTCTTATGGGAATGAAAAATGTGACTTCTTGGGACTTCGTAAAAGTTTTTCACGAACTTGGCAAGGCAAGTTTATTTGTATAGCACAAATTCAAAGTGCTTTACAGAATAAGAAATACATTAAAATCATAATAAAAACAAATCAAAAACATAAATAATCATAAAGATTAAAATTAAAAAAGAGAGACATAAATTAGAGAGAAAAGTGCAGAATGAAAACCTTTCAGTCATATGCACAGACAAACAGAAATAGTCCAATGAGATTCATTTGGTCGTCCAATATTCTATGTTATTAGGTTCTTTTTTTCAGACCTAGAGTTTTGTTTCATACCTGACAGTTTCAACTGTTCACTAGTGTCTTCCTCAGGGTCACGTGATGTTGCTGTGACGTGTCTGGTCAAAAAAAAGGAGCACAGGCATGGTGACATGACCATACATCAGGGGCATAACAGAAAAAGTACAGAGGGCAATGAAAAAACACAATATCAACACACCAGTGAAACCGAACAGAAAACTCAGACAACAACTCGTCCACCCGAAAGACAAAATAGAACCGGAGCATAAATGTAATGTAATATACAAAACACCCTGCATGTCCTGCAATAAAACACACATCGGGGAAACAGGGAGGACGTTCAGTCCACGAAAAAAGGAACATAGAACAGAATGTGAGAAGGAAACAGTGAAGATGAAACACGAGCAACAAAACACAAAGCAGAACAGGAACAACTCAAATCGGCCGTTTCTGACCAGTGTAAAAGAGAAAAACCACGTTATGAACTGGGACGGAGCAAACATCACTGGGACAGAGGAAAACAAACATCGCCGCTGGATTAAACCGGGACGAGGGGCTTTTTTACTCTTACACACCTGGGATTCTGTCCTGAGGAAGTGGGACTGCAGGTGGCGCTGTCGTCCTGCCTCCACCGGTAGAAAGACAGAGACAAAACCTGTTTAAATCAGCTGATCAGACACGTCACAGCAACATCATGTGACTCTCAGGAAGACGCTAGTGAGCAGTCGAAACTGTCAGGTATGAAATAACACTCTAGGTCTGAAAAAAAGAACCTAATAACGTCAAACAGAAATGTTTTGAGTCTGGATTTAAACAGCGTCACAGAAGAGTCTGTCTCACATGTTCAGACTGTTCCAGGTTTTAGCTGCATGAACCTGAAACTCTGACTCCCCTTGTTTAGTCGTGACTCTGGCACCAGCAGGAGTTGGTCCCTGAGCTCCTCAGAGTGTGAGATGTTCATATGACACTAACATGTCACAGATGGACTTTGGTGCTCGGCCATGGAGACACTTGTACAAACAGAGACACTTTAAAGTCTCTGAGCCACAGGAGCCAGAGCAGAGACCTGAGACCAGGACTTATGTGCTCGTACTTCCTAGTTCGAGTCAGGACCCGAGCTGCAGCGTTCTGGATGTTCTGGATGTTCTGGATGTTGTGGATGTTGTGGATGTTGTGGATGTTGTGGATGTTCTGGATGTTGTGGATGTTGTTGTGGATGTTGTGGATGTTCTGGATGTTGTGGATGTTGTGGATGTTCTGGATGTTGTGGATGTTGTGGATGTTCTGGATGTTCTGGATGTTGTGGATGTTGTGATGTCTGGATGTTGTGGATGTTGTGGATGTTCTGGATGTTCTGGATGTTCTGGATGTTGTGGATGTTCTGGATGTTGTGGATGTTGTGGATGTTGTGGATGTTCTGGATGTTCTGGATGTTGTGGATGTTGTTGGATGTGGATGTTCTGGATGTTGTGGATGTTGTGGATGTTCTGGATGTTGTGGATGTTCTGGATGTTGTGGATGTTCTGGATGTTCTGGATGTTGTGGATGTTGTGGATGTTGTGGATGTTGTGGATGTTGTGGATGTTCTGGATGTTGTGGATGTTGTGGATGTTCTGGATGTTGTGGATGTTGTGCTGGATGTTCTGGATGGATGTTGTGGATTCTGGATGTTCTGGATGTTCTGGATGTTGTGGATGTTCTGGATGTTGTGGATGTTGTGGATGTTCTGGATGTTCTGGATGTTGTGGATGTTGTGGATGTTGTGGATGTTGTGGATGTTCTGGATGTTGTGGATGTTCTGGATGGATGTTCTGGATGTTTCTGGATGTTGTGGATGTTGTGGATGTTGTGGATGTTGGATGTTCTGGATGTTGTGGATGTTCTGGATGTGGGATGTTGGATGTTGTGGATGTTGTGGATGTTGTGGATGTTGTGGATGTTGTGGATGTTGTGGATGTCTGGATGTTGCTGGATGTTGGATGGATGTTGGATGTCGTGGATGTTGTGGATGTTGTGGATGTTCTGGATGTTGTGGATGTTGTGGATGTTCTGGATGTTGTGGATGTTGTGGATGTTCTGGATGTTTGTGGATGTTGTGGATGTTGGATGTTGTGGATGTTGTGGATGTTCTGGATGTTGTGTGGATGTTGTGCTGTGTTGTGGATGTGGGATGTTCTGGATGTTGTGATGATGTTCTGTGTTCTGGATGTTCTGCTGCGTCTCACAGCTCGTTTGGAGAGACCAGTGAGCAGAACATTACAGTATCTACCTACTGGAGACAAACACATGGATAAGTTTCTCCAAGTCTGATTTAGACAGTAAACCTTTGATTTTTGCTCTGTTTTTTAGATGGTAAAAGGCTGCAGATGTTATTGATTTGATGTGGCTGTTAAAGTTCAAGTCTGAGTCCATTATTACCCCGAGATTTCTTGCCTGATTTGAAGGTTTTAGAGAGAGAGACTGGAGGTGACTTGCTTCTGATGTTGATGATGGTCTAGATCAGGGCTGTCAAACATCCGGCCCAAGACC
>NW_026571152.1:43627382-43629882 GCF_026225935.1 Boleophthalmus pectinirostris | reverse complement strand
TGAGAGAACACAGAGAACACTGAGAGAACACACAGAGAGAAACTGAGAGAACACTGAGAGACACACAGAGAACACAGAGAGAACACTGAGAGAACACTGAGAGAACACTGAGAGAACACAGAGAGAAGACACAGAGAACACTGAGAGAACACTGAGAGAACACTGAGAAACACAGAGAAAACAGAGAGACACAGAGAGAACACTGAGAGAACACTGAGAGAACACTGAGAGAACACTGAGAGAACACAGAGAGAACACTGAGAGAACACTGAGAGAACACAGAGAGAACACAGAGAACACTGAGAGAACACAGAGAACACTGAGAGAACACAGAGAGAGAACAGAGAACACTGAGAGAACACGAGAACACTGAGAGAACACTCACAGAGAACACTGAGAGAACACTCAGAGAGAAGAACACTCAGAGAACACTGAGAGAGAGAACACAGAGAGAACACAGAGAGAACACTCAGAGAACACTGAGAGAACACAGAGAACACTGAGAGAACACTCAGAGAGAAGACACACAGAGAGAGAGAACACTGAGAGAAGACTCACACTGAGAGAACACTGAGAACACAGAGAGAACAGAGAGAGAACACTGAGAGAACACTGAGACACTGAGAACACTGAGAGACACACAGAGAACACTGAGGAGAGAACACTGAGAGAACACAGAGACACAGAGAGAGACACAGAGAGAGACACAGAGAACACTGAGAGAGAACACAGAGAACACAGAGAACACAGAGAACACAGAGAGAACACTGAGAGAAGAGAACACAGAGAGAGACACTCAGAGAACACAGAGAGACACAGAGAACACAGAGAGAACACAGAGAGAACACTGAGAGAACACAGAGAGACACTGAGAGAAGAACACTGAGAGAGAGAGAAGAGCACTGAGAGAACACTCAGAGAGCACAGAGAGAACACAGAGAGAACACAGAGAACAGAGAACACTCGAGAACACAGAGAGAACACAGAGAGAGAGAACACAGAGAGAACACTGAGAGAACACAGAGAGAACACAGAGAGAACACTCAGAGAACACAGAGAGAACACAGAGAGAACACTCAGAGAACACAGAGAGAACACAGAGAGAACACTGAGAGAACACTGAGAGAACACTGAGAGAACACTGAGAGAACACAGAGAACAAGAGAGAACACTGAGAGAACACAGAGAACAGAGAGACACAGAGAGAACACAGAGAACACAGAGACACAGAGAGAACACTCAGAGAACACAGAGAGAACACTGAGAACACAGAGACAGAGAGAGAGAGAACACTGAGAGAACACTGAGAGAACACAGAGCAGAGAACACTCAGAGAACAGAGAGAACACTGAGAGAGACACAGAGAACACTGAGAACACAGAGAGAACACTGAGAACACTGAGAGAACACACAGAGAACACAGAGAGAAACACAGAGAGAAGAACACTGAGAGAACACTCAGAGAACACAGAGACACAGAGAGAACACTCAGAGAACAGAGAGAACAGAGAGAACACAGAGAACACTGAGACAGAGAGAGAGACACAGAGAGAAACACAGAGAGAGACACAGAGAGAACACTGAGAGAACAGAGAACACACTGAGAGAAAACAGAGAGACACACAGAGAGAACACTGAGAGAACACTCAGAGAGAGACACTCAGAGAACACAGAGAGAACACAGAGAGACACTGAGAGAGAAGAACACTGAGAGAACACAGAGAGAACACAGAGAGAGAGAACACTGAGAGAACACAGAGAGAACACTGAGAGAGAACACTGAGAGAACACAGAGAGAACAGAGAGAGCACAGAGAGACACTGAGAGAACACAGAGAGAACACTGAGAACACAGAGAGAACTGAGAACACTGAACTGAGAGACACAGAGAGAAGAGAGAACACAGAGAGAACACTGAGAGAACACTGAGAGAACACTCAGAGAGAGACACAGAGAGAACACTGAGAGAGAGAAACACAGAGAGAACACAGAGAGAACACTGAGAGAACACAGAGAGAACACAGAGAGGAACACAAGAGAGAACACAGAGAGAGAACACAGAGAGAGACACAGAGAGAACACAGAGAGAACACTGAGAGACACTGAGAGAGAGAGAACACAAGAGAGAGACACTGAGAGAACACTCAGAGAAACACAGAGAGAACACAGAGAGAACACTGAGAGAGACACTGAGAGAACACAGAGACACTCAGAGAGAACACTCAGAGAACACAGAGAGAACACAGAGAGAACACTGAGACACAGAGAACACAGAGAGAACACTCGAGAGAGACAAGAGAGAAGAGAACACTGAGAGAGACACAACAGAGAACACAGAGAGAACACAGAGAGAACACTGAGAGAACACTGAGAGAACACACAGAGAACACAGAGAACACTGAGCAGAGAGCACACTGAGAGAACACTGAGAGAACACTGAGAGACACAGAGAACACTGAGAGAACACTGATGAGAGAGACACTGAGAGAACAGAGAGAACA
>NW_026571152.1:43601465-43626882 GCF_026225935.1 Boleophthalmus pectinirostris | reverse complement strand
GAGAGAACACAGGAGAGAAGAACACAGAGAGAACACAGAGAACAAGAGAGAGAACACTGAGAGAGAGAGAACACAGAGAGACACAGAGAGAACACAGAGAGAACACTGAGAGAACACAGAGAAACACAGAGAGAGAGAGAGAACACAGAGAGAACACAGAGAGAACACAGAGAAACAGAGAGAACAAGAGAGAACACTGAGAGAACACACAGAGAGAACACTGAGAACACAGAACACAGAGAGAACAGAGAGACACTGAGAAGAGAACACAGAGAGAACACAGAGAGAACACTGAGAGAACACACAGAGAGAACACTGAGAGAGAACACAGAGAGAACACAGAGAGAACACTGAGAGAACACTGAGAGAGACACAGAGAGAACACAGAGAGAGACACAGAGAAACACAGAGAGAGAGAGAACACAGAGAGAAAGAGAGAACACTGAGAGAACACTGAGAGAACACAGAGAGAACACTGAGAGAACACTGAGAGACACTGAGAGAACAGAAGAACACAGAGAGAACTGAGAGAACACAGAGAGAACACAGAGAGAACACAGAAGAACACTGAGAGAACACTGAGAGAACACTGAGAGAACACTGAGAGAGAACACAGAGAGACACTGAGAGAACACAGAGACGAACACTGAGAGAGAGAGAACACAGAGAGAACACTGAGAGAACACTGAGAGAACACAGAGAGAAACACAGAGATGAAACGAGAGAGAACACAGAGAGAACACAGAGAAACACTGAGAGAACACAGAGAGAACACTGAGAGAACACAGAGAGAGAGACACTGAGAGAACACAGAGAGAACACTGAGAGAACACTGAGAGACACAGAGAGAACACACGAGAGAACACTGAGAGAACACTGAGAGAACACAGAGAGAACACAGAGAGAGACACACACTGAGAGAACACTGAGAGAACACAGAGAGACACAGAGAGAGACACAGAGAGAAGAACACGAGAACACTGAGAACACAGAGAGAACACAGAGAGAACACAGAGAGAACGAGAGAACACTGAGAGAACACTGAGAGAACACAGAGAGAACACAGAGAGAACACACAGAGAGAACACAGAGAGAACACAGAGACACAGAGAGAACACAGAGAGAACACAGAGAGAACACAGAGAGACACACAGAGAGACACTGAGAGAACACTGAGAGAACACTGAGAGAACAGAGAGAACACAGAGAGAACACTGAGAGAACACTGAGAGAACACAGAACACAGAGAACACTGAGAGAGAACACAGAGAGAACACTGAGAGAACACCACTGAGAGAGACACAGAGAGACACAGAGAGAACACAGAGAGAACACACAGAGAGAGAACACAGAGAGAACACAGATGAGAGAACACTGAGAAACACAGAGAGAGAGACACTCAGAGAGAACACAGAGAGAACACAGAGAAACACTGAGAGAACACAGAGAGAACACACAGAGAACACTGAGAGAGACACAGAGAGAACACTCGAGAGAGAAGAGACACTCAGAGAGAAACACAGAGAGAACACAGAGAGAACACAGAGAACACAGAGAGAACACTGAGAGAACACAGAGAGAACTGACACAGAGAGAACACAGAGAGAACACTGAGAGAGACACACGAGAGAACACAGAGAGAACACTGAGAGAGAGACACAGAGAGAACACAGAGAACACAGAGAGAACACAGAGAACACTGAGAGAACACAGAGAACACTGAGAGAACACTGAGAACACAGAACACAGAGAACACAGAGAACACAGAAGAACACTGAGAGAACACAGAGAGAGACACAGAGAGAACACTGAGAGAGAACAAGAGAGAACACAGAGAGAACACAGAGAGAGAGAACACTCAGAGAGAACACAGAGAGAACACAGAGAGAGAGAAGAAACACTCAGAGAGAACACAGAGAACACTGAAACACAGAGAGAACACTGAGAGAGACACAGAGAGAACACAGAGAGAACACACACTGAGAGAGAGAACACAGAGAGAACACAGAGAGAACACTGAGAGAACACTGAGAGAAACACAGAGAGAGACAGAGAAACACAGAGAGAACACAGAGAGAACACTCAGAGAACACAGAGAGAGACACTGAGAGAACACACTCAGAGAGAGACACTGAGAGAGAACACAGAGAGAACACTGAGAGACACTGAGAGAACACAGAGAGAGAGAACACAGAGAGAACACTCAGAGAGAGAGAACACTGAGAGAACACTGAGAGAACACTGAGAGAGAACACAGAGAACACAGAGAGAACATGAGAGAACACAGAGAGAACACTGAGAGAACACAGAGAGAACACAGAGAGAACACTGAGAGAACACTGAGAGAACACTGAGAGAACACTGAGAGAACACTGAGAGAACACAGAGAGAACACACTGAGAGAACACTGAGAGAACACTGAGAGAACACAGAGAGAACACAGAGAATGAGAGAACACAGAGAGAACACAGAGAGAGAACACAGAGAGAGACACACAGAGAGAACACTGAGAGAAACACTGAGAGAACACACAGAGAGAACACTCAGAGAACACAGAGAGAACACTCAGAGAAGAACACAGAGAGAAACACTGAGACACTGAGAGAACACTGAGAGAACACAGAGAGAACACTCAGAGAACACTGAGAGAACACAGAGAGAACACTGAGAGAAACACAGAGAGAACACAGAACTCAGAGAGAACACACTGAGAGAACACAGAGAACACAGAGAACAGAGAGAGACACAGAGAGAACACTGAGAGAACACAGAGAACACTGAGAGAAGAACACAGAGAGAACACAGAGAGAACACAGAGAGAACACTGAGAGAGAACACTGAGAGAACACTGAGAGAGACACACTGAGAGAACACAGAGAGAACACTCAGAGAACACTGAGAGAACACTGAGAGAACACTGAGAGAACACTGAGAGAAACACAGAGACACAGAGACACTGAGAGAGACAGAGAACACTGAGAGAACACTGAGAGAACACAGAGAACACAGAGAGACCACTCAGAGAGACACACTGAGAGAACACAGAGAGAACACTCAGAGAACACAGAGAGAACACAGAGAGAACACTCAGAGAACACAGAGAGAACACTGAGAGAACACAGAGAGAACACAGAGAACACAGAGAGAACACTCAGAGAACACAGAGAGAACACAGAGAACACTGAGAGAACACAGAGAGAACACTGAGAGAACACAGAGAGAACACTCAGAGACAGAGAACACTGAGAGAACACAGAGAGAACACTCAGAGAGAACACAGAGAACAGAGAGAGAGAACACTGAGAGAACACAGAGAGAACACAGAGAGAACACTCAGAGAACACTGAGAGAACACAGAGAGAACACTGAGAGAACACTGAGAGAACACAGAGAGAACACTGAGAGAACACTCAGAGAACACAGAGAGAACACTGAGAGAACACTGAGAGAACACACTGAGAGAACACAGAGAGAACACAGAGAAGAACAGAGAGAAACACAGAGAGAACACTGAGAGAACACAGAGAGAACACTCAGAGAACACAGAGAGAACACAGAGAGAACACAGAGAGAACACAGAGAGAACACTGAGAGAACACAGAGAGAACACAGAGAGAACACTCAGAGAACACAGAGAGAACACTGAGAGAACACAGAGAGAACACTGAGAGAACACAGAGAGAACACTGAGAGAACACAGAGAGAACACAGAGAGAACACAGAGAGAACACTCAGAGAACACTGAGAGAACACAGAGAGAACACAGAGAGAACACTGAGAGAACACAGAGAACACTGAGAGAACACAGAGAGAACACAGAGAGAACACAGAGAGAACACAGAGAGAACACAGAGAGAACACTGAGAGAACACTGAGAGAACACAGAGAGACACAGAGAGAACACTGAGAGAACACTGAGAGAAACACTGAGAACACAGAACACTGAGAGAGAGACAAGAACAGAGAGAACACAGAGAGAACACTGAGAGAACACTGAGAGAACACTGAGAGAACACAGAGAGAACACTCAGAGAGAGAACACAGAGAACACACACTGAGAGAACACTCAGAGAGAACACAGAGAGAACACAGAACAAGAGAACACTCAGAGAACACAGAGAGAACACTCAGAGAACACAGAGAGAAACACAGAGAGAACACTGAGAACACAGAGAGAACACAGAGAGAACACTCAGAGAACACTAGAGAGAACACAGAGAGAACACAGAGAGAACACTGAGAGAACACTGAGAGAACACAGAGAGAACACAGAGAACACAGAGAGAAGAACACAGAGAGAACACAGAGAGAAACACAGAGAGAACACAGAGAGAACACAGAGAGAGAGAACACTGAGAGAAACACTGAGAGAACAGAGAACACTGAGAGAGACACAGAGAGAACACAGAGAGAACACTCAGAGAACACTGAGAGAACACTGAGAGAACACTGAGAGAACTGAGAGAGAGAACACTGAGAGAACACAGAGAGAACACTGAGAGAACAACACTGAGAGAACACTGAGAGAACACAGAGAACACTGAGAGAACACTCAGAGAACACAGAGAGAACACTCAGAGAACACAGAGAGAACACACAGAGAGAGAGAACACTCAGAGAACACAGAGAGAACACTCAAGAGAACACAGAGAGAACACTGAGAGAGAACACAGAGAGAACACTGAGAGAACACAGAGAGACACACAGAGAACACAGAACAAGAGAACACTGAGAGAACACAGAGAGAACAGAGAGAGAGAACACAGAGAACACTGAGAGAACACAGAGAGAACACTGAGAACACTGAGAGAACACAGAGAGAACACAGAGAGAACACAGAGAGACACTGAGAGAACACTGAGAGAACACAGAGAGAACACAGAGAGAACACTGAGAGAACACTGAGAGAACACAGAGAGAACACAGAGAACACAGAACACAGAGAGAACACAGGGAGAACACTCAGAGAACACAGAGAGAACACAGAGAGAAGAACACTGAGAGAACACAGAGAAACACAGAGACACAGAGAGAACACAGAGAGAACACTGAGAGAACACTCAGAGAACACAGAGAGAACACAGAGAGAACACTGAGAGAACACAGAGAACACAGAGAACACAGAGAGAACACAGAGAGAGACACACAGAGAACACAGAGAGAACACAGAGAGAACACTGAGAGAACACTGAGAGACACTGAGAGAACACTGAGAGAACACAGAGCAGAGAGAACACTGAGAGAACACAGAGAGAACACTGAGAGAACACAGAGAGAACACTGAGAGAACACTGAGAGAACACAGAGAGAACACTGAGAGAACACTGAGAGAACACAGAGAGAACACTCAGAGAACACAGAGAGAACACAGAGAGAACACAGAGAGAACACAGAGAGAACACAGAGAACACAGAGAACACAGAGAGAACACAGAGAGAACACTGAGAGAACACAGAGAGAAAACACAGAGAACACAGAGAGAGAGAACACTGAGAGAACACTGAGAGAACACAGAGAGAACACAGAGAGAACACACTGAGAGAACACAGAGAGAACACAGAGAGAACACTCAGAGAACACAGAGAGAACACTGAGAGAACACAGAGAGAACACAGAGAGAACACTCAGAGAACACTGAGAGAACACTGAGAGAACACAGAGAGAACACAGAGAGAACACTCAGAGAACACTGAGAGAACACTGAGAGAACACTGAGAGAACACAGAGAGAACACAGAGAGAACACAGAGAGAACACAGAGAGAACACTCAGAGAACACTCAGAGAACACAGAGAGAACACTGAGAGAACACAGAGAGAACACTGAGAGAACACAGAGAACACAGAGAGAACAGAGAAACAGAGAGAGACACAGAGAGAACACAGAGAGAACACTCAGAGAACACAGAGAGAACACAGAGAGAACACAGAGAGAACACTGAGTCTGCATGTGCTGCCTGTGACACTCACTCTGTGTACAGTCTGCATATTCTCCCTGTGATATTCAGGCTGGTTTACTGTCTGCATATTCTCCCTGTGATTGGCTGATGACACTGAGGAGAGGCTTTGAAGAGACACAGGCAGAACACTGTGAGTCTGCATGTGCTCCCTGTGACACTCAGAGCTGTGTACAGTCTGCATATGCTGCCTGTGACACTCAGGCTGGTCAGAGTCTGCGTGTGCTGCCTGTGCTCAGTGAGATGTTTTGTTTGTTTGTGGAACAGGACGTTTCAGTCGGTCGAGTTACAAAACAAATCTGCGTCTGAAGCTTCTGTTGCTGCTGAAGTTTTTTCTGCAAAAAAAAAATACACAAAACAAAACTCAATCCAAACTTCACAGGGACGTTATTCATGTGCAGAAAAAAAATACAACAGTCCATTATGCATGTGCTGCTCGCTCCCCCCGTCGCTCTCTCTGTTCACACGTGGGCACCGCTCTGGTTTATTTTAAGACAAGTGAACGTTTGTGGTCCAGAGCTGAAGTCTCAGAAGAGAAGCTCCAGTGTCTGAGTCGAGAGTCGAGAGTCGAGAGGTTCTGGTTCTGGTTCTGGACGGACGGTTTTTACAGTTTTTTACAGTGAGTTTCTTAAAAAGCTTTTTGTTGTTTCTGTTTGGTCTTCGGACAAAAGAACCGAAGAGTCCAGGTCCGGATCATGAAAACATTTGAAAAATAATTTGAAAAGACGAACTGACGAAACTCCAAAACACAAACAGGCCGAAATAAATATTACCAGTCGTTGTATTTTTTTGTACTTTAGAGTTTTCTGTAGAAGGACACGTGAAAAAGATCTGAAGACTCTTAAGACGAAGTGGAGATTTTCAGCACTGATTCGGTTTTGTTTTTTTTTTGTTTTTTTTCAGTTTTTCATACAAATATCTGTGAATTCTTTATTTAAATACAAATCCATCAATCAAATTTTCTGTGATTTGAGATTCAGGATCAGAAAAACAAACAAATGCTCAATAAAAAACTGTTACTGATACTTTGCAGAGACAGAGACATCACTCTGGGGGTGTTCTACTTTTATATCTATGGTGGAATGTTAAACAGTTACCGTGACGACGCAACGAACGAACAAAAACATTACTTCATTAACTCCAAAAAAGTTTTAAGATGTTCTGAAAAAATCGTGTATATTTCGTTCATTCATTTTTCTAAATAATAATAATAATAATAAAACAAAATTTTTCTTCATTATTTGTCTCCAAAACCAAAATGAAAAAAAAAATAAATTAAAAAAAATAAAAAAAATAAAAAATGGATAACGTTCGTTGTTTCCTGTTTCATCCAACTTTGACCCTTACGGACTAAACCAACACTAAACCAGAAATAAACCAGGACCAAACCAGGACTAAACCAGGACTAAACCAGAACTAAACCAGGACTAAACCAGGACTAAACCAGGACTAAACCAGGTCTAAACCAGGTCTACAACAGGTCTAAACCAGGACTAAGTCAGGTCTAAACCAGGACTAAACCAGGACTAAACCATTTAGTCCTATTTAGTCCTGGTTTAGTCCTTATTTAGTCCTGGTTTAGTCCTGGTTTAGTCCTTATTTAGTCCTGGTTCAGTTCCTATTTAGTCCTGGTTTAGTCCTGATTCAGTCCTGGTTCAGTCCTTATTTAGTCCTGGTTCAGTTCTTATTTAGTCCTGGTTTAGTCCGTAAGGGTCAAAATTGGATGAAAGACGAAACGACGAATGTTATCCTTTTTTTTTCTTCTATTTTTCATTTAAACACAAAATTGAAAACTGAAAAAAACCAAAACAAAAAACGAATCATTATTTGTTTTATTCATTTTGGTTTTGGAGCCTGTTGCCCCCGTGACTCAGGCCCGGATCAGCCGAAGAAAATGGACGGATGGTTTTGGAGACAAATGTTGAAGAATATTTCATTTTGTTATTTTTGGTTTTATTTTGAAAAACAAATCAATGAACGACACACGGATTCTAAAAACTGAATAAAAAAATAAAATAAAATAAAAAATTAAAAATTAAATTAAATAAAGATGATTTAACGAGTTTTCCGCGTAAACCTCAATTCAGAATTATTATTTCTTGAAGGAGAATATTTAAATTCCGAACTGTTTAATTCAGAACAGCTCATTCGGAATAAAAAAAAAAACGAGTAAGAGGAGACGAGACCTTCAGCTTCAGTTCAGTCGTGAGTTTGTGAAGGTTTCAGGAGCAGATCCAGGTTGAGTTTGTGTTTTTTGTCAGACGTTTTGCAAAAAAAATAGGCCTTGGTGGTAACTTCATGGAACACGCAAACTGTTCTGTCCCAGCGCCAGTTCACTTGGAAGGTTTTCGAGCTGAAATGTCGTAAACTCAAACCCCAAAATAAAAAGTGACGCTCCAAAAGTAACTATTGTTCGGGAAGTGCCGTCGTCGGTTTTGTGTAATTTAGGACCTTTAAAGACGATCCAGCCTCTTTTCAGCTTCTTCCTTGACTCGTTTGATTTTCCGTGAAGCGTCGCAGGTTTCACAGACTCGATTTTTGTCCTTCTCCTCGACCTTGAGTCCGTCTCGTGCCAGATCCGTGTGTGTGTGTTTTGGGAGCAGCGCCGGAGCGTTCGGGGACCACCGGGTCAAAATCTGGTCATCGTCTCGTTCAGCCGCGGTGGGACTGAACCTTCTCCAATCCGACTCCAACTCTGTGTTTTCTGGTGGTTTTGTGAAAGTTTTTCAGTGGCTCTTGCGTCGTGTTCCTGGCGAGCGTCGGCCGCGCGCTCCGTGTCCGCGGGCTTTTTGGAGGACTGATGATTCTCGGTGGTAATCAGATATTCTCTCTTTTGTTTCTGGTGCCCGAAATCGTCTCCAAACCTGACGCAACGGCCGCGTAACTCGTCCCGATGACAGAGTCTGGAGCCGAAACCCTCGTGCGCTGTTCAAAAAGAGCTGTCACTTTTTTTTAAAACGGAGAAAAACTAAAATACAACAGCTGCGGAGCCTCACCTGACTCCTCCTCCCAGCGCCGCTCTGAACGAAAAGAACATTTACACTTTAATGAACCTTAAAGAAGCACGAACAAAAACTAAACTCATGACAAAATCCTTTATTAATGCTGCACTGCGTAACTTTTCTGGTTGGGGTCCACCACGGCTTGTTTCCATGGAGATATTTTTGCTTTGCCTGGTCGATCCTCAGACCTTCAGGTTGGGGGACGACTGTTCTACACCTGAAACACAGTCACCAACTCACTGCTGTGCACTGTTTTTGTAAAACCGCACAGGTTGTTCCAGTAAAAATCAATCACAGTTCTACATCACTGTGCTGTGAGCATCGCCATAGCAACCGGTAAACTGTTAAAGTGCATTCAGACTGCGGCGTCAAAGCGTCCAGTTTACATGTAACATTTATGTGGACTCTTGTCCCAGGAGTCCTGCGTTTTTGTGGGGTCAGCGATACGCCTGAGGATCATTAAGAAGTTACCGATATGATACACATCTCGATACATAAGCTACGATACGATACGTACCTCGATACAGTGTACTTTCAATTCAATACAATATATTTCAAATCGATTCTACGTTTCAATGAAAAATAATTGCTAAATCATGGCTGTGTTATGAAACATGCCCATTTTAATCATCAAAAGAATGAAAATGTCAAATCTGTCAAGTTTCCTTCCTCTAAACAAGAAACAAACTGTAGCGCTGTAAGAAAATAATGTAGTAAAATACCCAAAAACTACTCTTGAGCGATATATCGATACAGCAGCCCATGATGCCAACACTGTATCATCAATTAAACAATACGATATATCGATATTTCTGCACAGCCCTCGTCAGCAGGGTGCAAATGTGTTCGGTCAAGTGTTAACGGAGGAAACAGGGTCAGATTTTTGACATTCAAATGTCTCTTATTCAGAAACTAGAGGAACTATTGAAATAAGTAAAGTATCAGAATGTAGGAAAGAGTTACACTCCAACAGGGTCAAGTTAAACCTGTGAGATTCTTTCAAGTTCAAGACAAAAAATAAAAAATCTCATGTCGGTAACGGAGGGAATGAAATATGCAGCACTTTTTGGTCAATAAATCCAAACAGTGATAACTCTTGGTTCTCACTTCCATATCCTTAACAAACTGGTTTGAATATTTGCTTCATATAGTTTTCTACCATATGGTACAAGATTAGGATGAAAAACCTCTGACTTTTTGACTCATGAGATTTTTTATTAAGAAAGGTCATGGTAACGGAGGGAAAAGTAACGGAGGGAAAATTGTACAAACAAGTAGAAGGTGCAGGATTTTACATCATTTGTCGCTTTTTTCTTCTGAATACTTTAATATTACTTCAAAATGAAAGGAAACTATTTCTATAAAATATGTCAGTCCTTCCAAGAACATTTTTATCATTTTAAATACTTTTTTTTTTTTTAAATCCTGTCCCTTCATCAACAGTTCAAAGATGGAATAACACAAGATATGATGAAATACAAACATTTATTTACATGATTTTTGGGTCTTTGAAATTTGGGAAATAATTTTTGTTCCATGTTTCATTCATGGTCTGTTTAAAACGGATGGAACTTTAGAACCAAAAATGGTACAGAAAAAAGGTCAACAGTTTGATAAACTAGAGTACATATGTATCTGTTCAATACATTTTTATATCAGATGAATTAACTTGAATTTTTGGCCTTGATGTTTACTTCTGTTTGACCAGGACCAAATCTGGCATCGTCACTGTGCCCCTTGAGCATTAAGGCTCTGGACACACGTCGGATTCAGAAACTGAACTTTTGGCGTTGGACATGTCAACCAATCAGGGACAACTACCCAGTGACATAGTGACATTATTATCCTGAAGAAGAAAAAAGAACAAAACTCTACACCGTGTCATTAGCAGAGAATAAATATAAACACACCACAACCGCCGAGCCGATCACCGGGACTAAACCAGGACTAAACCAGGACTAAACCAGGACTAAAACCAGGACCAAACCCCTACCGGACCAGGACTAAACCAGGACTAAACCAGTGGTGTCATTAGTGGAGTATAAATATAAACACATCGCAGTCGTCGAGTTCATCTCCTTCACTGATATTTTCATGTAATAAAAAAACTAAAGTCTCTCAGTCTGGTTCATTGTTCCGGGAAAAAACGGGAAATGCCACTTGTTTCCAGGTATTTTTCTCGTGTTGGTCCACGGGACTAAAGCTCCAGTTCGAGTCGTCCGTCGTGTTTTCTGACGCGTCGGTCTGAACGCACCATTTGGAAAAACGAGCGAAAACAGAAATAACTGAAGCTCTGAACGTCCTTCCTTTTCACGGAGGGAAGATTCACGTCGCCGGAGCTGAAAGTTCACGTCGGCGTGTTTTTGTTTATCTCCGCTCGTCTCTGGGGGGTGCTACATTTTGGTCCGTGGTCGTTTCTAACACCGGCGCTCGCTGAGGCCTCACAGACTCCGAGAAACGCTGAAGCTGTTTCTTAAACACAGGGTTCATTATGTGGGAAGGTTCAGTGTCTATTCACAGAGCAGAAAATGAAACACGTTTTTATCCAAACATATATATTTTTTTAAACTTTCTTTTTTTAAACTTTCTTAACTTTACCGTGTTTCCTCCTGAAAAAAGTTGTGAAGTTTGGGTGTGAGTCGCAGGGTTGGGTTGGTTTTTATTGGAAGTCGAAGCTCATCTGAAGAATTATTACAGTAACACGAGAGAAAATCACATAAATAGAATCAAATTTGACCTTTTCTGAATAGTTTTAGAATAGTTTTTAAATAATAGAGCTAAACTTTTGTGATGAAATCTGTAGGCAAGACTGGGCGAGTTTATTTGTAGAGGAAAGTTCGTACACAGAGTAATTTAAAGTGTTTTACAGAATAAGAAACAAATTAAAATCACAAAACAAACAAATCAAAACATGAGTAATCATCATAAAATTAATAAAAGACAGAGAGAAGTTAAAGGAGAAGTGGGTCGTCCTGACAAAGTCTCGACTCCTGAGACGACGGGTCAAATGCAGAAGAGAATAATGTACTACAGACCACAGCAGGGGGGTCAAACATATATATAGATCTGGTCCTCACAGACAGAGCAGTGCCCACAGCTAACATCAGACTCCCAGGGACTGTAGATGACATGAGCTGCAAAGTCTGAACCGGACCATCTCCCGGACGATACTTCTGTTCACAAAAATCAGATGTTCCCCTGTGCAGAGCCAAATCACTCTGATATTCACCGTGTTTACATGAAAACTGTAATTCCAAATAAAAATAATGGTCCTGGTTTACACCTGGTTTAGTCCTGGTTTAGACCTGGTTTAGACCTGGTTTAGACCTGGTTTTGTCCTGGTTTAGTCCTGGTTTAGACCTGGTTTAGTCCTGGTTTAGTCCTGGTTTAGTCCTGGTTTAGTCCTGGTTTAGACCTGGTTTAGTCCTGGTTTAGTCCTGGTTTAGACCTGGTTTAGTCCTGGTTTAGTCCTGGTTTAGTCCTGGTTTAGACCTGGTTTAGACCTGGTTTAGTCCTGGTTTAGACCTGGTTTAGTCCTGGTTTAGACCTGGTTTAGTCCTGGTTTAGACCTGGTTTAGTCCTGGTTTAGTCCTGGTTTAGGGTTTAGACCTGGTTTAGACCTGGTTTAGTCCTGGTTTAGACCTGGTTTAGTCCTGGTTTAGTCCTGGTTTAGTCCTGGTTTAGACCTGGTTTAGACCTGGTTTAGTGGTTTAGTCCTGGTTTAGACCTGGTTTAGACCTGGTTTAGTCCTGGTTTAGTCCTGGTTTTAGTCCTGGTTTAGACCTGGTTTAGTCCTGGTTTAGTCCTGGTTTAGACCTGGTTTAGTCCTGGTTTAGTCCTGGTTTAGACCTGGTTTAGACCTGGTTTAGTCCTGGTTTAGTCCTGGTTTAGACCTGGTTTAGTCCTGGTTTAGTCCTGGTTTAGACCTGGTTTAGTCCTGGTTTAGTCCTGGTTTAGACCTGGTTTAGACCTGGTTTAGTCCTGGTTTAGTCCTGGTTTAGTCCTGGTTTAGACCTGGTTTAGTCCTGGTTTAGTCCTGGTTTAGTCCTGGTTTAGTCCTGGTTTAGTCCTGGTTTAGTCCTGGTTTTAGTCCTGGTTTTGTCCTGGTCCAATCACAGGTCTGAACTCGGTGTCGTTGTCGTCCTTTCAACGTTCTGTCCCACAAAACACCACCACCAAAAACCTGGTCCTTCTCCTTCTCAATCTCCTCCTTAAAACAAGTCAGTTGTTCATGTTGTGGCTCCGGTACGAGAGGAACTTTAAAATCTCCAGGTGCTCGATGCTGCGTCCATGTTTGTTCAACTTGTGTAAACACAGAGACGCTCGCTGCGGTTGACGTCGTCGTGTCTCCAGTGTCACATGTGGGACACTTTTGGACCGTTTAATGTTCACACTGGAGTCACATACAAGTCACATTTAACTGGAAATGTGAACGACCTCGAAAAAACATCGGATTTCACAAAAAAATCTGAATTGAGCGTTAAACCCTGCAGTCTGAACGTAGACATAGTTGTGAGATCATCTTTTTCCCGACAGATTTACTTCTGAAAGTCGTCTGAACTCTTCATCTTTTTCGTGTCAGTGTTAGACTCAGAGAAAGACTCAACGGTTCAAATATATTTAGCGAAAACATAAACGATGCGTTTGACCCCGGAGTCCAGAAGAGCCACAATTCAACTGAAACCTCAACAAATCAGGATTATCCCAACAGCCTGTGGGGCCCGTTTCAACAACAACAGAAGCAAACGTCCACAGAGTTTAACACCACACGGCCGACAGCCCCGATTTATGTTCCCTCCTGATTTACGTCGGAACCGCGGCCCGTGGAGCGGCGTCTTCGTGTGCGTGAAGAGGCCGGCGAAAAACAAACACGGGCAGAGGCTCCGAGGCCCCGAGACTCCGAGACCCCGGGCCCCCGCGACTCTCAGACGCAAAACAGGAAGGCCCCCAGTGTGAGTTTATGAGCAGGAATCACTAACCGCGCCTGAGACCGGCTCTCGTAAACTACTGTAGACTACTGTACGGGCGGCGGGGCGCTGCGCTCTGATTGGCTGTTCTGCCGTCAAGGCCAATCAGCAGCGAGATGAGACGTCTGCTCTGCACGCTGCAAAAAAAAAAACTGGGCCAAAATGTGAGATATAAACACTTAAATCTCTCAGAAAATGACTTAAAAGTAGAGAAATGATCTGTGCAGCAAGTTCTCTTAAAATAAACAACGTCTAGACTTGAAGCGTCTCTGAACTAGTTTAAAGAAGTTTTAGAGTAAAGTAAGAGTAGTAAAAGTAAAAAAGTACACAGCAAAATCACTGAAAAACACAAAATGGCAAAAAAACTTCACCAAAATGTAAGATATAAACACTTAAATCTATCAGAAAATGACTTAAAAGCAGTAAAATGATCTGTCCATGCAGCAAAATCAATTTACTTGACAAGTTCTCTTAAAATAAACAACTTCTAAACTAGAATGAAGCGTCTCTGAACTAGTTTTAAGAACTTTTAGAATAAAGTAAGAGTAGCAAAAGTGAAAAAGTAAACTGCGAAATCAATGAAAAAACACAAAATGGCCAAAAAGCTTCATCAAAACATGAGATATAAACACTTTAATCGAACAGAAAATGACTCAAAAGCAGTGAAATGATGTGTCCGTGCAGCAAATTCTCTTAAAATAAACGGCCTCTAGACTAAAATTAATCATCTCAGAACTAGTTTTGAGAAGTTTTAGAGTAAAGTAAGACTAGTAAAAGTACATCACAAAATCACTGAAAAACACAAAATGGCCAAAAAATATGAGATACAAACACTTAATTTGAACAGAAAATGACTCAAAAGTAGTGAAATGATGTGTCCATGCAGCAAGAGAGTTTTACTTTTCAAGTTCTCTTCAAATAAACAATCTGTAGATGAGAATAAAGCGTCTCTGAAGTAGTTTTAAGAAGCTTTAGAGTAAAGTAAAAGTAGTAAAAGTAAAAAAGTACACTGCGAAATCAATGAAAAACACAAAATGGCCAAAAAGCTCGGCCAAAATGTGATATATAAACATTTAAATCAGTCAGAAAATTACTTAAAAGCAGTGAAATGTTGTGTCCATGCAGCAAGAGAGTTTTACTTGACAAGTTCTCTTCAAATGAACGACCTCTAGACGAGAACGAAACATATCTGAACCAGTAGATAAATCTAAAAACAAGATGAATAACCTGATAAAAGTGTTAAAATCTTGGCCAGATCAGAGACATTTGTGCAGACAGAGATTAAAGACGCTCCATCTGATTTTTAATGTGTTTTAAAATGTAAAAATCTCAATTAATCGCATAACAATATTTGCCCCAAAAGCAAAATTTATTTAAATGAATTTTAGTGGACGACTTCATCAAATAATTCGCACAGTCACTTTTAAACTCGAGCTCTTTTAATGACGGGAAAAAATAAATTGCATTTCGTGTCAAAATAGTCGACAAAGATAAAGTCCCCGTCCAAAACTGAAGAGTGTGATTTGATTTAAGTTGTTTCCTTCTGAACGTCGTGTTTCTGTTCTCGCTGTCACATGTTTTGTATTTAAATGTTCTCGTGGGGTTGAGGAGCTTCTGTGACAGGAAACTCTTTTCTGCACAGTTTGAAATAAACGAGGGTCGTTTTTTAACAGAAATGTCCCGTCCAGCAGAACCAGAGTCTTTTTTTTTTTTTCAAACATTCTTTATTTTAACATTCTTAAGTTTATCATGATTCCTCCTGAAAAAGTTGTGAAGTTTGGATTCGAGTTGTGTTCAGTCAAGTGTTAACGGAGGAAACAGGGTCAGATTTTTGACATTCAAATGTCTCTTATTCAGAAACTAGAGGAACTATTGAAATAAGTAAAGTATCAGAATGTAGGAAAGAGTTACACTCCAACAGGGTCAAGTTAAACCTGTGAGATTCTTTCAAGTTCAAGACAAAAAATTTAAAAACTCATGTCGGTAACGGAGGGAATGAAATATGCAGCACTTTTTGGTCAATAAATCCAAACAGTGATAACTCTTGGTTCTCACTTCCATATCCTTAACAAACTGGTTTGAATATTTGCTTCATATAGTTTTCTACCATATGGTACAAGATTAGGTTGAAAAACCTCTGACTTTTTGACTCATGAGATTTTTTATTAAGAAAGTTCATGGTAACGGAGGGAAAAGTAACGGAGGGAAAATTGTACAAACAAGTAGAAGGTGCAGGATTTTACATCATTTGTCGCTTTTTTCTTCTGAAAACTTTAATATTACTTCAAAATGAAAGGAAACTATTTCTATAAAATATGTCAGTCCTTCCAAGAACATTTTTATCATTTTAAATACATTTTTTTTTTAAATCCTGTCCCTTCATCAACAGTTCAAAGATGGAATAACACAAGATATGATGAAATACAAACATTTATTTACATGATTTTTGCAGGTCTTTGAAATTTGGGAAATAATTTTTGTTCCATGTTTCATACATGGTCTGTTTAAAACATATGGAACTTTAGAACCAAAAATGGTCCAGAAAAAAGGTCAACAGTTTGATAAACTAGAGTACATATGTATCTGTTCAATACATTTTTATATCAGATGAATTAACTTGAATTTTTGGTCTTGTTGTTTACTTCTGTTTGACTGGGTCCAGTTTTAAGGTTCGGTTGGTTTGTACCAGAAGTCGACGCTCGTTTGAAGAAGTGTTACATTAATACAGGAGAAAATCATGTAAATAGGATCAAGTTTGACCTTTTCTGAATAGTTTTAGAAGAGTCTTCAAATAATAGAACTACTGTATAGTTTGTGATGAAATCAGTAGACAAGACTGGGCAGGTTTATTTTAATGTTCCATCCGACAGAACCAGAGTCTTTCCTGCTCCACTGTTGTTGTCTGAACTGTGTGCGTCAGTAAAATTGTCGTACCACAACACAGTTCACTGACAAATGTTCAGTCTTTGTAATTAATTCATCGTAAATATTGCATTAATAGTGAAAAACCCATTTGGTTTATTAGAAAAAAGGTTTGCAGAGGTTCAGTCCTTTTGCTTTATTAACGTTTGTGTTTTTAGTGTCATAACAAACTCTAGTCACGTTACCGTAAAACTTCTGGTGTATTTCCCGAAACTGGACATGTGACAAACCCGTGGATTCAGCCGCAGCGTCTTCATGACCCGCTGAAGCTTTCCTGGGGACTCAAATCCAGTGGGGGCAATAATTCTTTTCCCTGGGGCCACATGAGAAACAAAAAATAATGCATGGTCAATTCTGCAGAATACTAATTCTATTTCTTTAGAAAAAGCAATAAAACTCATTGATTTGAGGAGCTGCTCAGACTGAGGAGAGTTTATCTTCTGACTCAGTAATGAAAAAGTGAAGCTGCCCAATAAAAAATAAAAGCGACGCAGCTTTAATCAATACATGAGGTCAAATTATAAAATATGTTTATTTTGTGAGTCTAAATGAGGTTAAACGGACCAATCAGAGTCGACCAAACGAACCAATGTGGCTCTGGAGCTGGACAAGACCCAGACCTGATCTAATCCCAGATTTGTTGTCACTTACAGAGAGGATGGATCTGCCAAACACAACGAAACACTGCAATAACATCGTATTTATTTTGTTTTTTAAATTAAATTAGACAAATTCTAATACACAAATGAATAGGAAATTATAAAGACACAATCAATGATCTAGATGAAGAAACCAGGACATTTTCTCAGATTTTGTCAAAGTTCCTGTTGCCAGCAGAGAAAGTCGTCATCCGTGTGTTTCTAAACGTCTTCCGGTTTTGTGACGTGAACGTGACCAGACCGGCTCGTCAAACCCTGATCCCATCAAACCCCAGACGCTCAGAGGCCGGGTCCTGGTCTGGACTTGGATGGAGACACTGGGAAAATCAGGAGCCACAGGAGGCGCCAGATATAAAAACTGTCATTGTGTCCTTAGGCAAGACACTTCACCCACATTGTCTAGTATGAGTGTTGGTGTGGCAGGGGTCGATGGTGCAGTTTGGCAGCCTCACTTTCGTCGGTCTGTCCCAGGGCAGCTGTGGCTACAATAGTAGTTTGTAGTAGTTTGTTCTGTGGTCCAAAGCAAGAAAAACGATCTGACAAAGGTTTTTTTTTTGCCAAAACGTTATTTAAAAATATAAAAAAGCTTTTGCACGTCGGCCGCCTGAGCGTGTGACGTGTGAAGAATCCCTCAGTCGTCCAGGTACAATCCACCACGAGGACAAAATTCAGTTTGTCGACTGGACAAAAGTTAGTTTAGTTGAAGACGTTTCTCAGCTCGTCCAAGCTGCTTCTTCAGTTCTGCTCAGACGCTGGTGACACTTCCTTATATCTGTCTGCAGGAGGAGCTAACTACACTGAAACTACTCTGAAACTAACACACACTTGTTTACAGTTTGTGTTTGTTAGTTCGGCCTGTTGACCTGTACAGGGTGTGGGTCTAATTAACAGAACAATTCATGTCTGTAATGGATCTTAATCCATGTATCGTTTTTCAATATAAAACCAAAAATAAGAAAACGAAAAAACAACAGTTTTTTTCGTTATTTGTCTCCAAAACCAAAATGAAAAAACAGATAACGATTCCTTTTTTAAGTTTCTGATTTTGTGTTTAAATGAAGAATCAAAAAAACAGATAACGACCGTTTCCCGTTTACGTGACTTCAGTGACTGTGATGCCGGGTTTTTACACCGCGCACGGACTGAACCAGGACTGATCCAGGTCCAGGACCAGACCAGGACCAGAGTGGGACCAGGGCAGACTCCGAGCTTTGACTCTGAGCCTCCGCGGGGTCTGAGCCTCAGCTTAGAGCTCCAGCCCTGCTGTGGGCTCTGAGCCTCCGATCTGGTCCCGGACCTGGTCCATTTGAACCAAAAGCTCTTAGTTCGGTTCGTTTTCGTTGGTGTGAAAGCGTCAGTTGGATCTTTGCTCCACCTCAGAACCAGGCGTGGTTCTTGAGTGTGGAGGACTGGAGCAGCTCTGTCCAGACCTGTAGTCCACAGAACATTCTCACTTTCCCCGCACAAAACCAGAGCGCAGACGATGACACGGAACCTCTCGGACTGCTGGTCTGAGTCTCATTTCCGCTCTGGTCCCGGTCTGGTCCCGGACCTGGATCAGTCCTGGTTCAGTCTATATGCAGAGCAAAAGTTCGGCATCACAGTCACTGAAAAAACAAATCATTATCTGTTTTTTTCATTTTGGTTTTGGAGACAAATATTGAAGAAAACTGTTGTTTTTTCATTTTCTTATTTTTGGTTTTATATTGAAAAACGAATGAACGAATGACATACAGATTGAGCTTCCACCTCTGGTCCTGACCTGACTACACCTGTTGTTCTTGTTTGTTTTGTTTTAGGTTTGAGGATGGACGTGTAAACAGGAGATGAACTTGTTCACTTTTATTTCACAGTAGTTTAACATCAGTGTGGAGTGAAGGAATAATCATGTGTAAAGTGTCTTTGAGTGTCCAGAAAAGCACAACATAAAACTGATGCATTGTTATTATTTTTTTATTATTATTTTTATTTAAGGCTTTGTGGTCACGATAACTCTCACAACAACTAACATGCTAACAGCGCACTTGTTGTTTGTCAGAAGAGAGAGTGAGCTTCTTGTTATTTCTGACACTGAGTCTTTAGAATGAGACGACTGAAGGTTTAGTTGTTATTGTTTTTCGCTATAGTAACGTCCTCACTTTCCGTTCTTCTGTCGTTCATGTAAAGGCACTTGGTCGTCTTCTATAGTTTCTGGGCCGGTCCCTCGTATCTGCCGTGGCACGTTTCACCCTGATGCCCTTCCAGATGTTTTCACCAAAATGCAAGAAGTCCAATTATCGTATTATGTGTGTTTGTGTTGGCCGTGGACTGACTGTTGGCGCCGCCGGTCTCACTTTGTTTGCCTGCGTCTTTTGATGGACAGGTGAGGATCGGCAGGTGAAGCCGGGCGGGCGCAGGGCCACACCTGACGTAGGGATAACAGGGAAGAGAAGCTGTGATGAGTGCAGAGTAAACGATCAGAGCTTCACAAAGAGCCTGTGTCCCCGAGCGGCTCCGTGATAACCTCACGTGACCGAAGCTCGTCAGCTGCACACATCTGCGTCCTGCTCCAGAAAATTGTTCCTGTCACATGACTCCAGACTCGTACGGGTGTGTTTCTGTACAAAGTCGGGTTGTCAGGTTTACAGTTTGATCGTGGTCTGTTCAGACTTTGCGCTGACGTCACGCTGGAGGAACTCTCCATGTTTCTGTAAAGAGCTTTTTCACAACGACCAGAATGTTCTGTGTTCTTTAGGTTGAATGAACTTCTGCTTAATGTTTTTCTGTGTAAATGTGTGTCGTTTTCTCCAGCAGCTTCACAAATCTGTAGTCTGATTCATCAGCCAGTTTCATGTGACCTGCAGCATTAGGATTTGTTCACTCGACAGTAGACGGGGGCTTTTTTTATTGAACCAATCGCTGCTGTTTGTTTGTCGTGACGTTTGTAAAGCTCCAAATCCTGTAGGAAGAAGAACAATAACGTCTTTCCCCGAGATCAAATTCAACAAACATTCTCTTTTTCCGACTTTAAATCCTCGATCTCGGGAATCGTCGCCAACACAGAATGTCTGTCTCTTCTCTGATTGGCTGGAGCCGTAACTTACAATTTTGTGGTTTTTGTAAACCGTCTAGGACCAGACCAGAGGCTTAGAGCCCACGGCAGGACCGGAGTCAAAGCTCAGAGTCTGCTCTGGTCCCGCTCTGGTCCCGCTCTCAGTCCCGGTCTGGTCCCGCTCTGGTCCCAGACCTGGATCAGTCCTGGTTCAGTTTGGCATCGCAGTCACGGAAGTCACGTAAACAGGAAATGGCCGTTATACTTTTTTTTTTTTTTTTTTTTTTTTTTCCATTTTTCATTTAAACACAAAATCGAAAACTGAAAAAATGAATCATTATCTGTTTTTTCATTTTGGTTTTGGAGACAAATAATGAAGAAAACTGTTGTTTTTTCATTTTCTTATTTTTGGTTTTATTTTGAAAAACGAATGAACGACTGACACACGGATTGTGAACGTAAATCGTTTCCAATACGGTGATTTTTTTCAGTATAAACATAGCCCCAGATTGTTCCACATCCTCTTTTTTTTTTTTTTTTTTAGTTCTTATCTTCATTTTTTTAAAGATGCCAGTTTTGTTTTTTATTTATTGTGGCACAAATCAACAAAAATGACAAAGAAGACACAAAATCCATCTTCTACGATCGCACCAAAACAAAAACCAATGTCAAAGAAAAGCGAGCGTCCAGAGAACAGTCCTGATCTAACATGTGAAGACAAATATATCTGGTCTTCGAAGTATTTCTGGAAGATCTGATTTTTATATTGTTTGAGTAAAAGCTTTGATATGGTCGTCTAAACGTCTAAACTCTTTCATACGTCTGCTCTTCGTCTGCTCACACACACACACACACACGTGCTTTGGAGAGTGATTCGAGAAAGCTGTTTTTGAAAATTCACTTGACCTTTTTTTTCTGCGTGTTTGTGTGCGTTTAGTGAACACGAGTGTTAAAAAAAAAACGTGTGCGCGGGCCTCACCTCTGTAACCCCGGTCACACTGGAGCGTCTGACCGAGCTCGTGGAAAGTGCGGATCTGTCCGGGGTCGGGGCCGTTTCTGGAGCCGCGTAAACAGCTCCATTCTGCTTCACATGGTTTGATTCATTCTAACAAAGAGTCGTTTCTGACTCGGTGACATCTGCGCCGCACCTGTTTGGACCCGTCGCTCGGCTTTCGTGTTCAATTCTCTCGGCAACTCCCATCGCATTTTTTAATTATTGAGGGTGATTTCAAATGACTCGTAAACGCCGACCCGAGTCCCGACCCCTGACCTTTCTGTGACTCGAGTCCCGAGCCCTGACCGTTGATCATTTTGTGACTCTTAAACATTGACCCTGAGCCCTGACCATTCTACAACACACTGACTCGAGTTCTAACCCCTGACCTTTCTGTGACTCTTAAACACTGACCTGAGTTCTAACCCCTGACTTTTCCGTGACTCTTAAACACTGACCTGAAGCCTGACAATTCTATGACTCTTATACACTGACCCTAGCTCCGAGTCCTGACCTTTCTGTGACTCTGACCCGAGTTCTGACCCCTGACCTTTCTGTTATTCTTGACTCGAGTCCTGACGTTTCTGTGCGTCTTAAACACTGACCTGAGTCCTGACCCCTGACCTTCTTGTGACTTACCCGAGTCCTGACCTTTCTGTGACTCTTAAACACTGACCTGAGCCCTGACCCCTGACCTTTCTGTGACTCGAGTCCTGACCCCTGACTATTCTGTGACTCTTAAACACTGACCTGAGTTCTGATCTCTCTGTGACTCTGACCTGAGCTCTGACGATTCTGTGACACTGACCTGAGTCCTAACCATTCTGTGACTCTTAACACACTGACCTGAGTCCTGACCCCTAACCTTTCTGCGACTCTTGATTCGAGTCCTAACCCCTGACATTTCTGTGACTCTGACCTGAGTTCTGACCTTTCTGTGATTCTTAAACTCTAACCCAAGTCCTGACCATTCTGTGACTCTGACCTGAGCCCTGACTCTTGACCTTTCTATGCCTCTTGACCTGAGTCCTGACCCCTGACATTTCTATGACTCTGACTCGAGTCCTGACCATTCTGTGACTCTTAACACACTGACCTGAGTCCTGACCCCTGACCTTCCTGTGACTCTGACCTGAGTCCTTACCATTCTACAACACACTGACCCAAGTCCTGACCCCTGACCTTTCTGTGACTTTTAAACACTGACCTGAGTCCTGACCTTTCTGTGACTCTGACCCAAGTTCTGACCCTTGACCTTTCTGTTATTCTTGACTCGAGTCCTGACGTTTCTGTGAGTCATAAACACTGACCTGAGTCTCAACCTGTGACCATTCTATGACTCTGACCCGAGGCCGGACCATTTTGCGACTCAGAAACGCTGACCTGAGTCCCGAGTCCTGGCCTTTCTGTGACTCTTAAACACTGACCCGAGCCCTGACCCTCCTGTGACTCTGACTCGAGTCCTTTCCCCTGACCTTCTTGTGACTGACCCGAGTCCTGACCTTTCTGTGACTCTTAAACACTGACCTGAGCCCTGATCATTTTGTGACTCTTAAACTGTGACCCGACTCCTGACAGTTCTGTGACTCTGACCCGAGTTCTGACCCCTGACCTTTTTGTGCCTCATAAACACTGACCTGAGTTCTGACCCCTAACCTTTCTGTGACTCTTGACTCAAGTCCTGACCTTTCTGTGACTCTGACCTGAGTCCTTAACATTCTACAACACACTGACCCAAGTCCTGACCCTCAACTCTTTCTTCTTAAACTCTGACCTGAAGCCTGACAATTCTATGACTCTTATACACTGACCCGAGTCCTGACCCCTGACCTTTCTGTGACTCTGACTTGAGCCCTGAACCGTAACAATTCTGTGATTCTTAAACACTGACCTGACTCCTGACCTTTCTGTGACTCTGACCCGAGTCCTGACCATTCTTAAACGCTGACCCGAGCCCCAACCTCTGATCATTCTGTGACTCAGAAACACTGACCCAAGTCCTGAGTCTTGACTATTCCGTGACTCTTACACACTGACCTGAGTTTTGACCTTTCTGTGACATTGACCTGAGTCCTGACCATTCTGATTCTTAAACACTGACCTGAGTCCTGACCTTTCTGTGACATTGACCTGAGTCCTGACCATTCTGTGACTCTTAACACACTGACTCGAGCATTGACCCCTGGCAATTCTATGACTCTTAAACACTGACCGGAGCTCCGAGTCCTGCCTTTTCTGTGCCTCTGACCTGAGTCCTGACCATTCTGTGACTCTTGACTCGAGTTTTAACCCCTGACCTTTCTGTGACTCTGACCTGAGCCCTGACCATTCTGCGACTCTTACACACCGACCTGAGTTCTGACCATTGTGAGACTGTAGAGTTTGAGTCTTATTCCACCGACCTGAGTTCAGTTTAATCTGTGCAGTTTCACTCGGGGCTGGTGGAAAAGAAAATATTTGAAGTGATAACAGGTCGCCCCCGTCTCTCCTCATTTTACACTTAAACTGTACCAGGGCCAGAGACAACACACACACACACACACACACACACACACACACACACACACACACACACACACACACACACACACACACACACACACACACACACACACACACACACACACACACACACACACACACACACACACACACACACACACACACACACACACACACACTCGGTCTCTGAGTCTGGGTCTGACAGAGGATCAGTGTTTAATGCACCACTTAAGTCTGGCATTTTTCAGCAGCTTCACAAGAGTTCGTTTTTCTTTTCCGTTTTTTTTTTTTTTGACCGTTTGCTCTGACGGGTCTAAATCGTGACGGTCGGTCTCTCGTATCGGTCGGACGATTATTTTAGATCCAGTCCAACTTTATTTGTACAAAAACATTTTACCAACACAAAGTCTCCAAACTGCTGCACAGAGTAACAACTTAACTTAAAAACGTCCACTCATCTTCTTCCTCTTCTCCGGGGTCGAGTCTCAGGGGCATCAGTCTGAACCAGGGACGAGCATTCGATTAAATTTTCTTAATCGGTCGTCAGAAAAATTAACGATTGATTATTGATTAATCATTAATGTTTTTATATTAAAATGATCCTCATTATTATTACTATCTGCACTAATCTGCATAAATAAATTCAACTTTACGACATATAAACATAACGACTCTAGATCCACATCAGCTGTTTGACATTATAATGTGTTTAATTCAGTTTTGTTCAAATCTCACAGAAACAAAACTTAAAACCACATCACTAATTTACATAAACTAAGTGAAGATAAAACTCCAGCTCTTGTGTCGCTGATGTGGTTCAACTTGTGTTGGATTAAAAGACATGACTCAGGTGAATACAGGTCAGTGTGACCAGATTTGTGTTTGTCAAAACCAGGACAGCGTACGGGGGGAGGGGGGCGGGGCCTCGTCATCCACATTGAGCGACTCTCACCTGGAAAAACTTTTTCCCACTGGACACAGAAACATATGTGCTGCTTTATCCACTGTGCACATGGACTCACACTTGTCCCAACGCAACGGAAAGTGTGGAATTTCTTCTACAAATCCTGGTTAAATCCACATTTGTGCTTCGGTTCGTTACAGACTGACCCACTGTTTGTGTCTCGCTCCTTCTGATGCAGAGACACATGTACACACCTGTTTGGTCACGACACACACACATACATTCAGTTTGTAGATTAAAATGAACGTAATCGATGAAATTCTTAATGATCAATTATGGAATTAATCGACTAATCATGCCCATCCCTAGTCCGAACAGAGACTCCCAGACTTCCCTCACCCCAGACACTTCCTCCAGCTCCTCCAGTGGGACCTGAGGTGTTCCCAGTCCAGTCCAGAGACACAGTCCCTCCAGTCTGTCC
>NW_026571152.1:43446465-43596465 GCF_026225935.1 Boleophthalmus pectinirostris | reverse complement strand
ATAAGTACATTTACATAACACATATATACACACACACGCACACGTATATTTTCGTTTATGTTCGTACAAACTAATAATAATAATAAAGTAGGCGCACAGTTTATTGTTTATGATCGTACAAAATAAACTAATGAGAATGAAAAATGTAAGGATTTTTTTTTTTTTCGTTTATGTTATGAACAAACTAATAATAATCATGAACAAGGCAATAAAGTTTATCGTTTATCGTCGCACGTCAAACTAGAGCAGAGCGTTTTTTGTTTTTTTTTTAAACATTTGGACCAAAACCACGACGCGACGCTGCACAAACCTACATCAGACCGGAGAAGAAAGTGTTTACGTCACAGCGGGTTTGCACCGATGGAGCTGAAAACGAAAAGAGAGCGACAAAACCGACTCTTGAAAATAAAAAATTAAAGATTCCTCAAACATGAATCGGTCCAAATCAAAGTTCAGCGGGTCCGTGAAAAAGGGCGAAACTGTAACGCGGTTAAATCTGCGAAAAATCCTTTTGGCAGAACAGGTTTGATTAAATTTATTGTGTAATTGCAGCGTCACTAAAACGTAAATCCGACATTACGCACGAACGCACGAACTGTTCCTCCGCCGAACTATTTCAAAACACTGAGTCACACTTAATGACGGCTTCACTGTTCCCCGCGAAAAAAAAAAAAAAAAACTCCACACGGACAAATCCTCCTCCACCTGTGCTCCCCTTTGTGTTTCCATTCACACACACACACACGCTGCAGCAGTGTGTGTGTGTGTGTGTGTGTGTGTGTGTGCGTGTGTGCGTGTGTGTGTGTGTGTGCGCGTTCCTCGGTGGCGCTCGCACACAGTTGTGGGTGGGCCGTGCAGATTGTCGTGTGCGGCAGACGATAATTTGGAGCTGAGTCTGTGGTTAGAATCAGGAGACGAGTTTGGAGGAAGTGAACGCGAAAGGGACACGACCAGAAAAAAACTGGAAATAAAAAAAAAAAGAAAAACTCGTCCAGGTCCAGAGAACGACCCGAGTGTGAGTCTGGTCCTCGGGAAAATAAAAGGGAGTCAAAAGGTCCCGCTCGTTTGTTCGTTTTTCAAAATAAAAACAAAAAAAAACACCAACAATTTTCTTCATTATTTGTGTCCAAAACCAAAACGAAAAATGAGTAACGTTGTGTTTTTTCAGTTTTTGATTTTGTGTTTAAATGAAAAATGGAAAAAAAAAAAAAAAATAAAAAAAAAAATGGATAAGGGACTAAAACAGGACTACACCAGGTCTGGGATCAGACCAGAACCAGACCAGGACTGGAACAAGGACTTAGACTGAGACCAGACCAGGACTGAGGCCAAGACTGAGGCCGGGACCAGACTGGGACCGGACTGGGACTGAAAATGGGACCAAATTGGGACCAGACCGGGACTGAGGCCAGGACCAGACCGGGACCAGACCAGGACCAGACCGGGACCAGACCAGGACTGAGACCAGGACCAGACTGGGACTGAAAATGGGACCAAATTGGGACCAGACCGGGACTGAGGCCAGGACCAGACCGGGACCAGACCAGGACTGAGACCGGGACCAGACTGGGACCAGACCGGGACTGAGGCCAGGACCAGACCGGGACCAGACCAGGACTGAGACCGGGACCAGACTGGGACCAGACCGGGACTGAGGCCAGGACCAGACCAGGACCGAGACTGGGACCAGACCGGGACTGACACCAGGACCAGACTGGGACTAGATGGGGACTGAGACCAGGACCAGACCACTGAAAGTGGTTTAGTTCTGGTTTAGTTTTGTTTTAGTCCTGGTCTCAGTCCCGGTCTGGTTCCGGTCTGGTCCCGGACCTGGTTTAGTCCTGGTTTAGTCCATTATCTCTTTTTTCCATTTTTCATTTAAACACAAACTCGAAAACTGAAAAAAACACAATGTTTTTTTTTTTGTTTGGAGACAAATAATGAAGAAAATAGTTTAGTTTTTTTTCTTTTTCTTGTTTTTATCTTGAAAAACAATTGAACGAATGACACACAGATTCTCTCTGTTCCACCTTGTGACGTCATGTGGCAGAGGTGGGACCAAGTCTTTAATCCAAATCATACACTGAGGCCCCGTTCACACTAGTGTGTGTATGTGAGTGGTGTTGTTGTGTGAACAGTGTTGTTCACACTAGTGTGTGTGTGAGTGGTGTTGTTGTGTGTGTGTTACAGTGTGTTCATGTTGTTCACTAGTGTGTGTGTGAGTGTAGTGTTGTTCACACTAGTGTGTGGTGTGTGTACAGTGTTGTTCACACTAGTGTGTGTGTGAGTGGTGTTGTTGTGTGTACAGTGTTGTTCACACTAGTGCAGTGTTGTTCACTAGTGTGTGTGTGAGTGTTGTGTGTGTTACAGTGTTGTTCACACTAGTGCAGTGTTGTTCAGTGTGTGTGTGGTGTGAGTGACACTGTGTGTACTGTGTGTCAGTGTTGTTCGTCTCTGAGTGGTGTTGACACGTGTGGACACACTGTGACTCGCTCCTTCTGAGTCTCTGGGGTCGTGACTTTGGTCATGTGACTCTGTTGAGGAAAACAGTTTAAACAAACCAGAGACAAACGAGAAACAGACGAGATACAAATACTCACGACTTTCACTCTTCTTCATCTTCCTCGGCTCCAAACCGGCCGCTGCAGTTTCAGACACTCTGCTCCACTTCCTTGTTTTCATCTCCCACATGACGTCGTGACTCCAGCCCGGTCATGTGACCAGTGTTTCAGATGGTCCGGTGATTTGTTTCATTTTAAGTGTAACCAAGATTTTTGCAATTTAAATGAATTTTTAACTAAATTGTGTTTCAAAAGTCCTGATTATTTTATATATGAGGATTTATGGTTTTATAAAAATGCATTTTTTTCTTTTTTAAATGTCTTGACAAAATCTTAGAGTGAATCATTATCGTCAGAAGAGAAAGTCTCAAGTCAGTGGGCTCAAGTCCGAGTCAAGTCCCAAGTCTTGGTCTGTTTAGTCAAGTCCTAAAAACAGTGACTCAAGTCGAACTTGAGTTTAAATCACAAATTGCAAAACCAAACTCTGACTCGTGGTGATACAGGAGGCAGGAGCCTCCAGACTCCTGCTCTGATGATGATGAAGATGAAGTAGTCGTGTTTCTTCTGCTGAAACACTTTTCATGTGTTTGATTTTCACACAGTTGATGTTTCAGATCCATGAGCAGAAACACACGAGACACACGAGGCTCGATGTAAAACTTTTTGAAAACGATGCTGTGAGCGCGAAGTTATTCTGGAAAACAGACGGAGGGAAACTTTTGTTTCTCAAAAAACCCGGTGAGTAAACGTGACTGTAACCACCTCACCCCCAGTTCCTTGTTGTAAATCACCTTGTGTTGAAGGTGGAAAATCGTTGTATAAAAATGTGATTATTTACATTTACCCTCCTCCTGCTTCAGTGTTTGAAGTGAAAGAAAAATCCAGAGGAAGTGTGTGTTTCCTCTGAGCTCACACATGATTATGGAGTGTGTGTGTGTTCATGTGCAGCGGGCCTATACTTAAACTGCCCCTCCCTCCCTGCAGGGGGCAAATACAGAGGACCCAGGGTTCAGACGGGGGACTCGGTGCCCTGGTGCCCCGTTGGCCCTGGTGCCCTGGTGCCCTGGTGCCCTGATGCCCTGATGCCCTGATGCCCTGGTGCCCTGGTGCCCTGGTGCCCTGGTGCCCTGATGCCCTGATGCCCTGATGCCCTGGTGATGCCCTGTGCCCTTGCCCTGTGCCCTCCCTCTGTGCCCTGGTGCCCTGATGCATGCCTGATGCATGGATGATGATGCCCTGAGTTAATGCGAGCTGGTGCACTTTGGTGATTTCAGAGTCTCTGAGCTGAAGCAGCCGAGAGTTTAAAATCCACAGAGTCAAATAAGAACCAATAATGTGAACCTGAACACACACACTGAACACACACTGAACACACACTGAACACACACTGAACACACACACACTGAACACACACACACACACACACACTGAACACACACACTGAACACACACACACACACACACACTGAACACACACTGAACACACACACTGACACTGAACACACACTGAACACACACTGAACACACACACACTGAAACACACACACTGAACACACACACACATGAACACACAACTGACACACACACACACACTGAACACACACACTGAACACACACTGAAACACACACTGAACACACACTGAACACACACTGAACACACTGAACACACACTGAACACACACACACTGAACACACACACTGAACACACACTGAACACACTGAACACACACTGAACACACACTGAACACACACACTGAACACACACTGAACACACACACACACACACACTGAACACACACTGAACACACACACACACACACTGAACACACACACACACACACTGAACACACACTGAACACACACTGAACACACTGAACACACACTGAACACACACTGAACACACACACACACACACTGAACACACACACACACACACTGAACACACACTGAACACACACTGAACACACACAACACACCTGAACACACACTGAACACACACACACACACACACACTGAACACACACACTGAACACACACACATGAACACACAGACTGAACACACACTGAACACACACTGAACACACACTGAACACACACACTGAACACACACACTGAACACACACACAACACACACTGAACACACACACACTGAACACACACACACACACACACACACTGAACACACACTGAACACACACACACACTGAACACACACTGAACACACACACACACACTGAACACACACACTGAACACACACACACACACACACACACTGACACACAACACACACACACACTGAACACACACACACACTGAACACACACACTGAACACACACAACACACTGAACACACACACTGAACACACACTGAACACACACTGAACACACACTGAACACACACACTGAACACACACACACACTGAACACACACTGAACACACACACACTGAACACACACTGAACACACACACTGAACACACACACACACACTGAACACACACACTGAACACACACAACACACACTGAACACACACTGAACACACACACACTGAACACACACTGAACACACACTGAACACACACACTGAACACACACCTGAACACACACACTGAACACACACTGAATGAACACACACTGAACACTGAACACACACTGAACACACAGACTGAACACACACACTGAACACATACACCTGAACACACACACTGAACACACACTGAATGAACACACACACACTGAACACACACTGTTGAACACTGACACACAGACTGAACACACACATGAACACACACTGAACACACACTGAACACACACTGTGAACACACACTGAACACATTGAACACACTGAACACACACTGACACTGAACACACACTGAACATGAAACACACACTGAACACACACTGAACACACACTGAACACATGAACACACCGAAACTGAACACACACTGAACTCACACTGAACACACACACTGATGTGTGATGAACACACACTGTGTTGAATGTGTGTGTGTTGATGAGATGTTCTGTGTGTGTGATGTGTGAATGAGTGTGTTCTGTGATGTAGATGAGATGTTCTGTGTGTGTGTGATGTGTTCTGGTGTGTGTGTGATGAGTGTTCTGGTGTGTGATGAGTGTTCTGAGTGTTCTGCGTGTGTGTGTGATGAGTGTTCTGTGTGTGTGTGTGTGTGATGAGTGTTCTGCGTGTGTGTGTGATGAGTGTTCTGCGTGTGTGTGATGAGTGTTCTGTGTGTGTGATGAGTGTTCTGCTGTGTGTGTGATGAGTGTTCTGCGTGTGTGTGATGAGTGTTCTGTGTGTGTGTGATGAGTGTTCTGTGTGTGTGTGATGAGTGTTCTGTGTGTGTGTGATGAGTGTTCTGTGTGTGTCTGCGTGTGTGTGTGTGTGTGTGATGAGTGTTCTGCGTGTGTGTGATGAGTGTTCTGTGTGTGTGTGTGATGAGTGTTCTGTGTGTGTGTGATGAGTGTCTGTGTGTGTGATGTGTGTGTGTGATGAGTGTTCTGCGTGTGTGTGATGAGTGTTCTGTGTGATGAAGTGTTCTGTGTGTGTGATGTTCTGTGTGTGTGTGAGTGTGTGATGATGTGTTCTGTGTGTGTGTGATGAGTGTTCTGTGTGTGTGTGTGATGTGTGTGTGTGATGAGTGTTCTGTGTGTGTGTGATGTTCTGTGTATGTGTTCTGTCTGTGTGTGTGATGAGTGTTCTGTGTGTGTGTGTGTGTGTGTGTGATGAGTGTTCTGCGTGTGTGTGATGAGTGTTCTGCTGTGTGTGTGATGAGTGTTCTGCGTGTGTGTGATGAGTGTTCTGCGTGTGTGTGATGAGTGTTCTGTGTGTGTGATGAGTGTTCTGTGTGTGTGATGAGTGTTCTGTGTGTGTGTGATGAGTGTTCTGCGTGTGTGTGATGTGTGAGTGTATGAGTGTTCTGTGTGTGTGTGTGTGTGATGAGTGTTCTGCGTGTGTGTGATGATGAGTGTTCTGTGTGTGTGATGTGATGAGTGTTCTGTGTGTGTCTGTGTGTGTGTGATGAGTGTGTGTGTTCTGCGTGTGTGTGATGAGTGTTCTGTGTGTGTGTGATGAGTGTTCTGTGTGTGTGATGAGTGTTCTGCGTGTGTGTGATGAGTGTTCTGCGTGTGTGTGATGAGTGTTCTGCGTGTGTGTGATGAGTGTTCTGCGTGTGTGTGATGAGTGTTCTGTGTGTGTGTGATGAGTGTTCTGCGTGTGTGTGATGAGTGTTCTGCGTGTGCTGTGGGTCAGACTCGTTGGTGTAAACACAGATGACACTGAGGGAGTTAACTTCACATTAACCTCCCATAATGACACACACAGAAGAATCCCACGGCAACACACAAACTCTCCCTGCTCCTCCTCTCCTCTCCTCCCTTCCTCCCTTCCTCCTCCCCTCTTTCCTCTCCTCTCCTCCCCTCCTCTCTCCTCTGCTCCTTTCCTCCTGTCCTTTGCTCTTTTCCTATTCTCCTCCCTTCTTCTTTCTTCCTCTCCTCTCCTCCCTTCCTCCTCTCCTCTCTCCTTTCCTCTGTTCCTTTCCTCCTCCTCTCTCCTCTGTTCCTTTCCTCCTGCTCTCCTCTCTTCCTCCTCTTCTCTTCTCTCCTCTCCTCCTTTCCTGTCCTCTGTTCCTTTCCTCCTCCTCCTCTCCTTTTCTTCCTCTTCTCTCCTTTCTCCTCTCCTCTTCCTGCTCCTTTCCTCCTTTCCTCTCCTCTGTTCCTTTCCTTCTCCACCTCTCCTCTCTCCTCTCCTTTCCTCCTCTCTTCTCCTCCTCTCCTCCCTTCTCCTCCTCCTGTCCTCTCTCTTCTCCTCTCTCCTCTCCTCTGCTCCTTTCCTCCTCTTCTCTCCTTTCTCCTCTCCTCCTCCTCTCCTCCTTCCTCTCCTTTCCTCCTCTTCTCTCCTTTCTCCTCTCCTCCTCCTCTCCTCTTCCTGCTCCTTTCCTCCTTTCCTCTCCTCTGTTCCTTTCCTTCTCCACCTCTCCTCGCCTCTTTCCTCTCCTCTCCTCTCTCCTCTCTTCCTCTTCCTCTCCCTCTCTTCTCCTCCTCGTCGTTGTTCCTGATCTGTCCGTCGGGAGCGCTTCTGTCCTCCGCTCTGCTCCAGTCTAGACTCTTTAACGATCCCTGTTGTGGAACGAGTGATGAGCACAACCCGAGGAGGAGAGGCACATGAGAAACGAGGGAGACGAGGAGAGACGAGAAGAGACGAGAAAAGAGGAGGAGGAGGAAAAGAGGTCGCACAGAAACGACCGTAAAACGTGAGCGTCGAAACCACGGGGCGGTGAAATCCGGTGGGAGCCTGCGCACGCGTCTGGCAGCTCTCCACTCGTAAACGGGAGCGAGTTTTCCGTGTGAGCGTCGGGTTTGGAAACACGACCCGGAGTTTGGATGTGATTTTAGACGAGCGCGCGCAGATCCGACATAATTAACCCCTTTGAGAAACACGACTTTTATTCCAAACAAGTGAAGAAAAACATCGTCTGAGTCCAACAGTTTCCCAAAGCTCCAGTTGTTGTTTCCTCCTCAAAAACAGAACTGGAGTCGTGTTTGTTTCATTCACATGTTTGAGTAAAACTTTATGATGAGTTTGTTTACACCTGGTCCCGGTCAAACAGAAGTAAACAGCAAGACCAAAAATCCAAGTTAATGCATCTGATATAAAAATGTATTGAACAGATACATATGTACTCGAGTTTATCAAACTGTTGACCTTTTTTCTGGACCATTTTTGGTTCTAAAGTTCCATCCGTTTTAAACAGACCATGAATGAAACACGGAACAAAAATTATTTCCCAAATTTCAAAGACCTGAAAATCATGTAAATAAATGGATGTATTTCATCATATCTTGTGTTTTTCCATCTTTGAACTGTTGATGAAGGTTCATGATTTAAAAAAAAAAAAAAGTATTTAAAATGATAAAAATGTTCTTGGAAGGACTGACATATTTTATAGAAATAGTTTCCTTTCATTTTGAAGTAATATTAAAATATTCTATGGTCATGAGCTCTGGGTAGTGACCGAAAGGACGAGATTGTGGATACAAGTGCTCGAAATGAGTTTCCTTCGCAGTGCGTCTGGACGCTCCCTTAGATATAGGGTGAGGAGCCATGCTGTCACATGGGAGGAGCTCAGAGTAGAGCTGCTGCTCCTCCACGTCGAGAGGAGCCAGTTGAGGCTCGGGCATGTGTTCTGGATGCCTCCTGGGCGTCTCCCTCGGGAGGTGTTCATGTCCCACCAGGAGGAGGCCCTGGGGAAGACCCAGGACACACTGGAGGGACGATGTCTCTGGACTGGCCTGGGAACACATCGGGGTCCCCCTGATGTGTTCCCAGGCCAGCTGGAGGAAGTGTCTGGGGTGAGGGAAGTCTGGGACTTAGACTGAAGCCCCAGAGACCTGACCCCGGAGAAGCTGAAGAAAATGGATGGATGGTTTAAAGTATTCGGAAGAATAAAGCTGATCCTGCATCTTCTACTTGTTTTGAACAATTTTCCCTCCGTTACTTTTCCCTCCGTTACCATGAACTTTCTTAATAAAAAATCTCATGAGTCAAAAAGTCTGAGGTTTTTCAACCTAATCTTGTACCATATGGTAGAAAACTATATGAAGCAAATATTCAAACCAGTTTGTTAAGGATATGGAAGTGAGAACCAAGAGTTATCACTGTTTGGATTTATTGACCAAAAAGTGCTGAATATTTCATTCCCTCCGTTACCGACATGAGTTTTTAAATTTTTGTCAACAACTTGAAAGAATCTCACAGGTTTAACTTGACGCCTGTTGGAGTGTAACTCTTTCCTACATTCTGATACTTTACTTATTTCAATAGTTCCTCTAGTTTCTGAATAAGAGACATTTGAATGTCAAAAATCTGACCCTGTTTCCTCCGTTAACACTTGACTGGACCCAACTCCAAAGCTGTCATGAAGTGGTAGTTTAAGACCCCGTTCACACTAGTGTGTATGTGAGTGGTGTTGTTGTGTGAACAGTGTTGGTTCACACTAGTGTGTATGTGAGTGTGTGTTGTGTGTGTGTGTGTGTGGTGTTGTTGTGTGTACAGTGTTGGTTCAGTGTGTAGTGTGTATGTTGGTCACACTAGTGTGTATGTTGGTTCACAGTGGTGACTGTGGGGTCCAGATGTGACAGGGACTGTGGGACCCCTGAAAACTCTGATACTCTGCTGTAGGAGCTGGAGTCTCGTCCTGATTGGACACGACACTGTGACTCGCTCCTTCTGATTCTCTGGGGTCGTGACTTTGGTCATGTGACACTGTTGAGGAAAACAGTTTAAACAAACCAGAGACAAACGAGAAACAAATATCGAGTTAGAACCGACGTGTCTGGATGCAAATCGTTTCAGATACGGTGATTTGTTTCAGCGTAAACGTGACCTCTGTCTCTCTCTCCTCCTCCTCTCTTTCTTCTTTTCTCTCCGTTCTGATTTGGACTCAGTTCAGACTCTGATCTCCAGCGTCACTGATAAAATTCATGTAAAACCTAAAGTCCAAACCAATCCCCGTTTCATGTGTTTAAACCCAGAACCCTGCACATGTCCTCAGTTTATATCAGGACTTTATATCAGCAGTTTAAACAGGCCTGTATAGATTATGTGGATTTCCTATAAAGTTTTGTTCCTGTGAGTCTCGTGTTCAGCCTCATTGAACTTTCTCACGAGATTCAGACTTTGTTCTTTATTTGTTTTTGTATAAATGTTGTATTTCTCACTTCGGTAAAACTTTATAATAATGAGCCATAATAAACAGCAAACTCATCATGACCAAACTCTTTGTTAATATTTATTAACTGTTACTAAAATATCTATTTTTCATCATTAACTAAACATTTGTTGTTTGGATGAACTCTGTGTATTAATGTTTAAACTAATAAGTAACAATTTATGAACTAATATTACATTCATATTTGCTAGTAGTTAACTAAATGTCTTTATGGCACTAATTAATAGTTATTTGTCCATGTTAAAAATGTAATATGTTTATTTACAAACCATATGTTAATATAAAAGTTAATCATCATTATTAAATTGTTATTAAACTGTTCTTCTGCTTTTCTCAACATGAATCTCTCCTCAGAGAATCCGAATAATAAAGTTGGTTCAGCTTAATTAATATATTAGTAATTTAATATTTAACTATAAGTGTGGAGCAATTTATAATAAAGTTAACTAACTATTTACAGATATTTCTTATAATATTTATTAACAAGAGCAAATATTTTACAGTGAATTTCACATTTATATATATAAAAAAGACATTTAATAAACAATTAACAAATATGAACACTATATTAGTAACAGTAATAGTTAATAATGAAATTAACTAATGTGTAAAAAATATTGAAAAAAATATTAACCAATATTTTAGTAATAATTAACACATTTTAACAAAGGGTTTGGTAATTATTAGTTTGCCATTTATTATGGCACATTATTCTAAAGTGTCGCCCTCAATCTCTTCTATTTTTTTTTCATTACGGGTCTGTCACATTCTTGTTTCCATGGAGACGTCACTGCTCTGCCTGGAATGTTCCACATTGTGACTTTAAACAGCTCGACTTTACATTTTGTTCAGTTACAGGTGGATTTAGAGCTTAAAAATCCTTCGAAAAACAAACATTCTGAGTGTGAACTGATCGCCTCTCCACAGATCTGACCTGTGACATGGTCTGGTTTGGTCTCCATGGGGATAAAAAGGTTTAAAACCACACTGTGGAACATTCCAGACAAAACAATCACGTCTCCATGGACACAGACTCTTCACAGATCCACATTCTGTCCTGTGTGTAGTTTTAATTCGATTTATTTGCTGTAAAAATAATGACATAAAAATAAAATGTTGTTATGAAAGAATTATTACAGAATGATTATCTAACATCCTCCCAGCGCAGGTCAAGAATAATAATGAATTTCATCTGCGCTCCAGTTCCAGGGTTTAGAGCTTTTAATATTTTACTGCCAAACCTCCTGCAGAATGAGGTCATCCCAAACCCGGGCCAATGCACACGAACAGAACATGAACAGAACATGAACAGAACATGAACACCACATGAACACACATGAACATCACATGAACATCACATGAACACACATGAACATCACATGAACATCACATGAACATCGAACATCATGAACATCACATGAACATCACATGAACATCTCATGAACATCACATGAACATGCACATGAACATCACATGAACATGAACATCACATGAACATCACATGAACATCACATGAACATCACATGAACATCACATGAACATCACATGAACATCACATGAACATCGCACATGAACAGAACATCATGAACATCACATGAACAGAACATGAACAGAACATGAACAGACATGAACATGAACATGAACATCACATGAACATCACATGAACATCATGAACATGAACATGAACATCACATGAACAGAACATGAACAGAACATGAACATGAACATGAACATCACATGAACATGAACATCATGAACATCACATGAACATCACATGAACATCACATGAACATCACATGAACATCACATGAACATGAACATCACATGAACATCTCATGAACATCACATGAACATGAACACATGAACACATGAACACATGAACATCATGAACATCACATGAACATCACATGAACATCACATGAACATGAACATCATGAACATCACATGAACATCACATGAACATCGCACATGAACATGAACATGAACATCACATGAACAGAACATGAACAGAACATGAACATCACATGAACATGAACATCACATGAACATCACATGAACATCACATGAACAGAACATGAACATCACATGAACATGAACATGAACAACATGAACATCACATGAACATCACATGAACAGAACATGAACGGAACATGAACATCACATGAACAGAACATGAACAGAACATGAACATCACATGAACATCACATGAACAGAACATGAACAGAACATGAACATCACATGAACATCACATGAACATCACATGAACACATGAACATCACATGAACATCACATGAACATCACATGAACAGCACATGAACATCAAATGAACATCACATGAACATCCAACGCAGAGGAAATAATACACAGAGTGGAACTGGAAACCAACAAACTGCAACAAGGTCCCATAAAAAACAAAAAAAAATCTTAACAGAGGAAGGAGGAAAACTAATATTCTAACAGTTTAATATTGTGAAAACATCCTCACGTTACCTGAAGTGACCCACATCTGATTTTTGACCCCTGTGTGACCTGTAGCTGATCTTTTAACGATTTTTTCAAATGTGACCCATGGATGGAACTGAAGTACTGTGATGTGGTATCATCAGATGTACTACAGTAATATACAGTAATATGCAGTAATATACAGTAATATGCAGTAATATACAGTAATATGCAGTAATATGCAGTAATATACAGTAATATGCAGTAATATACAGTAATATACAGTAATATGCAGTAATATACAGTACAACACAGTAAAAGAGGGAACTACAGAGAACATGATCTTTCATGACAGAACAGCTGTTGTTAAAGGGATAGTTTGGGTTTTTTGACATAAACCTGTGTGTCGTCCCCGTGAGCAGAGTCGTGCATTAACACTGACTTTACCCCCGACAGCGTCCGGTGAACCCAGACACTGGGCGTTTTCGGTGCTGATGAAAGTCGTCCGGCAGCTTGTCTGGGGACTGTTTAATAAAGTGTTTTTCTTCTCAAAACAATCTGTGTTCAAAAGAGTGACACATTTGCATCACAAAACCATCGTCGCCTAAAAAGTCAGACCTCATAATCGCTTTGCACTATTTTCTCTCCGTTTGTATCACTGCGCTGCCGCCAGGTGACAGCGGCGCATGGATCCATCACTTTCTGCAGTTGTGGTGGTGTTTACTTGCTCAGACCGCAGACAATTTAGTTTAAAATTCATATAAACTGCAAAAATCTAACTTGGTATTTTGGTTTAAAGACTTGAAATGACTTGAAGCTCAAAGCAAATGACTTGGACTTTTGAGACAGAGACTCGAGACTCGACTTGGACTTGACTTGGACCAATGGGCCAGAGGCTTTAGACTTGACTTGGACTCGACTTTGACTCATTGGCCAGAGACTCGAGATTCGACTTGGACTCGACTTGGACCAATGGGCCAGAGGCTTTAGACTTGACTTGGACTTGGACTCATGGGCCAGAGACTCGAGATTCGACTTGGACTCGACTTGGACTCGACTTTGACTCATGGGCCAGAGACTCGAGACTCAACTTGGACTTGCCTCTATTTGACTTGGACTTGCCTCAGACTTGAGGTCAAAGACTTGAGACTCACAAAACAACGACCTGAACCCCCCTCTGGCACAAACAGACCTGCTGGAGTTGTGGGTTTTTTTTGGTTTTTTTGTTTCATTCATGTTTAACTCACAAACCTGCAGATTTGAATGAAACAAAACCCAACTCCTGGTCTGTTTGTGATGAGGTAAAATGTTCTAACGCGGTTTAAAGCTCAAAGAATCCTTTTTGTGTACTCCAGAACTTTTAAGACGGAGCCATGAGTCATTCACAAAAAGCATTTCCTCACATGAAAGCTCCGAGTGACGGAGACTCCAGACTCGGGCCATAATCTCTTTACTGTGTGTTGTCGTTCAGGAAATCATGGCTCTGGGGCCGCGTCCCCGGGAGCTTCTCTGTTTGGTTTCTGGTCCCACAGACTCGGATCTTTGGCCTTTGTGTCTGAGCCGGACGCCCTCTCGCCCGCTCGGAACCTCGCCGTCTCCGGGCGCGTCTGGGCTCCTCTGGTGGGAACCGACTCTCAATGAGACGCTTTGTTTTGAGCGTCCGAGATTCACCCCGGAGCTTTACATGTTTAGATGCAGTTTAGTGAAACGTTTTGTGCCGGAGAGTCTGTCAAACGCTTTTCTTCATGGAGATGTTATTGTGGCTTTAAACCTTTTTATCTTCATGGAGACCAAACCAGACCAAGTACCGGGTCAGAGGCCTCATTTATAAACCTCATGTAGGCACTAGAGACGGGCATTCGATGAAATTTTCTTAATCAATCGTCGGAAGAATTAACGATCGATTCTCAATTAATCATTAATGTTTTTATATTAAAATGATCATCATTATTATTACTATCTGCACTAATCTGCATCAATAAATTCAACTTTACGACATATAAACATAACGACTCTAGATCCACATCAGCTGTTTGACATTATAATGTGTTTAATTCAGTTTTGTTCAAATCTCACAGAAACAAAACTTAAAACCACATCACTAATTTACATAAACTAAGTGAAGATAAAACTCCAGCTCTTGTGTCGCTGATGTGGTTCAACTTGTGTTGGATTAAAAGACATGACTCAGGTGAATACAGGTCAGTGTGACCAGATTTGTGTTTGTCAAAACCAGGACAGCGTACGGGGGGAGGGGGGCGGGGCCTCGTCATCCACATTGAGCGACTCTCACCTGGAAAAACTTTTTCCCACTGGACACAGAAACATATGTGCTGCTTTATCCACTGTGCACATGGACTCACACTTGTCCCAACGCAACGGAAAGTGTGGAATTTCTTCTACAAATCCTGGTTAAATCCACATTTGTGCTTCGGTTCGTTACAGACTGACCCACTGTTTGTGTCTCGCTCCTTCTGATGCAGAGACACATGTACACACCTGTTTGGTCACGACACACACACATACATTCGGTTTGTCCATTAAAATGAACGTAATCGAAGAAATTCTTAATGATCAATTATCAATTAATCGATTAACCATGCCCATCCCTAGTGCGCACAAATCACTGCGTAGTTGCTCTTTACGTCAACCGTGGGATTTATAAAACTCCTGTTAAGCATCGCACTTTGCTGATCTCTACGACAGCTCAGACTCTGCTGTAAACTCTAAAACGCTTAAAAATATTGTGATCAAACTCTTGAAACAGCAAGAAAACAATTTGGCTTTACTGCAAAGATGTGCTAACCTGATTCATGAGTCGGTTTCACTTGGTGTAAACACAACTTTGGCTCAAAAGTCCAGTTTTTAACAAATCTGCATAAAAATACCAAAATAAGTCCAGGGACAGAGACACACATTTTTAGACACAATTTTAGACACATTTACTCAGAGAATCAGCAGAAAAACTCCTCACTGGAGTTTGTTTTTTGTGATATTTCTCAGTTTTTAAAGGTGCAGTGTGATGTTTTGGAGCTCGTTCTTTTCCGGCGCTGACGAAATAAACAGACTTTTTGGTGGATCGGTGCAGTGTTGTTTTATGTACTTTTCTGTAAGGTGCATTAGTGTCCGGTAGAATGATTCCTGAGCTGGTTTCACTTGGTGGAAACCGTGTGACCTGCAGCATTAGGATTCGTTCACTCGACAGTAGACGGGGACTTTTTTTATTGAACCAATCGCTGCTGTTTGGTCGTGACGTTTGTAAAGCTCCAAATCCTGTAGGAAGAAGAACAATAACGTCTTTCCCCGAGACCAAATTCACCAAACATTCTCTTTGTTCAGACTTTAAATCCTCGATCTCAGGAATCGTTGACAACACAGAATGTCTGTCTCTTCTCTGATTGGTCAGTGCGTCGTCTACAACTTCTGGGGTTTTGTGAACCATGAAGTGTATTATGATTCCTGACATAGTTGTTGGAGAGAAAGGAAATTGAGTGGAGACACTAGGTGGCGCCAACCTGGCGCCAATCAGCCGAGGGCCAGATTAAAGGTCTTGGAGGGCCGGATCTGGCCCCTGGGCCGTATGTTTGACACCCCTGGTGTCAAAACCAGCGGTGTGGGTGGGAAAGGGACATTACCTTCAACAACCTCACTCCTGATTGGCTCTTTGGTTGCTGTGATACTCGTGGTCAGAATTCCAAATATGGAACTTAGCTCCAAATTCGCTTCTACAACTCCTAACCTCGATGAGCTTCATTTGGATCTGAACGTTGTGGGTGACGTGACGCTCACTTAGTCCACTCCTGTGTACAGTCTGTGGTGAAAACAGACATTTTCTGAGGTCTCAATGTAAAAAAGCTCGGCCAAACTGTAAAATATAAACACTTAAATCTATTAGAAAATTACTTAAAAGTAGTAAAAATGATGTGTCCATGCAGCAAGAGAGTTTTACTTGACGAGTTCTCTTAAAATAAACGACCTCTAGACTAGAATGAAGCAGCGTCAGAACGAGTGAGTCGATGAAAAATCTGAAAACAAGATGAATAATCTGATATAAGTTTTAAAATGCAGACTTTACCTGCGCGTATCAAACTAAATAAAACTCCAAATAAGCTCAGAATGTTTGCACAATCTGTCTAGGTCTTGTTTCGTTCGTGCCTCACATCAAGAGGGTCCGGGGTTCAGTTCTGAGCCTGGCGTGTGTGTGTTTTGTGTGTGTGTGTGTGTTTTGTGTGTGTGAGCTCTTCTTCCTTCTCTCTGTTTCTATTTGCAGCCGTCTTGGTGATGAATCGCGCTTTGAGGATAAACGAGCCGAGCGCCGTTTTGAAGCCGACGTTCATTTGAATCATGTTAAAACTTACAGCTGCTCCAATTATCAGGCCCGACTCAGAGCTGCGTTCATCATCCCCGACACCTTCACACCTTTTATATTTAGCAACAGTTTGGCCACGGAGCAGCTCCAGACTCAGAACCATCGCTCATCACCCGGAGACGCTCCACAGTCCTCAGCAGGAAGATGAACTCTAGAGTCTCTGCACGTCAGCTCGGTCCAAACCAGGTCAAAAAAAGTGGAGTTTGAGTCTGAGAAATTTAATCTATAAAACAGTTTTATTTTTTTATAGTTTTGACCTGGTTTTAGTCCTGGTTTAGTCCTGTTTTAGTCCTGGTTTAGTCCTGGTTTAGTCCTGGTTTTAGTCCTGGTTTAGTCTGGTTTAGTCCTGTTTAATCCTGTTTAGTCCTGGTTTAGTCCTGGTTTTAGTCCTGGTTTAGTCCTGTTTTAGTCCTGGTTTAGTCCTGTTTTAGTTGTTTAGTCCTGGTTTAGTCCTGGTTTAGTCCCTGTTTAGTCCTGGTTTAGTCTGGTTTTAGTCCTGGTTTAGTCCTGTTTTAGTCCTGGTTTAGTCCTGTTTTAGACTTGTTTAGTCCTGGTTTAGTCCTGGTTTTGACCTGGTTTAGTCCTGGTTTAGACCTGTTTTAATCCTGTTTTAGTCCTGGTTTAGACCTGTTTTAGTCCTGGTTTTGACCTGGTTTTAGTCCTGGTTTTGACCTGGTTTTAGTCCTGGTTTAGACTTGTTTGAGTCCTGGTTTTGACCTGGTTTTAGTCCTGGTTTTGACCTGTTTTAGTCCTGGTTTAGACCTGTTTTAGTCCTGGTTTAGACCTGGTTTTAGTCCTGGTTTAGACCTGTTTTTAGTCCTGGTTTAGTCATGGTTTTAGTCCTGTTTTAGTCCTGTTTAGTTTAGTCCTGGTTTAGTTTAGTCCTGTTTAGTTTAGTCCTGGTTAGTCCTGGTTTAGTCCTGGTTTAGTCCTGGTTTAGTCCTGGTTTAGTCCTGGTTTAGTCCTGGTTAGTCCTGGTTTAGTCCTGGTTTAGTCCTGGTTTACCTGTTTCCTGGTTTTAGTCCTGGTTTACCTGGTTTAGTCCTGGTTTAGTCCTGTTTATCCTGTTTAGTCCTGGTTTAGTCTGGTTTTAGTCTGTTTAGTCTGTTTTAGTCCTGGTTTAGTCCTGTTTTAGTTGTTTAGTCCTGGTTTAGTCGGTTTTGACTTGTTTAGTCCTGGTTTAGACCTGTTTTAATCCTGTTTTAGTCCTGGTTTAGACCTGTTTTAGTCCTGGTTTTGACCTGTTTTAGTCCTGGTTTTGACCTGGTTTTAGTCCTGGTTTTGACCTGGTTTAGTCCTGGTTTAGACCTGTTTTAGTCCTGGTTTTGACCTGGTTTTAGTCCTGGTTTAGACCTGTTTTAGTCCTGGTTTAGACCTGTTTTAATCCTGTTTTAGTCCTGGTTTAGACCTGGTTTTAGTCCTGTTTAGACCTGTTTTAGTCCTGGTTTTGACCTGGTTTTAGTCCTGGTTTTGACCTGTTTTAGTCCTGGTTTTGACCTGGTTTTAGTCCTGGTTTAGACCTGTTTTAGTCCTGGTTTGACCTGGTTTTAGTCCTGGTTTAGACCTGTTTTAGTCCTGGTTTAGTCATGGTTTTAGTCCTGGTTTTAGTCCTGATTTAGTCTTGGTTTAGTCCTGTTTAGTCCTGGTTTAGTCCTTGTTTAGTCCTGGTTTAGTCCTGGTTTAGTCCTGGGTTAGTCCTGGTTTAGTCCTGGTTTAGTCCTGGTTTAGTCCTGGTTTAGTCCTGGGTTAGTCCTGGTTTAGTCCTGGTTTAGTCCTGGTTTAGTCCTGGATTAGTCCTGGTTTAGTCCACATCAGCTCCTCTGGACACCACAGTTTTCTAACGCCGAAGTTGTCGTATTTATTTCTTTTATGAAGTGGTTTTAGATCAATATTGTGATTTAAAATGTCACAATTATACCAGAATAATCCACAGGGGTCAGAGGTTAAAACTGTAAACCAGGAGAGTCAAACTCATTTTGTTCCGGGGGTCGTGTCCAACCGACTTTGATCCAAAGTGTCCGGATCAGAAAACTCATGTCATATAAACCCCAAAAATAACAATAAGTTCAAATATTTGTGCAGAGAAACACAAATCTATTACACAAATCTTTTTTAATTGATGAACTCTTTCTTTTACAAAATATTATAATATTATGAACAACCTGAAACTTTAAGAAAAATACAATTTCAACACAAAGTTTTAACATGAACTTGTCTGTAAACAGGAATAAGTCCATTTTTGTTGTAAAATCCTGCACTCGGCTCCACTTTTCTCATGTTGGACATTTTTCTGATGAGGGTGTCACGGTCAACAGTCAAAACGATCGTCCTTTAAGAGCGTTTGGAAAGAGACAAGTCTTCATTTGTGCTGCTCTGGTGGGAGGGGCCACGTACAGAGACGCTGGAGACGCTGCTGTGATAAACACCACAGAAAATTAACAACATTTTAATAGAAAATATCATTACAATATTTTAATAGAAAGTCAGCTGAGGGCCAGATTAAAGGTCTTGGAGGGCCGGATCTGGCCCCCGGGCCTTATGTTTGACACCTGTGCTGTGGACACACAGAAGCTCTACAGATCTGATTTTTGACTTTTGCACAGAGTCAGAGAGACGGACTTATCAGACTGTGACGAGTCTCGCGGACGCAGATGGAAATGAGCTTTGTGAGCTTCAGTCTGGGACAGAACACGTCTCAGGGTTTGATTAATGCTCCAGAACACAGGCCCGTAAAACTGAAGCTGGAAACCAACGCAGAAAACACAAAAAACACAAAAAAACACAGAAAACACAAAAAACACAAAAAAAAAAAAAAAAAAAAAAAAAAACACAAAAAAACACAAAAAAAACACAGAAAACACAAAAAACACAAAAAACACAGCTCCAGCTCCATTCACCGATCTCCCAAACAGAACCATGAGCAGTGTCGGGGAGTAACAGATTACAAGTACCAAAGTTACGTAATCAGAGTACAAATGATGAGTAACTGTATTCAGTTACAGTTACTGTTTCAGTGAGTGGTAATTGGATTACAGTTACTTTGTTGAAATAAATGGATTACACAGAGGGATTTTACTGTTTTCACTTTTTTTTTTTTTTTCCATTAATTCCACTCATTGCCAGACACTAAACCTGGTCTAAAACCAGGTCTAAAACCAGGTCTAAAACCAGGTCTAAAACCAGGTCTAAACCAGGTCTAAAACCAGGTCTAAAACCAGGTCTAAAACCAGGTCCAAACCAGGTCCAAACCAGGTCCAAACCAGGTCTAAAACCAGGTCTAAAACCAGGTCTAAACCAGGTCCAAACCAGGTCCAAACCAGGTCTAAAACCAAAACCAGGTCTAAACCAGGTCTAAAACCAGGTCTAAAACCAGGTCCAAACCAGGTCTAAAACCAGGTCTAAAACCAGGTCTAAACTATGTCTCAAACAGGATTTAACAGGACTAAACTGTGTAAAGTAAAGTCTGGGCTTTTTATTTTCTTTTATCAGAAAAAAACATCTTACGTGAAGATTTCCTCGTCTTTGCTTCTCTACAGAAAAATCAAGTAATCCAAAGTAATCAGATTACATTACTCACTTTAAGTAATTTAATGGATTCTGTTACAAACTACATTCTGGGTTATGTAATCTGTAATCTGCAGGGGAATACATTTTAAAAGTAAACTTCCCAACACTGACCGTGAGTCACTGCTGGACTTTTTCCCCCTTGTTCATCAGGGCCGCGCCGGGTCTGCGGAGTGGGCGACGTACATGTTTGTTTGTGTGATTCGTCATGGCTCTGGCTCGCGGGGGCACGGCGTTCGTGGTTCGTCTGCGACCGTGACACGTATTTGGATGTTTCATGAATGATAAACCAACAGTCGTCAGCAGAAACACAAAGGCAGTTATTTTACATTACTAATCACAAATAGAATCTCCAGGGAAAAAAAAAGAAAAAGTCATTCCAAAAAGGAGTCATCGGCAATTGAGACAGATTTAAATAAATGAAAATAAAGAATGTGGGACCCACCACAGAGGCTTGGGGTAAACCACGAGAATGTCCAAACATGATGAGCTGTGATCGTTTAATTAAACAAACCGATCTCCTAAATAAGTCTTTACCCAGTTTAGAGTTGGGTTTTTAGAGTTTATGCCAAATAATTCTGGCAGTTTACATCAGTGTTTCCCAAACTTTTTTTTCCGGGGACCCATGTTTTAAAAGTCACAAACCTTCACGACCCAAGAGACACAAAATAAAGGTGGATTTTTTTCATTTTTGAACATTCATGAGGATATTTTATTTAGCGGTGTCAAACTATCGCGTTAATTGTGATGATTAATTACAGTCATATTTAGCGTGTTATGTTTTTTAATCGCGTTAATCTCATTTTTAATCACTAACTTTACTGTTTCTGTATGCGAGTTGCCTTATTATAAAATCTGTTTTTATGTGTTGTTCAGACACAGTCCTGCTCCGCTCGCTCCCGCAAAGAATTGTTTTTTTGTTTGTTTTTCATTTCCGTTCTCACCGCATCTGTGATAAACCTGCACACGTCTGATCTGAAAACATCACAACAAACAGAACAGACTCACCTTCAGCAGAACATCCCTCTGTCACTGAAAGAACATCTATATTCCACTGAGTCGTGTCTTTTAGTCCCACCGAAACTGAACCACATCAGCGACACAAGAGTATATATATATTTTTGTTTTTCGCTTAGTTTATGCAAATTAGCCATGCGGTTTTTAAGTTTCGTTTCTGTGACACTTGCGCAAATCTGCATTAAACACATGATTACAAACGGGCTGATGTGGCTCTAGAGTGGTGATGTTTATATGTTGTAAAGATGAATTTATTTATGCAGATTAGTAACAGTACTAATAATAATGATAGTGTGGAATGTAAGTGACTGCATCTGTTAAAGTTTGTTAAACAATAAATGACTTTATAAAGTCACTTAAGCTGCGTTCAGTCTGCACCTGAAGTGACCCAAATCTGATTTTTTGTCTCTATGTTCCTGTATCTGATCTTTTAATGTCAGTCTGAACCACACAGATCTGATTTTTTCAAACATGACCCAGGACACTTGGATCTGTGCTCCTGAAACTGATACATATCTGATCTTTAACATGTGACTTCAGTCTGAACGGTCAAAGTGCATTCATCCACCTACACGTTATCAACAAGACACAAACGTCACTATTCTGCGCTGAAGCAGGCGGAAACCGGAACTTTAAAATCTCCAGGTGCTCGATGCTGCGTCCATGTTTGTTCAACTTGTGTAAACACAGAGACGCTCGCTGCGGTTGACGTCGTCGTGTCTCCAGTGTCACATGTGGGACACTTTTGGACCGTTTAATGTTCACACTGGAGTCACATACAAGTCACATTTAACTGGAAATGTGAACGACCTCGAAAAAACATCGGATTTCACAAAAAAATCTGAATTGAGCGTTAAACCTGCAGTCTGAACGTAGACTTTTTTTTTGTTCTGTATCAGTCTTTTGATCTGCCACAATAATGTAATAATGAATTTAAATGAAAATACCTCAAGTTTAAGCTTTTCTCTGCAATTTTTAGGTGAAATCAAAAAGAGATTAATTAGATTAATTAATTACAGATCATAATTAATTCATCTCTCAATTTTTTTTAATCGCCTGACAGCACTAATTTTATTGTTGATTGACTGATCGTGTCTCTGAACATTTAATATTACTCGAGTTTAAAATAATAAAAAACTGAAACCGAAGCAGCAATAAAAGGATCCAGAAGTCGACGATTTGGACTTTAAATGTAGAACAGTTCTTTTGCTTTTCAACATTCAATTGAACCAGGAACACTGGAACAAAACAGTCAATAAAATAAGTACACAAAGATTAGAAATGATAAAAAACATGTCTTAACGTTTGCACATTTCTTTCAGCGGCCGCAGGAGGAGACGCAGCAGCAGATCAGCAGCAGCTTCAGTCTGTTTCTGTTTCTGCTTTGGCTTCTTCTTTGTGAGCACAGAAAATCTCAATTCCCACATTTATGTAAAAGTGAAAGGAAAAAGCAGAGAAACACTGACCAAACGTTCATCCAGAATCACGATAATGTCACAGATCAGAGCTGGACATCACAGACCGACATGCAGATCGTGATAAAGCGACTCAAATCTCTCCAGGATCTTTGGGAAAAACGGTTTAGGTTTAGGAGCCAAATTTGGCCCACAAAATAATTATATTTGGCCCGTGAGCTCATATCAAATCTGTATATCGGCGAGTTTCAGCTGACGTCATTGTTATTAAAAGTCCGCGTTGCTGCTGGGAAATATTTTGGTCGGAGGCAAGAAACACGGTAGCGTCAAACACAGTGTGTAACCTCACGTATTTCTCCCCGATAATGGTAAATTCCTGCTGCATTATTGGCAGTGTTGTGGAGTAACAGATTACATGTACCGGAGTTAAGTAATCAGAGTACAAATGATGAGTAACTGTATTCAGTTACAGTTACTGTTTCAGTAAGTGGTGATTGGATTACAGTTACTTTGCTGAAATAAATGGATTACACGGCGGGATTTTCCTGTTTTCACATTTTGGGCTATATTATATCCCTTTTTTTATTTATTAATTAATTAATTAATAAATTAATTAATTTTTGGTAATTCCACTCATTGTCGGAAACTAAACCAGGACTAAATCAGGATTGAACCAGGACTAAACCCAGGTCTAAACCAGAACTAAACCAGGTTTAAAACAGGTCTAAACCAGGATTTAACAGGACTAAATCCTGCTGTGTGGACGTGTTTCTTCTTCTATCAATAATATTTTTTTTATTTGGTTCAGTAAAATCTGGACTTTTTATTTTCTTTTATCAGACAAAACTTCTTATGTGAAGATTTCCTCGTCTTTGTTTCTCTACAGCAAATCAAGTAATCCAAAGTAATCAGATTACATTACTCACTTTAAATTAATTTAATGTATTATGTTACAAACTACATTTTGGTGTGTGTAATCTGTAATCTGTAATCTGTAGGGGATTACATTTTAAAAGTCACCTTCCCAACACTGGTTATCAGATGCACAAATAGAAGCACAGAAGAAGGAAAATGTCTTTTTCGTTTTCTGAGTGAAAAGAACCACTAACGGTGAATTAAACGACTTTCAAACATCCGCAGAGCAAACGTAGAAGATCCTAACAAACCGTGGACTCAACAAGTTCAACAACACATCCAGACTCTTGGAGGTTTTCATCTTTTCTGCTGTGAATGGCCCAGGAGTTTCCACCAAGTCATTGTGGATGTCGCCCAAGTGAATATTTGTCCAGGTAGTTGGAGATTCTGACCAGAAATGTGGTTTGGTCCAGGTTCTGTCGGGGTTGAAAAGGGTGATTTGTCGTCCGTCGATGTTTATGACCAATTTCTGGTCAAATGGTCTTGGGTCCTCTGCCGTTAGACTGGATAAATAACCAGGATCAATACCCTTTACGTTCTTTCTCACTCCGTCCGTCATGTTGAATTAGTGTTTCTTGCCGCCGACCAAAATAATTCCCAGCATGAAACGCACGCTTTTGTCAACAATGAAACTCGACTATAGATCGACTATAGAGACGTTATTTATTTAAATTGTTATTTTTTTTACCTTCTGCTGGTTCTTGATTCAATGTTGAAGCTAAACTTTTATTAAACATTTATTATAACAAGAAAAGGTTTAACATTACAGATCTCCAAAAAAGAGAAAACGAACGCAGATGTTGTTGCAATTTTTCAATAACTTAGTCCCAGTTTTCCCAATTTAGTCCCAATTTAGTTTTGGCCTTTGGCCTTTGTGAATTAGAGTTTGACTCTCCTGGTTTAGAGTTTATGCCATAAAATTCCAGTTTTTCTATTAATAAAATGTGATCAGTTGTTTTTGAAGTGATAAACAGTTGATTGGTTCGATCATAAAACCCAACGTTAGGAATTATTCGTAGTTTTGTTATTGTTTTATAATGATTAACCCAGATCTCAGGACAGTCAGATGTTACAGATGTTACAGAGGGCACATAGGGGGCGCAGAGGGGGCACATAGGGGGCACAGAGGGGGCGCAGGGGGCACATAGAGCAGGCAGATGGGGCACAGTGGGGGTAGAGATGTGTGGATGGGCTATTTTTTCATCCGCAACCGCGACACAAAACTCATCATCCGCCCGCTGTCCATTTGCACCCAAAGTTTTGACCAATTTTCAAAACCGCACTCGCCGCCGTCCGCCCATTGATTTTAGATTTTAGAACAATCATACAGCAAACAAACTGAAGAGCCTCGATAAAAATGCAAACTCTACAGCTCGTTCATTCCAAAATTCGCTCAACGTGCATGTTCACATTCTTAATCGTCTCGAGGCTCGGAGTCAAAGCTCGGAGTCAAAGCTCGGAGTCAAAGCTCAGAGTCAAAGCTCAGAGTCCGCCCTGGTCCCGGTCTGGTCCTGGTCTCAGTCCCCCTCTGGTCTCGGTCTGGTCCCGGTCTCAGTCCCCCTCTGGTCCCGGTCTGGTCCCGGACCTGGATCAGTCCTGGTTCAGTCCGTATGCGGTGCAAAAGTTCGGCATCGCAGTCACGGAAGTCACGTAAACGGGAAACGTTATCCGTTTTTTCCATTTTGGTTTTGGAGACAAATAACGAAGAAAAATGTTGTTTTTTCATTTTCTTATTTTTGGTTTTATATTGAAAAACGAATGAACGAACACGGATTTGTAATATATATATATATATATATATATATATATATATATATATATATATATATTTTTTTTTTTTTTTAATTTGAGTAGTTAAACTGCCACCCGCCCGAATTTAATTAAAATATTGTTTTTCGTAACGTCATCCGCCCGACCCGCGGCTGTAACCACAATCCGAGCATCTCTAGAGTGGGCACAGAGGGGGCAGAGAGAGGGCACATATAGGGGGCACAGAGAGGGCACAGAGTGGGCACAGAGTGGGCACATATAGGGGGCACAGAGAGGGCACAGAGAGGGCAGAGAGGGGGCACAGAAAGGGCACATATAGGAGGCACAGAGGGGGCAGAGCAGGCACAGAGAGGGCACATATAGGGGGCACAGAGAGGGCAGAGTGGGCACAGGTATCTGCAGCGGGGTTGAGGTTGGCAGTGTGGGCGGAGCGGCCTGTGCCAGGACCACATCTGCGTCGTGTTTATTTACCGAGTCTGTGACAGGAGACGCTCTTTCATGTGCCCGGGCTCCGCTTTGTTTGCTCTTGTTCTTTTCCTCTTCTGTGAAACTTAAGGAGGATTTAAAGTTTCTGTATCACACAAACGGACTCTCGAGAGGCAAGGCAAGTTTTAAAACTGACCTGGAGCTGAGGTTTTGTCTCTCCAAAGCTCCAAACCCACTGTTCCACCTTGTGATGTCATCAGGTTCACCTTTAGTTCAGTAGAGATTGGGCGATTCCAGAGTTGAAACGATCCAGATGATTCTAGTGAAGAAGTGTGTGGAGTTTAAAAACACAGTGGAGCCCTTCCTGTATCACCACATGATGACATCACAAGGTGCAACAGAGTGTTTCGAGTCAGTTTGAGAGAAGAGCTCAGCCTAAATGTGCAGGTTTGTGTGTTAAACATGTGAAAGAAACAAACAAAAAAAACAAGGAAAACATTAAAACTGAGTAATATTGGCCTTTTAAAGTCACATTCTGGAACATGTCGCCTGTCTGAAGCTCGGGGATCCTTCGGAGGCCGTTGCCATGGCGTCACATGTCGGTGCTCACACATCTTCGGGGCAGATTGGTATGTTGTTATTTTTGGAGCAGATTTTTCCAGGTTTTTCTCAGCCGTGTTTGGTGTACGTTGTGTAAATTCCTGTTTTATAATCTCCTTCTGCTTCACATATTCGCAGTTTCTTTTCCAAAAGCAACTTCACGTTTTATCACTTTCTAGCGTTTCGACGTTCGGCCTTAAACCTCCACAGACACATGTTTAGTTTTGACCGAGCTGCTGCTTAAATAGTAATAATAATAGTAATGCTTTAGTTTTATTCTGCGCTTTCCCAGACGATCAGAGTCTCTTTACAGTTTGGTGCGTTTTTCTTTCTCTCCAAACTCAGACGTGGTGAGATACGACTGTAGCCACAGCCGCCCTGGGGCAGACTGACGGCAATCTGTACCAACGCTTTCTCTCGCCACAAACACTCACACCCACAGACTGTGTACAAGAGTGGAGTATGGGTCTGTGACGTCGTTGGAGCCAGACTCCAGATTATAAATAGGATTTTTTTGATGAACAATATAGTGAAAAAAACCAAAAACAAACAAAACAAAAACCCAGGATCATGTGTCGCGGATTAATACAAACAGTTTAAGACCACAGAGGCCACAGCAGCAGGAACAGAGAGGAGCCACAGTATTCTAATGTAAGTCAATAGGAGCCAGAAGAGCCACATGTGAACTTCCTGTTTGGAACCCGGCGGCGAGAGCTTCAGCTACGTCCATTTCTATAAACCAGGGTCATCAAACTAACTGGCCTCATGAGGCAAATCTCAGAAACTGTCATGGCCTATTTTCTTAAATTACTTTTTGGCAAATAACACGTCTGCATCTTGTATTTTGTTCATTTTTTTTTTTTTCAATTTAAAAAATGACGTATTTACATTTGCCACCAAATTTTTGTCACCTGAGAAACTCGAGATCAAACAGTGACAGTCACACGAGCAGAGTACTGCAGTACAGAGTATTGTAGTACAGAGTACTGTAGTACAGAGTACAGAGTATGTAGTACAGAGTATTGTAGTACAGAGTACTGCAGTAGAGTATTGTAGTACAGAGTACTGTAGTACAGAGTATTGTAGTACAGAGTACTGCAGTACAGAGTATTGTAGTACAGAGTATTGTAGTACAGAGTATTGTAGTACAGAGTACTGCAGTACAGAGTACTGTAGTACAGAGTATTGTAGTACAGAGTACTGTAGTACAGAGTACTGTAGTACAGAGTATTGTAGTACAGAGTACTTGTAGTACAGAGTACTGTAGTACAGAGTATTGTAGTACAGAGTACTGCAGTACAGAGTATTGTAGTACAGAGTACTGTAGTACAGAGTACTGTAGTACAGAGTACTGTAGTACAGAGTATTGTAGTACAGAGTACTGCAGTACAGAGTATTGTAGTACAGAGTACTGCAGTACAGAGTATTGCAGTACAGAGTACTGTAGTACAGAGTACTTGTAGTAGAGTACTGCAGTACAGAGTACAGAGTACAGTAGAGTACAGTACAGAGTAGTACAGAGTAGTACAGAGTACTGTAGTACAGAGTACTGCAGTACAGAGTACTGTAGTACAGAGTACTGTAGTACAGAGTATTGTAGTACAGAGTATTGTAGTACAGAGTACTGTAGTACAGAGTACTGTAGTACAGAGTATTGTAGTACAGAGTACTGCAGTACAGAGTATTGTAGTACAGAGTACTGTAGTACAGAGTACTGTAGTACAGAGTATTGTAGTACAGAGTACTGTAGTACAGAGTACTGTAGTACAGAGTACTTACAGAGTAGTACAGAGTACTGCAGTACAGAGTATTGTAGTACAGAGTACTGTAGTACAGAGTACTGTAGTACAGAGTATTGTACAGAGTGCAGTACAGAGTATTGTAGTAGAGTACTGTAGTACAGAGTACAGTACAGAGTACTGTAGTACAGAGTACTGCAGTACAGAGTACTGTAGTGCAGAGTACTGTAGTACAGAGTGTAGTACAGTACAGTACAGAGTACTGTAGTACAGAGTATTGTAGTACAGAGTATTGTAGTACAGAGTATTGTACTGTAGTAGTACAGAGTACTGTAGTACAGAGTAGTAGTACAGAGTATTGTAGTACAGAGTACTGTAGTACAGAGTATTGTACTACTGAGTACAGAGTACTTAGTACAGTACTGTAGTACAGAGTACTGCAGTACAGAGTACTGTACAGTACAGAGTACTGTAGTACTGTAGTACAGTAGTACAGTACAGAGTACTGTAGTAGTACAGAGTACTGCAGTACAGTAGTACAGTGTAGTACAGAGTACTGCAGTACAGAGTACTGCAGTACAGAGTACTGTAGTACTGTAGTACAGAGTACTGTAGTAGTACAGAGTATACAGTGTACAGTAGTAGTACAGAGTACTGTAGTACAGAGTACTGTAGTACAGTACTGTAGTACAGGTAGTACAGAGTATGTAGTACAGAGTAGTAGTAGTACAGAGTATTGTAGTACAGAGTACTGTAGTACAGAGTACAGTAGAGTATTGTAGTACAGAGTATTGTAGTACAGAGTACTGTAGTAGTACAGAGTACTGTAGTACAGAGTACTGTAGTACAGAGTATTGTAGTAGTATGTAGTACAGAGTACTGTAGTACAGAGTACAGAGTACAAGTATGTAGTACAGAGTATTGTAGTACAGAGTACTGTAGTACAGTAGTATTGTAGTACAGAGTACTGCAGTACAGAGTATTGTAGTACAGAGTACTGTAGTAAGAGTACTGTAGTACAGAGTATTGTAGTACAGAGTATGTAGTACAGAGTACTGTAGTACAGAGTATTGTAGTACAGAGTACAGTTATTGCAGTACAGAGTACTGTAGTACAGAGTATGTAGTACAGAGTACAGTACAGAGTATTGTAGTACAGAGTACTGCAGTACAGTAGTACAGTAGTACTTAGTACAGAGTACTGTAGTACAGAGTACTGTAGTACAGAGTACTGTAGTACAGAGTACTGTAGTACAGTACTGTGTACAGAGTATTGTAGTACAGAGTAGTACTGTAAGTACAGAGTACTGTAGTACAGAGTATTGTAGTACAGAGTACTGCAGTACAGAGTATTGTAGTACAGAGTACTGTAGTACAGTAGTACAGAGTATAAGAGTACGTAGTAACAGAGTATTGTAGTACAGAGTACTGTAGTACAGAGTATTGTAGTACAGAGTACTGCAGTACAGAGTATTGTAGTACAGAGTACTGTAGTACAGAGTATTGTAGTACAGAGTACTGCAGTACAGAGTATTGTAGTACAGAGTACTGTAGTACAGAGTATTAGTACAGAGTACTGTAGTACAGAGTACTGCAGTACAGTAGTACTGAGTACAGTACTGTACAGAGTATGTAGTACAGAGTACTGTAGTACAGAGTATTGTAGTACAGAGTACTGTAGTACAGAGTACTGTAGTACAGAGTACTGTAGTACAGAGTATTGTAGTACAGAGTATTGTAGTACAGAGTACTGTAGTACAGAGTATTGTCGTACAGAGTACTGCAGTACAGAGTACTGTAGTACAGAGTACTGTAGTACAGAGTACTGCAGTACAGAGTACTGTAGTACAGAGTACTGTAGTACAGAGTACTGCAGTACAGAGTACTGTAGTACAGAGTACTGCAGTACAGAGTACTGCAGTACAGAGTACTGTAGTACAGAGTACTGCAGTACAGAGTACTGCAGTACAGAGTACTGTAGTACAGTAGTACAGAGACTGTAGTACAGAGTACTGCAGTACAGTACTGTACAGAGTACTGTAGTACAGAGTACTGCAGTACAGAGTACTGTAGTAGAGTACAGATGTAGTACAGAGTACTGTAGTACAGAGTACTGTAGTACAGTAGTACAGTAGTAGTACAGAGTATTGTAGTACAGAGTACTGTAGTACAGAGTACTGTAGTACAGAGTATTGTAGTACAGAGTACTGTAGAGTACAGTAGTACAGAGTACTGTAGTACAGAGTATTGTAGTACAGAGTATTAGTACAGAGTACTAGTAGTACAGTGTACAGTACTGCAGTACAGAGTATTGTAGTACAGAGTACTGTAGTACAGAGTATTGTAGTACAGAGTACAGAGTATTGTACAGAGTATGTAGTATATGTAGTACAGAGTACTGTAGTAGTAGAATTGTAGTACAGAGTATGTAGTACAGAGTACTTGTAGTACAGAGTATTGTAGTACAGAGTACTGTAGTACAGAGTACTGTAGTACAGAGTAAGTAGTACAGAGTAGCAGTACAGAGTACTGTAGTACAGAGTATTGTAGTACAGAGTACTGAGTACAGTATTGTATACAGAGTACTGCAGTACAGTACTGTAGTACAGAGTATTGTAGTACAGAGTACTGTAGTACAGAGAGTACTGTAGTACAGAGTATTGTAGTACAGAGTATGTAGTACAGAGTACAGAGTATGTACAGTACAGAGTACTGTACAGTAGTACTGTAGTACAGAGTAGTACAGTATTGTAGTACAGAGTACTGTAGTACAGTAGTACAGAGTACTGTATACAGAGTACTGTAGTACAGAGTACTGTAGTACAGTAGTATAGTACAGAGTATGTAGTACAGAGTAGTACAGAGTACAGAGTGTAGTACAGTACTGTAGACAGAGTATTGTAGTACAGAGTACTGTAGTACAGTAGTGTAGTACAGAGTATGTAGTGTAGTACAGAGTATTAGTACTAGTAGTACAGAGTAGTACAGACAGTACTGTAGTACAGAGTATTGTAGTACAGAGTACTGTACAGAGTATTGTAGTACAGAGTATGTAGTACAGAGTACTGTAGTACAGAGTATTGTAGTACAGAGTATTGTAGTACAGTACTGTAGTACTGTAGCAGAGTATTGTAGTACAGAGTACTGTAGTACGAGTAGTAGTACAGAGTACTGTAGTACAGAGTATTGTACAGAGTATTGTAGTACAGAGTATTGTAACTGTAGAGTACTTAGTACAGTAGTACAGAGTATTGTAGTACAGAGTAGTAGTACAGAGTACTGTAGTACAGAGTATTGTAGTACAGAGTATTGTAGTACAGAGTACTGTAGTACAGAGTATTGTAGTAGTACAGAGTATGTAGTACAGAGTATTGTAGTACAGAGTACTGTAGTACAGAGTATTGTAGTACAGAGTACTGTAGTACAGTAGTACAGAGTACTGTAGTACAGTAGTACAGAGTATTGTACAGAGTACTGTAGTAACAGAGTATTGTAGTACAGAGTACTGTAGCAGAGTATTGTAGTACAGAGTACTGCAGTACAGAGTATTGTAGTACAGAGTACTGTAGTACAGAGTACTGTAGTACAGAGTACTGTAGTACAGAGTATTGTAGTAGAGTACTGTAGTACTGTAGTACAGAGTATTGTAGTACAGAGTACTGTAGTACAGTACTTAGTAGTAGTACGTAGAAGTATTGTACAGAGTACTGTAGTACAGAGTAGTATACAGAGTACTGTAGTACATAGTACAGTAGTACAGTACAGAGTACTGTAGTTACAGTAGTAGTACAGAGTAGTAGTACAGAGTACTGTAGTACAGAGTATTGTAGTACAGAGTATAGTAAGTACAGAGTAGTACAGAGTATTGTAGTTACAGAGTACGTAGTACAGAGTACTGTAGTAGTTGTAAGTACAGAGTACTGTAGTACAGAGTATTGTAAGTACAGAGTATAGTAGTACAGAGTACTGTAGTACAGTAGTAGTACAGAGTACTGTAGTACAGAGTATGTAGTACAGAGTACTGTAGTACAGTACAGAGTACTGTAGTACAGACAGAGTATTGTAGTACAGAGTATTGTAGTACAGAGTATACGTAGTACAGAGTATTGTAGTACAGAGTATTGTAGTACAGAGTATGTAGTACAGTAGTACAGTAGTACAGAGTATAGAGTATTGTAGTTACAGAGTACTGTAGTACAGAGTATGTAGTACAGAGTACTGTAGTACAGAGTACTGTAGTACAGAGTATTGTAGTACAGAGTACTGTAGTACAGTAGTATTGTAGTACAGAGTATTGTAGTACAGAGTACAGTAGTACAGAGTACTGCAGTACAGAGTACTGTAGTACAGAGTATTGTAGTACAGAGTATTGTAGTACAGAGTATGTAGTACAGAGTACTGTAGTAGTACAGAGTATGTAGTACAGAGTACTGTAGTACAGAGTATTGTAGTACAGAGTACTGTAGTAGAGTACAGTAGTACTGTAGTACAGAGTACTGTAGTACAGAGTAGTACAGAGTACTGTAGTACAGAGTATTGTAGTACAGAGTACTGTAGTACAGAGTAGTTACAGAGTACTGTAGTACAGTAGTACAGTAGTACAGAGTACTGTAGTACAGAGTAGTACAGAGTGTAGTACAGAGTATTGTAGTACAGAGTACTGTAGTACAGAGTACTGTAGTACAGAGTTGTAGTACAGAGTGTACAGTAGTACAGAGAGTATGTACAGTTACAGAGTATTGTAGTACAGAGTACTGTAGTACAGAGTATTGTAGTACAGAGTACTGTAGTACAAAGTACTGTAGTACAGAGTACTGTAGTAGTAGTACAGAGTATTGTAGTACAGAGTACTGTAGTACAGAGTATTGTAGTACAGAGTACTGCAGTACAGAGTACTGTGTAGTACAGAGTACAGAGTTGTAGTACAGAGTACTGTAGTACAGAGTATTGTAGTACAGAGTAGTACAGTAGTACAGAGTACTGTAGTACAGAGTATTGTAGTACAGAGTACTGTAGTACAGTAGTAGTACAGTAGTACAGTAGTACTGTAGTACACAGAGTATTGTAGTACAGAGTATAGTACATGTAGTACACTGTAGTACAGAGTATTGTAGTACAGAGTACTGTAGTACAGTAGTACAGTAGTACAGAGTATGTAGTACAGAGTATTGTAGTACAGAGTACAGTAGTAAGTAGTAGTAGTACAGAGTACTGTAGTACACTGTAGTACAGAGTACTGTAGTAGTACTGTAGTACAGAGTATTGTAGTACAGAGTACTGTAGTACAGTACAGAGTATTGTAGTACAGAGTACTGTAGTACAGAGTACTGTAGTACAGAGTATTGTAGTACAGAGTACTGTAGTACAGAGTACTGTAGTACAGAGTATTGTAGTACAGAGTACTGTAGTACAGAGTATTGTAGTACAGAGTATTGTAGTACAGAGTACTGTAGTACAGAGTATTGTAGTACAGAGTACTGTAGTACAGAGTACTGTAGTACAGAGTACTGTAGTACAGAGTACTGTAGTACAGAGTACTTGTAGTACAGAGTATTGTAGTACAGAGTACTGCAGTACAGAGTATTGTAGTACAGAGTATTGTAGTACAGAGTACTGTAGTACAGAGTACTGTAGTACAGAGTACTGTAGTACAGAGTATTGTAGTACAGAGTATTGTAGTACAGAGTACTGTAGTACAGTATAATATCTGGTGTTAAAAGTTGTCGGTGTGGAGTTTTTAAAGTGGATGATGCTTTTTGTGTTCAGTTTTCGTGCAGTTTGTCTGATGTAAATAAAGTTTGGAGATTTTTAAAGAATAATCTGTGTCAGGGTCAAACTGTTCTGTTCTACGACCCCGACCCCCATCAGAGTCCGGAGCCAGAATGTGGCCTCCAGAGAAAAAAGTTTGGTGACCCCTGATATAAACAGTCTGTGCTCACACCACGTTCACATGAGGCGATGTGGGCGAAGTGTCTTGCCTAAGGACACAACAGTTTTTTGCCACTGACCCTCCCCTGTGGCTCTTGGTTTTCCCAGTGATCTCCCATCGAAGTCGTGCCCAGACCCGGCCTTTGTCTGAGGCTCTGAGGTTCTGAGGTTCTGCCCACCAAAGAGCTCAGCCAGAGGTTTATATTTCCAGTATTTACAGTGTAATGCAAAGAAGACGCTGCACAAAATAACTCCAGCTCTGCTCAGCGTTTGTGACTGACGTGTTTATGTCATAAATCCACTAAAGCTTTTCTCTCTCCTGCTCCGCCGATGTTCACAAACAGAAAACAGGACGCTCGCAGACCGACACACGAGCCCTGGACGCACAACAAGGACTTTTCTCCGACATTTACCCACGACGTCCACGACTCGTCCGAGGCTCCAGCGAGATTTCGCCGTCGTGATGTGAACGCAGTTTTAGGCATTACTTGTGTTTAAGCGCACAGTTCATCACTGTTCTGTATCACCACGCCGTGACCGTCGCCGTGGCAACGGGTAAACACATGAACCGCTGCGAGGAGGGACCAGCTTCAACTAAAACAGAATTAAAACAACTAAAACAGAATTAAGTAATGCTCTGAACGTCCACAGACAAAAGGTTCAGATTTAGAAGTGTTTTGTGTTGGTGGGAGCGTGTTTGACTTTACAAAGCCGCGGTGACTCAACCTGCTGAGTCAGTCCGGGTCCTGTAGTGGAAACAAAGTCGGTCCAGTTTCTGTGGTGGAGACAAATGCAAAATTACAGTCTTTAATTAAAAGTCAAACTCAGGAATGATGCTGTGAATGACTCCAGATAAGAGTTTTCTGCAGAACTGGGAGTAGATTCTACATCTAATCTGACACCAAAACCACGTTCATGTAACAGAACGACTAAGGTCACGATTTTTACTGAAACAAATCACCGTATTGGAAACGATCTGCATCCAGACACGTCGTTTCTGTGTCCACAGGCCTCCTCTATCCACACAGCTTTAAGCACATTTGTTTACGTTTTACCGAAAGGAAACGTAAAACCACATGACTCATTTGCATAAACTAGGCCTAAAAAAAAACGTTCTTTCCTTGTGTCGCTGATGCAGTTCAGCTTCTGTCAGACTAAAGGACACGACTCAGACCCCGTTTATACTAAAACAAATCTGCGTATCACCGTATCAGCGTTTCGGAAACGATCTGTATCCGCAATCAAATCGTTCCCTGTCCACACGGTAACGCAAATCCGCCTGAAACTCTCGTCACGTAATCGGCTGGTGTCACATCCTCACAACATCCCGACGTCACGTGAAGTCGGAAGTTGCAGCAGCTGATTTTGAGCCGAGGGAGATGATGAGTGTAAAAGAGTCTTTTCATGGACCGACGGCGAGGTTCAGTTGTTACTTCGCTTAACACTGGATTTTAAGACGAGCATGACGGCTCAGAGTGACGACTGACTCGTTTCTGTGTCTGTAAGTCTTCTCTATCCACACAACTTTGAGTATATTAGTTTATGTTTTACAGAAACAAAACTTAAAACCACATGACTCATTTGCATAAACTAAGCCTAAAAAAAACAGTTCTTTCCTTGTGTCGCTGATGTGGTTCAGTTTCTGTTGGACTAAAGTTCACGACTCAGTGGAATATGAGTGTTCTCTCTGTGTCAGAGGGATGTTCTGCTGATGGTGAGTCTGTTCTGTGTTTCTGTCGTGTTAAAGATGGTTCATGTGAATCTTTTCAGAGATTTTATGGTCTATGCTGAATTAGCTACTTCGCGGTGCACAGACCTACATCAGAGTATGGTGCAGTGTGAGCGAACACTGCATCCACAACCAAAACAATTTGAATACACACTAGTGTGGACGGGGCCCTGAATGAATCACCGTATCGGAAACATTTAGCATCCAGACACGTCATTTCTGTGTCCATAAATCTTCTCTATCCACTCAGCTTTGAGCACATTTGTTTAGGTTTTAAAGAAACAAAACTTAAAACTGCATGACTCATTTGTATAAACTGAGTGCTCAAAAAAACAGCTCTTTCCTTGTGCTGCTGATGTGGTTCAGTTTCTCTCGGACTAAAGGACACAGTGACTCAGTGGAATATGAGTGTTCTCTCTGTGACAGAGGGGTGTTCTGCTGATGGTGAGTCTGTTCTGTGTTTCTGTCGTGTTGGAGATGGTTCATGTGAAACTTTTCAGAGATTATCATATTTTCTGCACTATAGGTCACACACTTAAGCCTCTAACCCCATCAAAGAACGAAGAGCGCCCCATACACGAATCCACTCGGGTCCCAGCACGACTTCAGTAAACTACAAACACACACCACCCACAGAACACACAAACACACACGGAGCAGACAGCGACCGCACAGCGAAACACACCCACAGACACACTCATCACTCCACGCCGACGAGGAACGGAACGGAGGAACGAACCGAAAAAAGCGACGAGCGCGACGAGCCGCTTCTAGACACGACTGAACAACTGAGTCACTGCGAACTTGTACGTATATGAACTTGTATTCAGGCCAAATTGGAGGGGTCTTATTGGAACCACGCGTTTTTTGAAATGATTGCCAAAGAAATGTCCGAGCTCGGCTACAGACAGTCCTGGCTGCAATGTCAACGAAAAATAAAGATCCTGCGAGAAAATACAAGGAGGTTAAAGACTCAAACAAACGAAGCGACCGTGGACGTGTGACCTGAACATTTTACCAACAACTGGACCAGATTTTGGGAAACGAGGCCAGCGTTTAGGCAACTTCCGTAAACACTGAGCACACTCACTGCGTGTGACGTCGTCGTGTCCTCCAGTGCACATGCGGGACACTTTTGGGGTGTTTAAAGTTCACACTGGAGACCACACACAAGTCACATTTAATTGGAAATGTGAACGACGAAAATCTGCGTTAAACCCTGCAATCTGAACGTGGCACAGGTGTTTTGTGGGTGAATGACTTGGCGGTGCACAGACCTAGATCAGAGTATCAGTGTTTTCAGGCGTCCACACAGTCCCCAAATACATCTGGACCAACATGAACTTGTGGGAGCTGGAGGCACCAGGTCGACACTGCAACAACAACGATAACAACTCGAGTACGTACGAGTGTGGACGGGGCCTTAGAAGTGTTTTCTGTTGGTTTTGAACGTGTTTGACTTTACAACTGAGTCAGCCCAGGTCCTGTAGTGGAGACAAATGCAAAATTAAAGTCCTTAATCAAAAGTCAAACTCAGGAATGATGCTGTGAATGTCTCCTGATAAGAGTTTTCTGCAGAACTGGGAGCAAATTCTCCATCTAATCTGACACCAAAACCACGGTCATGTAACAGAAGGACTAAAATGAAGAGAATGCCGTGTTCCCAGGCTCTGACTCACGCCGCAGCTGCCTCTTGTGTTTCTTTGTCTCACTTCTCGCGCGTGAACCCTGACCTCTGGCTATTTCCTGTTGCGCTCACATCAACAGTTTGGATTGAGTCAGGCCCGGGCTCCGCGGAGGGACCTCGCAGCAGCCGGGGCAGCCCTGGTGGACTCCAGTGTTTACCCTCGCGCTCGCCGGGCCGGGGTGGTCCCTGCCGTACGACGAATGACCTCGCAGTGTGATCGCTCCGGCTGTGTGTACAATCGCTCAAGTACGACGCTCAGCCGCAGGCCCGGAGCTTTTGACCCGCTCGGAAAGGCCCGGAAACACTTAAAGGGCCCATTTTCCTCCGTTTCTGACCCGGTCGAACGTCGTTTCCTCGTCGCGCACGGACCTGGAGTTGTGTTTTGTTTCACTCGCACATGTTTAACACACAGACTCTGCACATTGAGCTCGAGCTCGTCTCTCAAACACGACGGGCGTCACGTGGGAATACAGAAAATGCTCCACTGCTTCGTACACTTTCCCTAGAATCATCTGGGTCATTTTAGTCCTGGAAGTGATCATCTTTACTGAAATAAAGCTAAACAGAGATCTTACTTTGGGAATTATCTTGATCTTCCACACTATTTTCTTCCCTTCACTGGCCGCCTGTGTGTTTAGAAATGATTTTAAGACTTTACTGATCACTTTTGAAGCTCGTTTAGGTCTTGTACCAAGTTATTTCAGAGCTTTTAACCCTGTACGAGCCTCCCGCCAACCTACTGTCTCCACTCAATACTAAAATATTTGAATGATATTTTCTATTAAAAAAAATGGTGTTAATTTTCTGTGGTGTTTATCACAGCAGCGTCTCCAGCGTCTCTGTACGTGGCCCCTCCCACCAGAGCAGCACAAATGAAGACTTGTCTCTTTCCAAACGCTCTTAAAGGACGATCGTTTTGACTGTTGACCGTGACACCCTCATCAGAAAAATGTCCAACATGAGAAAAGTGGAGCCGAGTGCAGGATTTTACAACAAAAATGGACTTATTCCTGTTTACAGACAAGTTCATGTTAAAATATTGTGTTGAAATTGCATTTTTCTTAAAGTTTCAGGTTGTTCATAATATTATAATATTTAGTAAAAGAAAGAGTTCATCAATTAAAAAAGATTTCTGTAATAGATTTGTGTTTCTCTGCACAAATATTTGAACTTATTGTTATTTTTGGGGTTTATATGACATGAGTTTTCTGATCCAGACACTTTGGATCAAAGTCGGTTGGACACGACCCCTTTGGTTCTAAAGTTCCATATGTTTTAAAACAGACCATGTATGAAACATGGAACAAAAATTATTTCCCAAATTTCAAAGACCTGAAAATCATGTAAATAAATGTTTGTATTTCATCATATCTTGTGTTATTCCATCTTTGAACTGTTGATGAAGGGACAGGATTTTTTTTTTTTAAGTATTTAAAATGATAAAAATGTTCTTGGAAGGACTGACATATTTTATAGAAATAGTTTCTTTCATTTTGAAGTAATATTAAAGTTTTCAGAAGAAAAAAGCGACAAATGATGTAAAATCCTGCACCTTCTACTTGTTTGTACAATTTTCCCTCCGTTACTTTTCCCTCCGTTACCATGAACTTTCTTAATAAAAAATCTCATGAGTCAAAAAGTCAGAGGTTTTTCAACCTAATCTTGTACCATATGGTAGAAAACTATATGAAGCAAATATTCAAACCAGTTTGTTAAGGATATGGAAGTGAGAACCAAGAGTTATCACTGTTTGGATTTATTGACCAAAAAGTGCTGCATATTTCATTCCCTCCGTTACCGACATGAGTTTTTAAATTTTTTGTCTTGAACTTGAAAGAATCTCACAGGTTTAACTTGACCCTGTTGGAGTGTAACTCTTTCCTACATTCTGATACTTTACTTATTTCAATAGTTCCTCTAGTTTCTGAATAAGAGACATTTGAATGTCAAAAATCTGACCCTGTTTCCTCCGTTAACACTTGACTGGACACATTTGTCTATTTCAAACCTTCAAACACTTTAAGACAGAGACTGATCCGCTCAAAGGACAAAACATTAAATAAACTTTTGTCCACAACAACAACAACAAACTGATTTTCTCCTTTGCCGAGGGATTCTGGGGGATTTTTCACACTTCGTTGCTGCTTGTTCGACTCTTTGTAAACCTTTATTTTTTTTTAAAGACTAATAATAAAGTTTTACTCAGACGTGTGAATGAAACAAAACACAACTCCAGGTCTGTTTCTGGGGAGGTAAAGTACATTCTAACACGACTTAAAGCTCAGAAGAGTCACTTTGGCGTTCTATAGGACCTTTAATATGGGCGATGTGAGATTGCGTTGTGCTCAAAATGCTCTTTAAAGCTCCACTATAAAGGTTAAATTTCAGATGGAGCCTGTGGTATGTAATATGTGGCACAGATGTGCAGTTCAAACACGCTGCTGCAGCTCTCGTGTCTCCGAGCTGCAGCGCTGGAGCTTGGCTTGAGTTTCAGCCTCGTTCTGTGGCCGTTTCATGACTGAACACTGCTGCTGGAGATTTATTTACCATAGACACTCATGCACGACCAGTGTTGGGGAGGTCACTTTTAAAATGTAATCCCCTACAGATTACAGATTACACACCCCGAAATGTAGTTTGAAACAGAATCCATTAATTTACTTAAAGTGAGTAATGTAATCTGATTACTTTGGATTATTTGATTTGTTGTAGAGAAACAAAGACGAGGAAATCTTCACATAAGAAGTTTTGTCTGATAAAAGAAAATAAAAAGTCCAGATTTTACTGAACCAAATTAAAAATATTATTGATAGAAGATGAAGAAACATGGTCCATAAAGCAGGATTTAGTCCTGGTTTAGACCTTGTTTTAGTCCTGGTTTAGTCCTGGTTTAGACCTGGTTTTAGTCCTGGTTTTTTAGACCTGGTTTTAGTCCTGGTTTAGACCTGGTTTTAGTCCTGGTTTAGTCCTGGTTTAGACCTGGTTTTAGTCCTGGTTTAGTCCTGGTTTAGACCTGGTTTAGTCCTGGTTTAGACCTGCTTTTAGACCTGGTTTTAGTCCTGGTTTAGTCCTGGTTTTAGTTCTAGTTTAGTCCTGGTTTAGACCTGGTTTTAGTCCTGGTTTAGTCCTGGTTTAGACCTGGTTTAGACCTGGTTTTAGTCCTGGTTTAGTCCTGGTTTAGACCTGGTTTAGACTGGTTTTAGTCCTGGTTTAGTCCTGGTTTAGTCCTGGTTTAGACCTGGTTTTAGATCTGGTTTTAGACCTGGTTTAGTCCTGGTTTAGTCCTGATTTTAGTCCTGGTTTAATCCAAAATGTGAAAACAGGAAAATCCCTCTGTGTAATCCATTTATTTCAGCAAAGTAACTGTAATCCAATTACCACTCACTGAAACAGTAACTGTAACTGAATACAGTTACTCATCATTTGTACTCTGATTACTCCGGTACATGTAATCTGTTACACTGGTAACAGATTACATGTACCAAAGTTAAGTAACTGTATTCAGTTACAGTTACTGTTTCAGTGAGTGGTAATTGGATTACAGTTACTTTGCTGAAATAAATGGATTACACAGAGGGATTTAACCGTTTTCACATTTTGGATTAAACCAGGACTAAACCAGGACTAAACTATGTTTCAAACAGGATTTAACAGGACCGTGTTGTGTGGACGTGTTTCTTCTTCTTCTATCAATAATATTTTTAATATGGTTAAGAAAAAACTGGACTTTTTATTTTCTTTTATCAAACAAATAAAAAAATTTAAAAAAACTTCTTATGTGAAGATTTCCTCGTCTTTGTTTCTCTACAGCAAATCAAGTAATTTATTGGATTCCGTTATAAACTACATTTTGCTGTAAGTAATCTGTAATCTGTAGGGGATTACATTTTAAAAATCACCTTGTCATCACTGTTTGTCAGATTAAACTTTTACCTGTTGAATGAAACTTTCTGTTGAACTGAACTAGACTTTTGCGTTTGGTTTTATTTCTGTGTTTCGTGTGACTCCAAGTTTCTCTGCGTGAAAATAACGACACTTTAATCTCTGACCCCCGTGAATTTTTCTGTTCTAATTGTGACATTTTAAAATCACAATATTGATCTAAAACGACTTTGTAAAAGAAACAAGAGCTCAGACTTTGACGTCAGCGATTAAAGATTCTTCAAACACGAATCTGTCCAAATACAAGTTCAGTGAGTAAAAGAAGAAGAGAAACGACGAAAACAAAGATTTAAAACATAGATTTTTTCGATTAGTTCTGATTCAATGAACTTTAAAGTTACCGTCTGTAAGTTTATTTCTTTTTTTTTCTCCAGATGTGGATCCTGCTCCTCCCCTCGACCTTAAAGACTCAGTAAATAGTTTATTAAAAATGATTCCAGCCTCGTCGTGGTTTATTTAAACTTTACTTTTATTTTATTTACTCCCTGTAAGTGAAACTGCGACTGTTTCTGTGTTTAAATGAGCAGGTACACGAACAAAACACAGTTTAAAGTTCATATAGTCTGTGTACTATTGGACTAGTACTTTGAGTAATACTTTTCTCGTGTACTCAGTACTTTTGGGTCGCTGGGTCTGTGGACAGAAGCTGCTGAGCTGCTGTTGTTGCTCAAAGACACAAAAACAGTGTGAACAGAGTTTAAAAGTGTCGAACTCGATCTGAACAAAACAAAGACAAAACCTGAATCTTCATCAAGGAAAGTACACACAAGTACACACAAGTACACACAAGTACACACACACAAGTACACACAAGTATACACAAGTATACACAAGTACACACAAGTACACATACATGTACACAAGTACACACAGTACACACAAGTACACACAAGCACACAGTACACACAAGTACACACAAGTACACACACAAGTACACACAAGTACACACAAGTACACACAAGTACACACACAGTAGTACACAAGTACACAGTACACACAAGTACACACAAGTACACAGTACACAGTACACAAGTACACACAAGTACACAAGTACACACACACACAAGTACACACAAGTACACACAAGTACACACACACAGTATACACAAGTACACAAGTACACACAAGTACACACAGTACACACAGTACACACAAGTACACACAGTACACACAAGTACACACAAGTATACACACAGTACACACAAGTACACAGTACACACAACAAAGTACACACAAGTACACACAAGTACACAATACACAAGTACACACAAGTACACAACAAGTACACACACACAAGTACACACAAGTACACAGTACACACAAGTACACACAAGTACACACAGTACACACAAGTACACACAAGTACACACAAGTACACACAAGTACACACAAGTACACACAAGTACACACAAGTACACACAAGTACACACAAGTACACACACAGTACACACAAGTACACATACACAATACACACAATAAACGTACACACAGTACACACAGTACACACAAAGTACACACAAGTATACACAGTACACACAAGTACACACACAAGTACACACAAGTACACACAAGTACACACAAGTACACACAAGTACACACTACTACACACACACAAGTACACACAAGTACACACAAGTACACACACACAAGTACACACAAGTACACACAAGTACACACAAGTACACACAAGTACACACACAGTACACACAAGTACACACAAGTACACACAAGTACACACACACAAGTACACACAAGTACACACAAGTACACAAGTACACAGTACACAAGTACACACAAGTACACACAAGTAACACACAAGTACACACAAGTACACACAAGTACACACAAGTACACACACAGTACACACAGTACACACAAGTACACACAAGTACCCACAAGTACCCACAAGTACACACACAGTACACACAAGTACACACAAATACACACAAGTACACACAAGTACACACAAGTACACACAAGTACACACAAGTACACACAAGTACACACAGTACACACAAGTACACGAAGTACACACAAGTACACACAAGTACACACAAGTACACACAAGTACACGAAGTACACACAAGTACACACAAGTACACACAAGTATACACAAGTACACACAAGTACACACAAGTACACACAAGTACACGAAGTACACACAAGTACACACAAGTACACACAGTACACACAAGTACACACAAGTACACACAGTACACACAAGTACACGAAGTACACACAAGTACACACAAATACACACAAGTATACACAAGTACACACAAGTATACATACATATACACAAGTACACACAGTACACACAAGTACACACAAGTATACACAGTACACACAAGTACACACAAGTATACACAGTACACACAAGTACACACAAGTATACACAAGTACACACAAGTACACACAAGTATACACAAGTACACACAAGTATACACAAGTACACACAAGTACACACAAGTACACAAGTACACACAAGTACACAAGTACACACAAGTATACACAAGTACACACAAGTACACACAGTACACACAAGTATACATACATATACACAAGTACACACAAGTACACAAAGTACACACAAGTACACACAGTATACACAAGTATACACAAGTACATACAAGTGCACACAAGTACACACAGTACACACAAGTATACACAAGTACACACAAGTACACACAGTACACACAAGTACACACAAGTACACACAAGTATACACAAAGTACAAACAAGTACACAAGTACACAAAGTACACACAAGTACACAAGTACACCACAAGTACACACAAGTACACACAAGTACACACAGTACACACAGTACACAAGTACACACAAGTACACACAAGTACACACAAGTACACACAAGTACACACAAGTACACACAAGTACACACAAGTACACACAAGTACACACAAGTACACACAAGTATACATACATATACACAAGTACACACAAGTACACAAGTACACACAAGTACATACACAAAGTACACACAAGTATACATACATATACACAAGTACACACAAGCATACACAGTACACACAAGTACACACAAGTACACACAAGTACACACAGTACAACAGTACACACACACAGTACACACAAGTACACACAAGTACACACAAGTACACACAAGTATACATACATATACACAAGTACACACAAGTACACACAAGTATACACAGTACACACAAGTACACACAGTACACACAAGTACACACAAGTATACACAGTACACACAAGTACACACAAGTATACACAAAGTACACACAAGTACACACAAGTATACACAAGTACACACAAGTATACACAAATACAACAAGTACACAAGTATACACAAGTACACACAAGTCACACAAGTACACACAGTACACAAAGTACACAGTACACACACAGTACACAAGTACACACAAGTACACACAGTACACACAAGTATACACAAGTACACACAAGTACACACAAGTACACACAAGTACACACAAGTACACACGAGTATACACAAGTATACACAAGTACACACAAGTACACACAAGTACACACAGTACACAAGTACATACACAAGTACACAAGTACACACAGTACACAAGTACACACAGTACACACAAGTACACACAAGTACACACAAGTACACACAAGTACACACAGTACACACAAGTACACACAGTACACACAAGTATACACAAGTACACAAGTACACACAAGTACACACAAGTACACACACAGTACACACAAGTACACAAGTACACACAAGTACACACAAGTACACACAAGTACACACAAGTACACACACACAAGTACACACAAGTATACATACATATACACAAGTACACACACAAGTACACACAAGTACACACAAGTATACACAAGTACACACAAGTATACACAAGTACACACAAGTACACACAAGTACACTCGAGTATACACACAGTACACACAAGTACACACAAGTACACACGAGTATACACAAGTACACACAAGTACACTCGAGTATACACAAGTATACACAAGTACACACAAGTACACACAAATACACACAAGTATACACAAGTACACACACAAGTACACACAAGTACACACAAGTACACATACAAAGTACACATACATTACACAAGTACACACAAGTACACACAAGCATACATACATATACACAAAGTACACACAGTACACACAAGTACACACAAGTATACATACATATACACAAGTACACACAAGTACACACAAGTACACACAAGTACACACAAGTACACACAAGTACACAAGTACACACAAGTACACACAAGTACACAGTACACACAGTACACACAAGTACACACAAGTACACACAAGTACACAAACGTACACACAGTACACACAGTATACATACATATACACAAGTACACACAAGTACACAAATACACACAAGTACACACAGTACACACAAGTACACACAAGTATACACAAGTGCACACAAGTACACACAAGTATACACAAGTACACACAAGTACACATACATATACACAAGTACACACAGTACACACAAGTACACAAGTACACACAAGTACACACAAGTACACAAAGTACACACAAGTACACACAAGTACACACAAGTACACACAAGTACACACAGTACACACAAGTACACACAGTACACACAAGTACACACAAGTACACACAAGTACACACAACAAGTACACACAAGTACACACAAGTACACACAAGTACACACAAGTATACATACATATACACAAGTACACACAAGTACACACAAGTACACACAAGTATACACAAGTACACACAAGTACACACACAAGTACACACAAGTACACACAAGTACACACAGTACACACAAGTACACACAAGTATACACAAGTACACACAAAGTACACACAAGTATACATACATATACACAAGTACACACAAGTACACACAAGTACACACACACACAGTACACACAAGTACACACAAGTACACACAAGTACACACAAGTACACACAAGTACACACAAGTACACACACAGTACACACAAGTACACACAAGTACACACAAGTATACACAAGTACACACAAGTACACACAAGTACACACAAGTACACACACAAGTACACACAGTACACACAAGTACACACAGTACACACAGTACACAAGTACACACAAGTATACACAGTACACACAAGTACACACAAGTACACACAGTACACAAGTACACACAGTACACACAAATACACACAAGTATACACACAGTACACACAAGTACATACACACAAGTACACACAAGTACACACAGTACACACAAGTACACACAGTACACACAAGTACACACAGTACACACAAGTACACACAAGTACACACAAGTACAGAAGTACACACAAGTATAGAAGTATACACAAGTACAAATAAATACACAAAGTACACAGAAGTACACTATAGAAGTACACTGGAGTGTGGACTGTTCTGTTTCCTTTTTGTCCCACCTCCCTTCTTCCCCTTTCCCTCTTTTTACTTCTCTCTCTATCCCTCCCTCCCTCCCCTCCCTCTCTCTCTACCTCTCTTGCCCTCTCCTCTCTCTCCTCTTCCTCCCTTCTTCCTCCTCCCTCTGTCTCTCCCTCTCTGCCCCTCCTTCTTCCCCCTTTCCCTCCCTCCCTCCCTTTTTCTCTCTCTCCTTCCCTCCCTCTCTTCTTCCCTTCTCTCAGTTTCTTCAGTCTTTAAACAGAACTGTCCGTGGATCAGTTTTCCCTCTCTCCTCTCCTCTCCTCCTTCTCTCTCTCTCTCTCTCTCTGTTTGTTCTGCCTTAAACAGAGCTGTCCGAGGATGGGAGGATGAGTGGAGGATGAGTGGAGGATGGGTGGAGGATGGGCGGAGGATGGGTGCTGTCTTGCATTCTTCTCTCCTTTGAAGTTCAGTTCTTCTTTTATTCGTTTAACTCCGCTCAGGTTGGTCCCACATGTGGAGTCTGCTGCTCTTCTGAAAAAAAACGCTCGGGGTTTATCCTCCGTCTGCTCCGCGTGACGCTGTCCGGAGACTCAAATCCTGGTTTAGTCCTGGTTTAGTCCTGGTTTTAGTCCTGGATATTCCTGGTTTAGTCCAAGTTTAGTCCTGGTTTAGTCCTGGTTTTAGTCCTGGTTTAGTCCTGGTTTTAGTCCTAGTTTAGTCCAAGTTTAGTCCTGGTTTTAGTCCTGGTTTAGTCCTGGTCTAGATCTGGTTTAGTCCTGGTTTGAGTCCTGGTTTTAGTCCTGGTTTAGTCCTGCTTTAGTCCAAGTTTAGTCCTGGTTTTAGTCCTGGTTTAGTCCTGTTTTAGTCCTGGTTTTAGTCCTGGTTTAGTCCAAGTTTAGTCCTGGTTTAGTCCTGGTTTTAGTCCTGGTTTAGTCCTGGTTTAGTCCTGGTTTGAGTCCTAGTTTTAGTCCTGGTTTAGTCCTGGTTTAGTCCTGGTTTGAGTCCTGGTTTAGTCCTGGTTTAGTCCTGGTTTTAGTCCTGGTTTAGTCCTGGTTTAGTCCTGGTTTGAGTCCTGGTTTAGTCCTGGTTTAGTCCTGGTTTAGTCCTGGTTTAGTCCTGGTTTGAGTCCTGGTTTTAGTCCTGGTTTAGTCCTGGTTTAGTCCAAGTTTAGTCCTGGTTTAGTCCTGGTTTGAGTCCTGGTTTAGTCCTGGTTTAGTCCTGGTTTAGTCCTGGTTTAGTCCAGTTTGAGTCCTGGTTTTAGTCCTGGTTTATTTCTGGGTTTAATCCTGGTTTAGACCTGGTTTAGTCCTGGTTTTAGTCTTGGTTTGAGTCCTGGTTTTAGTCCTGGTTTAGTTCTGGGTTTAGTCCAAGTTTAGTCCTGGTTTAGTCCTGGTTTAGTCCTGGTTTAGTCCTGGTTTAGTCTAAGTTTAGTCCTGCCTGACGCTCGCTGCGACTGTCCGAGCTCGGACACAAATCAGAGACGTTGATTTGTCCCGATGTCGTTTCCTCGTCGCACACGGACCTGGAGTTGTGTTTTTTTTTTTGTTTCATTCTCACACGTTTAACTCACAAACCTGCACATTTAACACGAGCTCTTCTCTCAAACTGACTCAACACGCTCTGTTCCACCTTGTGATGTCATCAGGTGGTCAGTGTTGGGAAGTTTACTTTTAAAATATAATCCCCTACAAATTAGAGACACCGAAATGTAGTTTGTAACGTAATCCATTAAATTACTTAAAGTGAGTAATGTAATGGTTTTAGTTCTGGTTTTAAACCTGGTTTTAGACCTGGTTTAGTCCAAGTTTAGACCTGGTTTAGTCCTGGTTTTAGTCCTGGTTTTAGTCCTGGTTTTAGACCTGGTTTAGTCCAAGTTTAGACCTGGTTTAGTTCTGGTTTTAGTCCTGGTTTAGTCCTGGTTTAGTCCAGTTACCACTCACTGAATCCAAAAGAACCGACTCTCCAAAAAAAAGCCGACACTCCCATCACTTGTAGTTGATCCTAAAGAGTCTGTTAACGACATGACTTTGACTTGAAAGTCCCGTTTTTAACAAATCTGCACAAAAATGCCAAAATAAGTCCAAGGACAGAGACACAGAAAGACCCAGTCAAACAGAAGTAAACAACAAGGCCAAAAATTCAAGTTAATTCATCTGATATAAAAATGTATTGAACAGATACATATGTACTCTAGTTTATCAAACTGTTGACCTTTTTTCTGTTCCATTTTTGGTTCTAAAGTTTCATCCGTTTTAAACAGACCATGAATGAAACATGGAACAAAAATTATTTCCCAAATTTCAAAGACCTGAAAATCATGTAAATAAATGTTTGTATTTCATCATATCTTGTGTTATTCCATCTTTGAACTGTTGATGAAGGGACAGGATTTAAAAAAAAAAAAAGTATTTAAAATGATAAAAATGTTCTTGGAAGGACTGACATATTTTATAGAAATAGTTTCTTTCATTTTGAAGTAATATTAAAGTTTTCAGAAGAAAAAAAGTGACAAATGATGTAAAATCCTGCACCTTCTACTTGTTTGTACAATTTTCCCTCCGTTACTTTTCCCTCCGTTACCATGAACTTTCTTAATAAAAAATCTCATGAGTCAAAAAGTCAGAGGTTTTTCAACCTAATCTTGTACCATATGGTAGAAAACTATATGAAGCAAATATTCAAACCAGTTTGTTAAGGATATGTAAGTGAGAACCAAGAGTTATCACTGTTTGGATTTATTGACCAAAAAGTGCTGCATATTTCATTCCCTCCGTTACCGACATGAGTTTTTAAATGTTTTTGTCTTGAACTTGAAAGAATCTCACAGGTTTAACTTGACCCTGTTGGAGTGTAACTCTTTCCTACATTCTGATACTTTACTTATTTCAATAGTTCCTCTAGTTTCTGAATAAGAGACATTTGAATGTCAAAAATCTGACCCTGTTTCCTCCGTTAACACTTGACTGGACCCTTTTGTATTTTCGACACATTTACTCAGAGAATCAGCAGATAAAAGTTGATTTTGTTGTTCAGTTTGTCTTTAAACCTCACAGGAGTCTGGGTTTGGGTTTGGGGTTTGGATCCTTCTCGTTTAAACAGTTTTTAAAGTTGCCGTGTGATGTTGTGGAGCTCGTTCTTTCGCACCAGCGCTGACGACATAAACAGACTTTTCGGTGGATCGACTCTGTTGTTTTATGTGAAACTTCATTAAGGTTTTTGATGAAAACACGACACAGACTCGTCCTGAGAGGAGCTGAGCCGAGCTGCTCCACCGCTTCAGGAAAAGTCTGTGTGAAAAATGAATGGAAAATTTACCAGATGCACCGTGGAACTTCTTGTTTCTATGGATACATCACTGCTCTGCCTGGAATGTTCCGCAGTGTGACTTTAAACAGCTCCACTTTACACTTATTGAATTACAGGTGGTTTTAAAGCTCAAAAAATACTTGAAGACTTGTCTCTTTCCAAACGCTCTTAAAGGACGATCGTTTTGACTGTTGACCGTGACCCCCTCATCAGAAAAAATGTCCAACATGAGAAAAGTGGAGCCGAGTGCAGGATTTTACAACAAAAATGGACTTATTCCTGTTTACAGACAAGTTCATGTTAAAACTTTGTGTTGAAATTGTATTTTTCTTAAAGTTTCAGGTTGTTCATAATATTATAATATTTTGTAAAAGAAAGAGTTCATCAATTAAAAAAGATTTCTGTAATAGATTTGTGTTTCTCTGCACAAATATTTTAACTTATTGTTATTTTTGGGGTTTATATGACATGAGTTTTCTGATCCGGACACTTTGGGATCAAAGTGAAATTTTTTTTTTTTTGTTAATTTACCTTTACATTCCTGTTAATTAAACATTATTTAATTTATTCCATTTTACATCTTGGTTTTATTTTACTTCCCTCACCCCAAACGAGCTGCGTCGTAACAGATGTGCTCGTCTCTATGTCCCAGAATGTTTAAAAGGTGACATTTTTTATGTTGAATTGAAAAAGTGCATTTCAAATTCTACATGAAAAAAGAGAGTAAAAAAATTCAGTTGTATTTAAAGTTCTAAATCTTCTGGTGAAGGTGATATTATATTTCTTTTTGTCCGTGCTGCTGCTGCTGCTGCTGCTGCTGTTGTGGTTCTGGGAGCTGATTCTGTCTGGTTCAGTTTCACTTTCTGCTTGAAGTGGGTGTTTTCCTGGTTTCCCTGGTGCAGATAAAAGACACAAACACAAATAAACCAGATTAAAGACGACTCGGCAGGACGCGGCAGCTCTGTCACGGTGTTATTCCCACGGCCCATGGACACTGACAGAGTTCTCTCCAAATCACAAAAGGAAAAACAAATGAATGAGCGTCGGGAGCGGCGCAGACTCGTATTTACACTCACACATTTCTTCTTCTCTGTTGTTTATAGGTGACGGCTCCTTTGATTCCGGCGCTCTGGGGCTCCGGCTCTTCAATGGTGAGTCCAGAACAGAACAGTCCGCTCTTCTCTTCTTTTCTCTCTCTGCGTTTCTAAGTTCATTTCTGCTGTTTTGCTTAAATTTCACGGCTGTTTTGCCCTGATGTTGTTGCGTCCGAGCGGGTTTCCTCTGGTTGGTGAAGCATGCACATGGACGTCTTAAATCCGAGGATCAAATGAAAGTTGTTTTTCCAAATAGTCTGTATAAAGAAATGTTCTGAGCGAAATCAGCTGGAAAGTCCCCCTGGCTGGAACGTCCCGAAGCTGGAAAGTCCCCCTGAGTTGTACCCTTTATGAAAGTTAGTTAATCTATATACATATAATAAAATAAAATAAAAAAATCATTATTTATGTTTATGTTATGTAATCACACACAAAAGTTACAGTTTACTCAAAAGTGATTCTGACTACAGATTTATGAACAAATTCTGTAGTTTTCCAAGTTTCTTGTGTTACTTTGTTTACAAATTATGTTCATGGAAGCAGAGGAAATAATTAATATTTCCTCTCCAGTTAACAGTTGTAGTACTTGTGTGTACATGTGTATTTGTAGTACTTGTGTGTACATGTGTATGTGTAATACTTGTGTGTACATGTGTATTTGTAGTACTTGTGTGTACATGTGTATTTGTAGTACTTGTGTGTACATGTGTATTTGTAGTACTTGTGTGTACATGTGTATTTGTAGTACTTGTGTGTACATGTGTATTTGTAGTACTTGTGTGTACATGTGTATGTGTAGTACTTGTGTGTACATGTGTATGTGTAGTACTTGTGTGTACATGTGTATGTGTAGTACTTGTGTGTACATGTGTATGTGTAGTACTTGTGTGTACATGTGTATGTGTAGTACTTGTGTGTACATGTGTATGTGTAGTACTTGTGTGTACATGTGTATGTGTAGTACTTGTGTGTACATGTGTATGTGTAGTACTTGTGTGTACATGTGTATTTGTAGTACTTGTGTGTACATGTGTATTTGTAGTACTTGTGTGTACATGTGTATTTGTAGTACTTGTGTGTACATGTGTATTTGTAGTACTTGTGTGTACATGTGTATTTGTAGTACTTGTGTGGACATGTGTATTTGTAGTACTTGTGTGGAATGTGTATTTGTGTACTTGTGTACATTGTGTAGTAGTACTTGTGTGGACACTGCAAAAAAGCGTAAGTTACAAACAGTTAAATTTGTGGGAAAATGACTTAAAATAGTAAAATGATCTTGCTGCATCTACAGATAATTTTACTTGAGATGTTCTCTTAAAATAAATGACCTCTAGACTAGGTGATATAAGAAATGGGGAACACAATAAAAAATAAAAAGATTTCATAGTAAAGTTCTGCGAGCAAATGAGGATTATATTGATATTACAAAGTGAAAAACTGTGTGGAGCTTCAGAAAAATCTGTAAAATGACATAAACAAGGCCTGATATTTGGTCTGGTGCATTCATGTTGGTCTGGTCTTGATCTGGTCCTGGTCTGGACTTGGTCTGGACTTGGTCTGGACTTGGTCTGGACTTGTTGAGGTGACAGTGAAACCTCAGAGTTTCTCAAATGAATCGGGTCGTTGGAAAAGTCGTGTCCGTGGCTCATAAACAGAATAAGTGTCTATAAAATGAAGAATAGATGTTCCTCCTCCTCCTCCTCCTCCTCCTCCCTGTGCGGCTTTAAGAGTGTCTGTCTGCCACCGCGCCGACACCCACGGGTGCCACAGCGCCGACACCCACGGGTGCCACAGCGCCGACACCCACGGGTGCCACAGCGCCGACACCCACGGGTGCCACCGAGCTCCAGGAGAAGCCTCGGTTCACAGACTCCGCCCTGTGTCGTCCACAAACTGTTTTTCCAACTGACCAACGAAGAACGACAAAAAAACGACAAGAAAACGAGACAGATTATAGAACTGAGGAGGAAAGAGGGAGAGAGATGGAGAGATGGAAGGAGAGAGAGAAGATGGGAGAGGGAGACATAAGAGAGAGAAAAAGAGAGAAGACGGAGAGAAGGATTATTGGCCTGTTACTGGAGACAGAGAGAGGGAAGAGAGGAGGAGGGAAGGAGGGAGAGAAGGGAGGAGTAAAAGGAGGGAGAGAAAGAGAAGGAGACAGAGACAGGGAGAGGAGGAGGGGAAGAGCGAGGGAGTGGGGGAAAGAGAAGGAGACATAAGAGAGAGAGAGAGAGAAGGAGGGGGAGGATTATAGGGCTGTCACTGGAGAGAGGGAGGGGAGAGGGAGACATAAAAGAGAGAGAGAAAAGAGAGTGAGCAGAGAGAAGGATGGAGAGGAGGAGAGAGACATAAGAGAGAAAAGGGGGAGGATGAGAGAGAGGGAGAGAGAAAGAGGGAGACATAAGAGAGAGAAAAAGAGAGGAGGGGAAGAGAAGGATTATAGGCCTGTTACTGGAGAGAGGGAGGGGAGAGAGGGGGAGAGGGAGACATAAAAGAGAGAGAGAAAAGAGAGTGAGCAGAGAGAAGGAGGGAGAGGAGGAGAGAGACATAAGAGAGAAAAGGGGGGAGGATGAGAGAGAGGGAGAGAGAAAGAGGGAGACATAAGAGAGAGAGAGAGAAGGAGGGGAAGAGAAGGATTATAGGCCTGTTACTGGAGAAAGAGGGAAGAGAGGAGGAGGAAAGGAGACAGGGAGACAGAGAGGGAGAGAAGGAGGGGGAGAATGAGAGAGAAGGACATAAGAGAGAGGAGAGACATGAGAGAGATGGAGGGATAGAGAGAGAGAGGGAAGAGAAGAAGGGGGAGGGAGACATAAGAGAGAGAGAAAAAGAGAGGAGGGAGATTATAGGCCTGTCAGTGGAGACAGAGAGAAGAGAAGGAGGGAGAGAGAAGGAGGTAGAGAGATGGAGGGAGTGGGAAAGAGAGAAGGAGAGAGCAAAGGAGTGTCTCAAAGAGTTTAAAGTTCCTCCATCACACAAATCTGACTCTTGTGAGTTTTAAGTCGAGTTCTGACGCCTCGAAATCAGAGCTGGAGTTGTGTTTGTTTCATTCACACGTTCGAGGAAAACTTTATTATGAGTCCGTTGCACCTTGTGATGTCATGAAGTGGTTGTTTAAAACTGAACAGCTCCTTTTCCCTTTTTAGTTCAGTAGAGTTTGTCAACTCCAGGACTGAAATGATCCAGATGATTCGAGTGAAAGTGCGTGGAGTGGAGCACTTCCTGCACTAACGCATGACATATGACATCACAAGGTGGAACCATGGATCTACAACACAGGTGTCAAACATGCGGCCCGGGGGCCAGATCCGGCCCTCCAAGACCTTTAATCTGGCCCTCGGCTGATTTTCTACTCAAATATTGTAATGATATTTTCTATTAAAATCTTGTTAATTTTCTGTGGTGTTTATCACAGCAGCGTCTCCAGCGTCTCTGTACGTGGCCCCTCCCACCAGAGCAGCACAAATGAAGACTTGTCTCTTTCCAAACGCTCTTAAAGGTCGTATGGAGGATTTTTTTTGTTGCTTCAAATTGTCAGTGAAAGTTTAAAATACCATTACAGAGACGCAGCAGCCTTGTAATTATGACCAAAAAAAAAAGAAAAAAAGAAAATGTATCAACTGTGGACGTGTTGAGGCCAGACAAACATCAGCCAATAGGAAACAAGGCTGCCTCTATTGGCTGTTGGGTCGTCAATCAAACTCCTTACGTTTCTAGTGTAACTGACTCGTCGGCGTGTGGGGATCACGTGGTTTAAGCAGCGGTTCTTTGAGGCTTTTTCAAACTGTCGCTTCCTCGCAGTTCGCACAAAGTTTGTTGCGACGGCGGACGAGAATCCACGACCAGTTCGCCGCAAAAGAAAGTCGGTTTTTGAGGTCGCTGAAAAAAGAAGAGAAGAGAAAAAGCAGCGAAGACAAACTGAGGTGATTCTTGGAGATCTCTTCCAGCGATGGCGCAAATGAAGCAGACGAAGGGACTAACAACTGACGCGTCGGTCGATAAATTATTTTTAGACAGGAAACTTCAACAGTGATTCTGAACGTGCGCTGGATGTAAACAAATGTGATTTCTAGAGTAAAGAGGCGGGAGGAGATGTTTCTACTGAGGCTGTGGAGGAGGAAGGTGGTGTCACACATGAACAACATTTGACCGTGACACCGTCATCAGCAAAATGTCCAACATGAGAAAAGTGGAGCCGAGTGCAGGATTTTACAACAAAAATGGACTTATTCCTGTTTACAGACAAGTTCATGTTAAAACTTTGTGTTGAAATTGTATTTTTCTTAAAGTTTCAGGTTGTTCATAATATTATAATATTTTGTAAAAGAAAGAGTTCATCAATTAAAAAAGATTTCTGTAATAGATTTGTGTTTCTCTGCACAAATATTTGAACTTATTGTTATTTTTGGGGTTTATATGACATGAGTTTTCTGATCCGGACACTTTGGATCAAAGTCGGTTGGACACGACCCCCGGAACAAAATGAGTTTGACTCTCCTGGTTTATAATAAAACCGCAAGAGAGACCGACTAATGGCCGATCCAGGAACTGCAGCCCCCCAGAATCAAATTAGAATTACCGTATTTTTTGGACTATAAGTCGCTTCAGAGTATAAGTGGCACTTTTTGGGGAAATGTATTTTCTAAAATGAGAGATCATGAGCAGACATTTCCTGTGTAAAGTCAAGTTGTAGTAAAAACAACAGAAGAGAGAAGAACAGACTGTTAACGTCACATATTTCACAGTTCTTCAGATAAACTATAAACAACAGAACAGAACAAGTTGAACAAACTCTCCATCTCACTCCAAATCACTAAATCACTTCAATTCTTCATCCTCGGTGTCACTTCTGAACAACTCGACCTCGACCTCCGGAGGTAAACAGAGCGACGCAAACTCTTCTGTGTCGCTGTTGTCAGACTCAGACTCAGTTCCAGTTAGAAATGTAACGATATCCAAATCTCACAGGACGATATTTCTTATGATATTTAGAAGAGGCTGATATAATTGTAGATGCAACACTTTTTTACTTTTAAAACACCTTGACAAGATTTTGGTGTGAATTATTTCTGTCACAATCGAGAGAATTCAAGTAAAAAACATGTTTCTTCATGTTGTCTGCGTTGAAATGAATCATGGGAAATGTAGTTCCCGATGTTTATAAGCTGTTGGTTCTATAAAACTATGAATTTAAGCAAAGGATTTTGTAATTTGATCTATTGTGACAGTCCATGATATTATTGTGAGACTTTTGATGACACAATATCACGATTTTTCGGTTATTGTTACATTTCTAGTTCCAGTTAGAATTATCTTGGGTCTTTCTGAATCCCGACAGGATGGTTTCGGTGTCACTGAAGTCCAGACTTTGTCCATCCATCCAGTGACTTCAGGAAAGTTTCACGGTTCATCCTCCCGGTGTCACAAGTTTCTCTCTCACTCCAAACTTTCTTTGCTGCTCGATTTCCGTTTTCAGCTGCAGATTTCACCACTTGCAGTTTGTAATCTGCAGAATCTGATTTTGTTTTTTGTGTTCATTTGTGTTCAGTCTTCTCAGTCTTTGTCTTTATAAGTTTAAAGTTTAAATGTTAAATAGTTGAGTGGTGCAGAAGTAACGGTGCGATCGACTGACATGATACAGACAGAACAGAGGCTCTTTCTGCAGGAGACATGCGCAGTAGAGCCAAGTGACAGTGGTGCAGGAGGAACAGGAGCAGCAGATCCTCACACACAAGACTAGAACCTCTCCACACTTCACCAAAAACATTTGAATATAGAAGTCGCAGGAAACACACAAACCAGGAACAAAAAGTGACACTTATAGTCTGAAAAATACAGTATGTGAAATCAAATTGCCCGTGTTCGCAATCCGGATTTCACAAAGAAAGGATTTTGTAGGATTCTAGTTGTTGTTTCTTACAATATGCAGTTTTAATTATTATTATTTTAATTGTCAAAGCGCCTAAAAGTTAGTTTTGTAAGACTTCGCCTCACTCCTCACTCCAAGTTTCTGATGTCACATGTTTTGCGGCGTGAGTTCAGTGTTCAGGAAATAACGTGAAAGTAAAAATGTTTCGAGCACAGACGGCTGAAAACAACGCGACGCCGTGTTGGGTTCAGCGTCAGATTTTATTCTGTTTCCACGTGTTTTCTGTTTGAGAGTCTAAATGTGCAGGTTTGTGAGTTAAACATGTGAATAAAACCAAAAAAAAAACAAAAAAAACAGAGCTCCAGGTCTGTGTGTGATGAGGAAACGACATTAAAACAGTGTAATATGTTCCTTTAAATAACTGGAATTCAGAACATTCACCTCGAGATTGAAGAGTTTTTCTCAAAAGGGGGAAAATTCTGGAATCCGTCCCATCGTTTTCCCTGTTATGTTTTATTTTGGCAGGAGAAGCAGAGCATGTGTGTTACGCTCGCATTATAGTAAGATCTAAATTTACTGCAGATCTGACATTTCGCGTCCCGTCCCATTCCAGTGGCCGCGCACTCAAAACAAAAACAGCTCCTTCTGCTGCTAAAGGACAATGGAGTTTTCCTGCTGCGGCCTGCGTGAAGGTTCATCTCGGCCCTGTGACCGAAAGTGTGATAATTTTAGCCCGGAGACTCTCGCTGGTCTGGAGCTTTTGGAAATAAACGTGGAATGGAGCTTAATTGCAGTTTACAGATTTAGGAGGGGCCGGTTCTCTCCTTTATTTTCCTGCATAAATAGAGAGGCAGCTCAGGCCAGACACATGAGGTTTGAAAGCCACAAGACAGAGACGGAGCACAGAGACTCTGCACAGACCAGAGACACCGAGCCAGGAGATACACGAGACGCTCATGTCGCACGGTTTCACAAGACGAAAAGAAACTGTGCTCATATTAAATGTCCATCTGATGTAAAATAACTCTTTTCTCATTGTATCTTCTGCCCAGTTTGGGTTTTGGAACGTCCATGACACAATAGTTCTGAAATCTCACAGACCAGGACCTGTGAAAGTCCGACTATCGCTCCTCCCCCCCGGCCCGTCCCGAGAAAGCACAGGCTCCGCCCTCCAAACGTGACGTAGGCGACGAGTGAGCCGCCCTTCCTCCGCCGTCTCAGGGAGGGAGGGGGAGACAGACGTGACCCTGATAGCGGCGGGAATAAACTTTTATTCATCATGGAGATACAGCGCGTTCAGCCGCATGTGTTGGACCCAGAATCGGACGAGGACTTTGAGGAGCACGAAGCTCAAGCACCGAGTCCACATCAACTGAACATTACTGATTTATTTATTTATTTTATTTAATGAGACAGGGACAGCGCACATTTTTTACATTAATCTGAACAGGACAGATGTTTGTTCCAGGTTGTAGCACCAGTGTTCATTTCCACCTGTCGCCTCTGGGCAGGTTCACTGATGGATTGTATTTAACTGACCTGAGCTCTCAGCTGTTCTTCCTGGAGACCTGTAGCATGTTTTGGGTTGATGGGGGAAACCGGAGCGCCCGGAGGAAACTCATCCAGACACGAGGAGAAACATGCAAACTCCACACAGTAAAGTAAAGTATGTAAAAGAACAATTATAAAAAGAACAAATGTAAACTTATAATATCGTGTAACTGCAGTGTAGAACAATGAGCTTCTGCTGTCGCTTTTGTTCAGGAATTGTGGGAATTGTCGCAGATGCGGGGCAGAGACGGTGGAGCGGGCCGGGGGGGGGGTTTTCTGCTTCGTCAAACGTGTCATAGGTGAATCTGCCGCGTCATTGTTGTAGCAGCTTTAGTTCGAACAAATACACTGCAGTTTGTTTAAAAAAAAAGGCCAAATCAACCAAAAAACCACTTCAGCGACAAATACAAGGCCCACACACAGGCCTGTAACGATAATCAATAAATCTATTAATCGTACGATAACTTTTAACGAGCTCGATAACTTTTCCGGTCGCGATAAATTCTATTTGCAGTTTTTTTTTTTCCTCTCTCGCTCTCAAAGAGACTGAATGTTAGAAGCTTCTATCGCTCTGACTCGTCTCGTTTAACAAGTGTAATGACGCTTGAACCAACGTGTGCCGTGTTTATCTACACAGTGGATGTTTGCGTGGCCTGAGAGCAGAAAGCCAGAACCAAAACAGTTCATCGGCGAGTGCCAAAACACATCACGATGCCAAATCAACAACGAGTCAAATGCAGCGAGCGCCAAACGACGAGAAGAAACGTCTCAAACCCAAACAGCCGATATAAACCCAAACCTGAGCCCGAAATCCACTGAAATCCCACAAGACACAGACACGACACCAGACAGAACAGAGACTCACTCAGAGCCAAACAGGATCCTGTGTCTCGGTTCATATGAACATTTAAAGACCAAAACGCCGAGGCCACAGCAGCAGGAACAGAGACGAGACACAATATTACAATATAAGTCAACGACTAAAATCACTTTTAAAGGCAATTTTGTTAGAGACTTAATAATCCATTTTATTTAGTGTTTTGGTTGTGTTTGGTTCAACAGGTTTATTCAAGTGCATTTTTTGTGAATTAATTGAATTCACAATACAGAATTTGTGGATTAATAAACACTAGGAGATAAACTTATTCTATCGTGTTCAGTGCAGTGTAGAACAATGAGTTTATGCTGTCGCTTTTGTTTAGGTTCATGTGGGAATTGTCAGACGATGCGGGTGGAGGTGGGCGGGTGTGAAGCGTTTTCTGTTACGTCAAACGTGTCATAGGTGAATCTGCCGCGTCATCGTGTTGTCACGTGGGAGGGAGGCAGAAATATGCAGCAATTTGGCAAAAAAAAAAAAGCCAAATTCAACAAAAAAACACTTCAGCAACAAATCCAAGATCTAAAAATCTGATTTTGCATGAGCTGGGCCCTTTAATGATCCATCAGAACACGTTCAAGGAAGTTCAATTAATGTCTTTGGTTCTTTTTACAGACAATACAGTAAAATGTGTTTATTGTTGACGTGTTTCTGCTGCTGCATCTTCAGAACTGTCCCCAGTGTTGGTGGTGACGTCGTATTTCAGCTGTTGTTACAGAACAGGCCTCAAATGTCTGTCAGTCTGCCCCAGGGCGACTGTGGCTGCCTCTGTGTTTCTCACGTGCCTATAGTCTGTGTCAGCGACTCTGTATAATCCATAACACACAAAAATAACGTGGGATATGTAGAAAACATGTGCTTGAATTTCAATTGAAAATCATTACAAAGCATCACAGCTTTTACTATTGTAATTTATTCAAATTCAGCAGGCCAGATTAAAAAGATTGAAGGGCCGCATTTGGCCCCCAGGCCGTAGTTTACCCACCCCTGGTCTATTATAATATGTATAATCTGAGTGTATAGTCTCTTCATACAGCACAGTGTGTGTTCTTGACTCAATATAATCTATAATCTGACTGTATGGCCTGTTTTATTGACTGTATAATCTATAATCTATATTCTATAGTCTGTGTTATAATCTGTATATTCTATAGTTTATAGTTTATAGTTTATAGTTTATAGTTTATAGTTTATAGTTTATAGTGTGCTGGTACACGATCAGAGCACAGTGTGTGTTGTTCTTCACTCTGTATAATCTATAACACAGGTGTCAAACATAAGGCCCGGGGGCCAGATCCGGCCCTCCAAGACCTTTAATCTGGCCCTCGGCTGATTTTCTACTAAAATATTTTAATTATATTTTCTATTAAAATATTGGTAATTTTCTGAGCTGCTTAGCACAGCATAGTCTCCAGGCCCCTCCCACCAGAGCAGCACAAATGAAGACTTGTCTCTTTCCAAACGCTCTTAAAGGACGATCGTTTTGACTGTTGACCGTGACACCCTCATCAGAAAAATGTCCAACATGAGAAAAGTGGAGCCGAGTGCAGGATTTTACAACAAAAATGGACTTATTCCTGTTTACAGACAAGTTCATGTTAAAACATTGTGTTGAAATTGTATTTTTCTTAAAGTTTCAGGTTGTTCATAATATTATAATATTTTGTAAAAGAAAGAGTTCATCAATTAAAAAAAAAATTCTGTAATAGATTTGTGTTTCTCTGCACAAATATTTGAACTTATTGTTATTTTTGGGGTTTATATGACATGAGTTTTCTGATCCGGACACTTTGGGATCAAAGTCGGTTGGATACGACCCCGGAACAAAATGAGTTTGACTCTCCTGCTGTATAATCTGAGTCTATAGTCTGTGTTATAATCTGTATAATCTATAGTTTATAGACTGTTGGTACACGAGCAGAGCAGAGTGTGTGTTATTGACTCTGTATAATCTATAATCTGAGTGTATATTGTGTGTTATAATCTGAGTGTAGAGTCTTTTCTTAGAGCTCAGTGTGTGTTCTTGACTCTGGTTCACACATGATCACACCGGGACTCGTGGAGCAGCTGCTGTTTTCAAACCTCTCGTCTGCTCTCGAGTGCAGTGATAAGTGGTGTCAGTAACCTCACCTGACAGGAGCAGGGCAGGTGAGAGTGGCAGGCGAAGAGGAGGAGGAGGAGGGAGGAGGAGGGAGGAGGAGGGCGGGGGGGGGGGCACAGACCTGAGGGCCACAGCAGATTCAAGAGCAGACACGCAAACGATTCTTCCATTTTTCACTTTTTCCAGAAGAGGAAGAAACCTGCTGCTAAAAGCTTCGACCTTTTATCTAAAGTCAAGCAATAAATACATCAAACCTCTGCCGACTTTTTCCACTGTAAACAAGCCCACAAAGTATCACAGACCAGAGTCATCGATCCTGAAACAAGAGTTCAAACTACAGCCTCATGTTTGTCAGATATTGATTCTGAAAAGTCTCAGTGACACAACAGAACCTTTCCTCAGTGTGTTTAGAATCAACTGGAGCTGGACCAGAACAAGAATAATCCACAGTGTCGGGGAGTAACAGATTACATGTACCGGAGATAAGTAATCAGAGTACAAATGATGTATGAAACTGTATTCAGTTACAGTTACTGTTTCAGTGAGTGGTAATTGGATTACAGTTACTTTGTTGAGATAAATGGATTACACAGAGGGATTTTCCTGTTTTCACTTTTTTTTTTTTTGGAATTCCACTCATTGCCGGACACTAAACCAGGTCTAAACCAGGTCTAAAACCAGGTCTAAACCAGGTCTAAACCAGGTTTAAAACCAGGACTAAACCAAGACTAAACCAGGACTAAACCAGGTCTAAACCAGGTCTAAAACCAGGTCTAAACAAGGTTTAAAAACCAGGTAAACCAGGTCTAAAACCAGGTCCAAACTAGGACTGAACCAGGACTAAACCAGGTCTAAACCAGGTCTAAAACCAGGTCTAATCCACGTCTAAACTAGGTCTAAACTAGGACTGAACCACGACTAAACCAGGACTAAATCCAGGTCTAAACCATGACTAAAACCAGGTCAAAAACCAGGTCCAAACCAGGTATAAAACAGGTCTAAACCCAGGTGCAAACCTGGTCTAAACCAGATCTAAACTAGGTCTAAACTAGGACTGAACCAGGTCTAAACCAGGTCTAAACCAGGTCTAAACCATGACTAAAACCAGGTCCAAACCAGGTCTAAACCAGATCTAAACTAGGTCTAAACTAGGACTAAACCAAGACTAAACCAGGAATAAACTATGTCTCAAACAGGATTTAACAGGACCATGCTGACGTGTCTCTTCTTCTTCTATCAATAATATTTTTAATTTGGTTCAGTAAAATTTTGACTTTTTATTTTCTTTTATCAGACAAAACTTCTTATGTGAAGATTTCCTCGTCTTTGCTTCTCTACAGCAAATCAAGTAATCCAAAGTAATCAGATTACATTACTCACTAAATAAATTAATGGATTCTGTTACAAACTACATTTTGGTGTGTGTAATCTGTAATCTGTAGGGGATTACATTTTAAAAGTAAACTTCCCAACACTGATAATCGACACAGAGACAAGTTTTCCTGCATGGACCAGCGTGAGACGTCCCAGTCTTGAGCCTCTTAAATCTGAAGTCAACAGTTTGATCATCAATGTTCTTTTGTTTAGTTTGGTTAAAGGTCATTACACTAAACTTTAAAACATGTTATAATGTTGTTATCTCCTCAAAAACAGACCTGGACTTGTGTTTTTTACATTCACACGTTTGTTTAGGGTGAACAGACGTCCCTGTTTATCCAGGACAGTCCAAGTTTTGAGACCCTGTCCCTGCAGATTTATACAAAACCACTGATTTATCCCAGTTTTATACAAGAAATGTCCCAGGTGTTTCTGTTTTTACCAATCTTATCTAAACTAGGACTAAACCAGGACTACATCAGGTCTAAACCAGGACTACATCAGGTCTAAACCAGGACTACATCAGGTCTAAACCAGGACTACATCAGGTCTAAACCAGGACTACATCAGGACTACATCAGGTCATCAGGTCTAAACCAGGACTACATCAGGTCTAAACCAGTACATCAGGTCTAAACCAGGACTAAACTAGGAAACCAGGACTAAACATCAGGACTAAACTAGGTCTAAACCAGGACTAAAGGACTACTAAACCAGGACTAAACCAGGACTAAACATACAGGTCTAAACCAGGACTACATCAGGTCTAAACCAGGACTAAAGGTCTAAACCAGGACTAAACTAAACCAGGACTACATCAGGTCTAAACCAGGACTAAACTAAACAGGACTAAACCAGGACTAAACTAAGGACTAAACCAGGACTAAAAGGACTAAACAGGACTAAACAGGTAAACAGGTCTAAACCAGGACTAAACTAAACCAGGACTAAACTAGGTAAACAGGACTAAACAGGACTAAACTAATACTAAACTAAACCAGGACTAATCTAAAGACTAAATCTGCCAACTAGTAAAGTGGAGGTAAACTAAACTAAATTGTCGTTTGTTTTGCCAAAATTCAGAAATCTGTGTTTGCGAACGACCATAAAGCAAAAAAATGCAGCGACGGAAGCTGCTCAGATTTAGTCTGATTCATGAGCTGGTTTCACTTGGTGGAAACCGTGTGACCTCGCAGCATTAGGATTTGTTCGCTCGACAGTAGGCGGGGACTTTTTTTATTGAACCAATCGCTGCGAAAGTTTGATTGAGACATTATGTGAGACTGGGTCCACAGGAACAAGACAAGACTTTAACATAATTCCTTTGTATTTATTTGATTTCCATTTAGGCTTCAAATAAACCAAGCAAACTGTACTGCACTGAAACGCTGCACCTCTTTTTTGATATTTATCTATCTCTATTTTCTGACGGACCGATCAAGCGGCAAGTGAAGAATTAGAACTAGAACGTGAAAAGTAAAGGAACGGAGAAGTTGGAAACGTAAGTAAAAGTAATTTATTATTTTATCGTTATTCGTTTCACGTTGTAGTTCTTCTTCTTCACTTGCCGCTTGATTGGTCTGTCGGAAAATAGAGTCCCGCGGTCACTTCCGTTGTGGCTTTTTAACGTGTTGTGGCTTTTTAACGTGTTGCGGCATTTGCGTTTGTGTTGTGGCGTTTGTATTTGTTGCGGCGTTTGCATTAAAATAGTGTCCAGCGGTCATTTCCGTTGTGGCTTTTTTTTTTGGTTTGTTGTGGCTTTTTTTGGTGTGTTGTGGCTTTTTTTTTGGTGTGTTGTGACTTTTTTTTGTGGTGTGTGTGTGGCTCTTTTTTTGGTGTGTTGTGTTTTTTTTTTTTTTTTTTGGTGTGTTGTGGCTTTTTATTGTGTTGTCGCATTTGTATTTGTTGCGGCGTTTGCGTTTGCCCTCTCTCGGCTTCCGTAGTTTCCGTCTACACTGCCCAAGATGCAAAACTCTGGTCAGATGCGCTCAGGTCGTGTACGTGTTTATTATGTCACAAACATCACCGCCGAGCGTCATCACCGAGCCGCTGCTGTTCACACAATCCAACTCCACACACTTTTGCATCACCGCATGTGCACAGATTTCCTCCTGAAAACGCTCGTCTAAACGTAGAATAAAAAGTGAAAACGCGACGCCACTTTTCTGTTCCTCATGTAAACGTAAACTGAGAGTCTGACAAAGATCACGTTTAGACACTTGAAGGATTTAAACATTTTTAAAAGTTTACGTTATAAACAGAATCCGACCTTTGTGAAAGGCGGATGAATCCGTGTTTCATTTGTTCATTCGTTTTTCAATATAAAACCAAAAATAAGAAAACGAAAAAACAACAGTTTTCTTCATTATTTGTCTCCAAAACCAAAATGAAAAAAACAGATAATGATTCGTTTTTTTCAGTTTTCGATTTTGTGTTTAAATGAAGAAAGGAAAAAACGGATAACGACCGTTTCCCGTTTACGTGACTTCTGTGACTGCGATGCTGAGACACAGAACGAGACTGAGACCGAAACAAGACCAGGACCAGGCCCGGACCAGAGCTGGACTGAGGCCGGGACCAGGGCGGGACCAGGGCAGGACCAGGGCGGACTCCGAGCTTTGACTCCGAGCTTTGACTCCGAGCTTTGACTCCGAGCTTTGACTCCGAGCTTTGACTCCGAGCTTTGACTCCGAGCTTTGACTCCGAGCCTCAGCTTCGAGCTCCGGCCCTGCTGTGGGCTCTGAGCCTCCGCTCTGGTCCAGGTCTGGTCCTGGTCTGGTCCTGGTCTCAGTCCAGCTCTGATCCCAGTCTGATCCTGGTCTGATCCCGGACCTGGATCAGTCCTGGTTCAGTCCGTACGCGGTGCAAAAGTTCAGCATCACAGTCACTGAAGTCACGTAAACGGGAAACAGTCGTTATCTGTTTTTTCCATTTTTCATTTAAACACAAAATTGAAAACTGAAAAAACGAATCATTATCTGTTTTTTTCATTTTGGTTTTGGAGACAAATAATGAAGAAAACAGTTGTTATTTTGTTTTCTTATTTTTGGTTTTATTTTGAAAAGCAAATGAACGAATACAATACACGGATTCGGACGCCCTGTCGGAACACGGGCGCGGGTCAGAGGGGGAGGGGCTTTTCCGGTTTTTATTGTGGATCCAGGGTTAAACTGCCCAGAGTGTAACGTGCACACACTCGAGCGTGCACACACTCGAGCGTGCACACACTCGAGCGTGCACACACTGGAGCGTGCACACACTCGAGCGTGCACGCCGGAGCCTCTTTAGTGTGAATAATGACGGGGGTGACGACAGGCCGACATACGCTGAGGTCAACGGCGGGGCGCTCGTACGGGAGGAGTCAGCTCTGAGCGCGCACACACACACACACTTACACACACACACACACACACACACACACACACACACACACACACACACACACACACACACACACACACACTCGCGCTGAGGCCGTGTCAGAACGCAACACTCACAGCGAAATAACAGCTCCACTTCATTTACACAACTTCGGAAAAAGTCATGGTGTTTATGGTCTGACCCAGATAGAAGCCGGAGTCACGATTCTCACATTTCAGACTCAGTTTCAATAAGGAAAAGACTTAATCCTCAGACTGATTCTGATACCACGATAATTAAAAAAAACACTCTTTATTTAGACAATATCCAGTGATTTTCCACATTAAATGGTCGTACTTTCTTTTCTATTCCCATGTGAGGAATTCCTCAGCGGTCCAGGGAGAACAGACTTTCAAAATTCTAAACTGGTGTAAATAAACCATCTGAAACTGTCTAACCTTTAGGATTCGTTCACTCAACACTAGGCAAGTACTTTTTTATTTAACCAGTCGCTGCTGTTTGGTCGTGACGTTTGTAATGCTCCGGAACACTCCGCGGTGTCGTCACAACGATCATTTTCGTTTCTGTGAAGTGAATTTGCAAATTAAAGGTGCAATAAAAAATGTGAAGTCTGTATAGGCGAGTTTCATTGACACAAGCGCACGTTTCATGCTGGGAATTATTTTGGTCGGCGGCAAGAAACACTAATTCAACATGACGGACGGAGCGAGAAAACACGTAAAGGGTATTGATCCCGGTTATTTATCCACTCTAACGGCAGAGGACCCAAGACCATTTTTTATAAATAATGCATTGGTTGGTTCGTTATAAGTTGATAATGTGATGCTCTTATTGCCTTTTTTTGTAGGGTAAAGATTGGCTTTGTATTCGTCTTATATGTATTGCCCCAAATCTCAATACCGTAGGTTATGTCGGGCATTACCAGCGAGTTATATATAATAAAAAGACTGTTTTTATCTAGGGTATATCTATATTTATATATAATTGCGATCACTTTGGATAGTTTGTTCCTAATTGTATTTATGTGTGATTTCCAGTTTAAATTATGATCTATGGTTATTCCTAAAAATTTATTTTGAAAGACTCTTTCTAGTGGTGAATTATTGAGCATAATTTGTACATGATTTTGTACTTTTCGCTTTGCATATACCATAAATTTAGTTTTTTCTATGTTTAACGATAATTTATTAATATCAAACCAAACTTTAATTTTTCTGCAGCTCCCTCTCCACCATTTGAAAAAGCTGCCTTTTGGTCTTCACCTGAGCAGTAGAGGTGGTATCATCTGCGAAGAGCACATCATTGAGCATTTTTGATGCCGAACATAAATCATTTATATACATAATAAATAGTTTTTGGCCCAAGCGTCGAGCCCTGTGGAATTTCCACAATTTACTTTCAACAATACAGATTTTTTCATTATTTATTTCAACATACTGGTATCGGTTTTGTAGACAGCTTTGTAGCCAGGCATGCACAGGTCCTCGCAGTCCATATCTTTCTAATTTTTGTAATAATATATTATGATCGAGGGTATCAAAAGCCTTCTTAAGGTCAATAAAGATACCCACACTGCATTTCTTTGAATCAATTGCTGTAGATAAATTTTCTACCAATTCCATAACAGCCATTGAGGTGGAACGATTTTTCCTGAATCCATATTGATGGTCACTTAGGAGCTCATATTTTTCTATGAATTTATCTAATCGATGAACAAATATTTTTTCTATTACTTTTGAGAATTGAGAGAGTATTGAAATTGGTCTATAGTTTGAAAATATATTTTTTCCCCATTTTTGTATACTGGAAACACTCTTGCTATTTTCATTTTATCTGGAAATTTGCCCATTTTAAATGACTGATTACATATATGTGTCAGTGGATCTGCTGTGAGCTCTGTTGTTTTCTTGATTAGGTTCATGTCTAGGCCAGCTGCATCTTTGGATGTTTTTGGTTTGAATTGTTTTACTATTTTAACTATCTCATTTTCATTTGTAGGATTCATATAGAAGGAGTTTGGATTTCTACAGACTGTGTTACATGGAAGAGAGTTCCTGTGCATTTCTATAGATTTTGCCAAGTTATTACCCACATTAACAAAATACTGATTGAACCCATCTACAATCTCTTTTATAGTTTCGAGTCTGGTATTATTATGTGTAAAGTGGTTTGGGATATCATGTTTTTTGTCTCTTATTTCCATAATACTGTTTATCACTTTCCATGTTCCTTTTATATTTTCCCTTTGCTCTTGAAGTAATTTGTGAAAGTAATTCTTTTTACAACTTCTCAGGATGCTTATCAATTTATTTTTATACTTAATTTCAGATTTCTTTGTTCTGAGTTGGATAAATCTTTTATATAGTACATTTTTTTTCTTGCATGCATTTTCTAGTCCTTTCGTTATCCAAGGCTTTCTAACACAGTTTTGATTTTCATTTACTTTTTGCAATGGGCAGTTTTTTTCATATAGTTTGATATATTTACACAAGAAGGTTTCATAAGCATCATTGGGATCAGTCTGATTGTACACATCATTCCAGCTAAGTTTGTTTAAGTCCTCCTTAAAATTATTTAAAGACTGGGGTGTTAATCGTCTTATGAATTTGTATGATTTTGATTTGTAATCATAATTCAGTTCATTACAGTTCTGAAAAACTGCAAAAACTGGAAGGTGATCACTTATGTCACTAATCAGGAGTCCTCCAATTGTTTTAACTTCAGTTTTACTGGAGAATATATTATCTATCAGTGTAGTAGTGTCAGTGGTAATCCTACTTGGTTTATCTATGATTGGGATGAGCATATTACAGTACATCATGTTCATGAAGTCTGCTGTTTTCTCGTGGGCAGAAGCATTCATAAGATTAATGTTAATGATTAATGTTTCTGTGTGGCCCGGGACCAAACGACCCACAGACCCGAGGGTTTGGGTATCGCTGGTTTAGGGCCAAAGACAGACCTCGTTTTGAGCCCGGTGTCCTCTGTCCCAGCAGATTTGTCCAAAACCAGTGATTTTTTTTTACAAAAAATGTCGCAGGTGTCCCATTTTGACCAATGTTATCCTCACCGACAGTAAAGAGGACGACAAATACACTGGCATTTAGTCCCAGTGAGTCGTTCTCGAGTCATGTGTGGAACAAACAGGAGGAGACACACACAGATGTTCTTTACATTAACACCATATTTTTCAGACTATAAATCCCACTTTTTTTTCATGGTTTGCATATTTCCTGTGACTTATTTTTTCTGAATTCTAACTGGAAGCGATGCTGAGTCTGACGAAAGCTTTACCGTTTACCTCCGGAGGTCGAGTTGTTCAGAAGCGACACCGAGGATGAAGAATTGAATGGATTTAGTGATTTGGAGTGAGATGACGGAGAGTTTGGTAAAACATGTTCTCTTCTGTTGTTTATGTTATATTTGTGACGGAGCAGGAACGTCCCTGAGAACGCCGTCCCTGGGGAGAGCACGTGAAGACGCGCGCCCCTTTCCGTATTCACTGCGCTCCCCATACCGAACCTTATTAAAATACATTTTCCCCAACACCTCCTGCGACTAAGGGTGCACACTTAGTCTATGTTCAGACTGCAGGGTTTAACGCTCAATTCAGATTTTTTTGTGAAATCTGATGTTTTTTCGAGGTCGTTCACATTTCCAGTTAAATGTGACTTGTATGTGACTCCAGTGTGAACATTAAACGGTCCAAAAGTGTCCCACATGTGACACTGGAGACACGACGACGTCAACCGCAGCGAGCGTCTCTGTGTTTACACAAGTTGTCCAAACATGGACGCAGCATCGAGCACCTGGAGATTTTAAAGTTCCTCTCGTACCGGAGCCACAACATGAACAACTGACTTGTTTTAAGGAGGAGATTGAGAAGGAGAAGGACCAGGTTTTTGGTGGTGGTGTTTTGTGGTGAGTGGAGATGTGCTTCACTTCAGTCACACAGAGTTCATTAACAGTTTTCTCTACTTCAGCGCAGAATAGTGACGTTTGTGTCTTGTTGATAACGTGTAGATATGTATCAGTTTCAGGAGCAAATATCCAAGTGTCCGACAGAAATTGAACCACATCAGCGACACAAGAGCTGGAGTTTTATCTTCACTTAGTTTATGTAAATTAGTGATGTGGTTTTAAGTTTTGTTTCTGTGAGATTTGAACAAAACTGAATTAAACACATTATAATGTCAAACAGCTGATGTGGATCTAGAGTCGTTATGTTTATATGTCGTAAAGTTGAATTTATTTATGCAGATTAGTGCAGATAGTAATAATAATGATGCTCATTTTAATATAAAAACATTAATGATTAATCGATAATCGATCGTTAATTCTTCCGACGATCGATAAAGAAAATTTCATCGAATGCTCGTCCCTACCTTGAACTTTTTTTTTGTTTTTTCACACAACCACTGTAAATATTTTACCACTCACATTTGGCACCTTTTTGCTCTGTTGGAGAGCACGATAATCACCTGAAAGCATTTCCTGACTAAGCCTGAGTTTTCTGGAAGAACCTCACCACGATATTTATCTGAAGAACTGTGAAATATGTGACGTTGACAGTCTGTTGTTCTGTCTTCTATTGTTTTTACTACAACTTTAATTTACACGGGAAACGTCGGCTCCTGTTCTCTCATTTTATAAAATACATTTCCCCCCAAAAAGCGTGACCTAGATATATGTTTTTTTCTTCTTCAGTACACATATTTTGGTCGGTGCAAAGTGACTTATAGTCCAAAAAATACGGTAGATAGACGTAGTGTTTAGCTAGAGTTTAAAAAATGGCCTTAAGGGAAAAAAATCCAGACCCTGAGAGTTTGACCGACCCACAACTAGGTCGAGAATGAACAATGTTACGCACTCTTTTCACGGTTTTATTCACACCATCCATGTCCCAGTTTTGAGCTGTGAAAGTCTGGTCGCCCTGAGTCCGTGCGAAGGGTTAAGCTCCGGTCACAGACTCCAGGTAAATTATACGTCGCTGAAATTATAGTGTTTTTACGCAGCTTTGATTTTATGAAGTGACCACAGTGAGTAAGACTCTAAATCCAGACTCAAGAGCTGCACTGCGCTTCTGTGAGAGCAAACGAGTGTGTGTGTGTGTCTCTGTGTGTGTGTGTGTGTGCGTCTCTGTGTGTGTGTGTGTGTGTGTGTGTGTGTGTGTGTGTGTGTGTGTGTGTGTGTGTGTGTGTGTGTGTGTGTGTGTGTGTGTGTGTGCGTCTCTGTGTGTGTGTGTGTGTGTCTGTGTGTGTGTGTGTGTGTGTGTGTGTGTGTGTAGTGTGAATTATGCAGGGAAATAACAGTTGGTTTGTATTGGAATTTTTATTGGCGTTTCTTGTCTTATTTTCGCCGCGTCTTTATCTGAGAGGCGCTCGAGTTTGTCACGGGCCTGAAAGACGATGCAAAATACGACTCAGGTACAGTGTTGGGAGTAACGCGTTATAAAAGTAACGAATTACTGTGCTGCGTTGCTTTTTGGTTTGAAAAAATTGTAATATTGTACTGTGTACAAATGTGAGTACCGCGCGTCACAAAGCTTTTTTAACCTGGATTGAAGTGGTGGGTTTTTTGTTTTTCTTCATAAAAATTCACTAAAATCACGGTGATATCAGCAGCGGTGAAACGGCGGAGACGCGCCCACGTAGACCGTCACGTAACCACAGGCGAAAGAACCCGAGAACTCTACGCTGTTTAGACCTGGTTTAGACCTGGGTCAGTTCTGGTTTAGATCTGGTTTACAGTCGTCCTTCGCTCTATCGTGGTTCACTTTTCGCGGTGTCGCTGTTTCGCGGATTTTTTTAGTGCAATTTTGCATGTTTTTGTTTTTACAGTGTATGAACACGTATTGTGTTCCTCCCGCTGCGTCCTGATTGGCTGAGGGACTCCTGTGTCCTGTACAGTACAGAATGTGTTCAGCTGCCAAATTTAAATATAGTTTCAATCTCTAGCAGTGTGATTCTGAAGTGTTGTATGTTTGTAAGTTTTCTCCCCGACAAAACCCACAATGTCGACGAAACGTTCTGCACCGACAAAGGCTCCTGCGCTCGCGCCCAAAAGACAGAGGAAGATGAAACATCACACAAAAAGTTGGACTTCTGCACACGCTGAAGGAAGGTAGAAGTTACGCACTGTAACAGAGTCTTGCACCGGGTCGGGTCCCCGCAAATAGTTGCTGAAATCTGGACCTGGAGCCCGAGCAGCAGGGGGTCTGTGAAGTCCGATCAGGACGACAGCCGCTCTTACCTCTGTGAGGTGCAGAGCAGAGCCGCTCCTCACCTCCGAGCCCGTCCCGACACTGAGTCCTGTTTTAGTCCTAGTTCAGTTCTGGTTTAATCCTGGTTTAGTCCTAGTTTAGTCCTGGTTCAGTCCTCCTCTTCAGTCCTGGTTCAGTTCTGGTTTAGTCCTGGTTCAGTCCTCCTCTTCAGTCCTGGTTCAGCTCTGGTTTAGTCCTGGTTCAGTCCATATACGGTGCAAAAGTTCAGCATCTTCGCAGTTGTTTTGGTGAGAGTAACGTAAAGTAAAGTAAACGTAAAGTAATGTAATAGTAATGTAAAGCCTTACATTTTAAATGCAGTAATATTTGTAATGTAACAAATTACTCTGAAATATCAGTCCCGAGACCCAGACAAGACCGAGACCATATTTTACAGTCCTGTCACACACATCCTATATGTCAATGTTTTTATCAATCTGTCTCCATTTGAACTGATTAATGTTCATTTCTTGTCCCATCGCTTCCATGTTGATATTTTTTTTTTATTCTTGTTATTGTGATACATAGTGATTTGTGAGCAGCTGTGTCCAAGTCATTTCCCTCGTGGATCAATAAAATATGTCTCAGTCTCAGTCAAAGTTTGATCTTGAGACGCTAAAAGTCTTAAAACCGTTAAATGTGTTTCTGGATTATAACTCAGGCCCAGTCACTGTCCAAAACACGTCTGTTTTAAGTCCAAAAAGCAAATTTAAAACACAAGATTCAGTGAGATGTTTTTAATAAAAAGCGGTTTATAAAGTTTCAGGAACAGATTTCGAATAACAAGTTTTGAATGAGACGAGATACGAGATTGGGTCCACGGGAACGAGACAAGACGAGATTTTAACATAATTCTTAAAACATAAATTTCACGATTCAGTTTCCAATTTTGGCCTCACAATTGTGTATTTATTTGATTTCCATTTAAGCTTAAAATAAGTCATGCAAACTGTACTGCACTGAAACACTTCATCTGTTTGTTAGTCAGACTGGCGCCACCTAGTGTCTCCGCTCAGTTTCATTTCTCTCCATTGGCTCGGTCAGGAATCAGAACACACAAGACGTTTTACAAGAACTCTGGAAGTTGAAGAGCTGAACCAACCCGAGTTGTGGCAGCAGACTGCATACACTATCCCCTTTGGACTTCCTTTGTCGAATACAAACTTCACATTTTTTATTGCACCTTTAATGATTGTTGACACGTGTTCACTCTCTGTTTTGTTTGCTGTTGTGTCGTTGGGCGATTACACGACACCACTGAATGTTCCGGCGCATTACAAACGTCACGACCAAATGCAGCGTATGATTAAATAAAAAAAGTACCTGCCTACTGTCGAGTGAACCAGTCTCAAAGGTCAGACGGTTTCCACTGGACCCTCACAGTTTGAGGACCCTTTTTTTAAGCCAAATTCCACTGGTACTTTATGGAAAACTGTTTCAAAGTGAAGAAAGTAAATAGAATTTTTAAACCTGTTTCTTCACGTTCCTCACAGAAGTCACTTATTGGTTTTTGGGGTGGTGGTCTATTAACCAGCCTCTGCACATGTCCCAAACCAAAAGCCCATCGTGACAAATACAAATGGATTTGTGCACTTTTATTAGGTAAACACAGGGTTCAGTAGGGTACAGTAGGGTTCTACTCTGCGCGGACACTGTGGCATTAATTAGGATTAGTTTTGGCTTCGCATTTCGTCTCGAAGTTTCTAATCAGCGTGCGACAAGAGTCCAAATGCGCTCGAGTCCGAGACGAGACGAAGAGTTCTCACTAAATTGTGCAGCATTATTAAACTTGTGTAACTCTATAATCGCACCAGATCTGATGGACTGGGGGGAAATTTGGGGGTCACATGTAAAACTCACATACAGCCTTTATTTATTTAACAGAAAAGAGCCTTGAGAATCATCACCAACAGTCATTATAGAGAGACGTCCAACCCAGTATTTGTTCAACTTAAAGTGTTGCAGGATATTCTTGACTTAAGTTTCCTCCAAGTCGTGTGTACAGGTAATACATTGCACTTTGTTTTAAATATTCAAAGTCTGTTTGAGATGAGAACAAAACATGACAATTTAAAAGGAACCTTCATGTTTAAAAAACTCAGATTCAGAACAGAGGTTATGGAGGAAAGTGTCACTGTGAAAGGAGTTCATTTGTGGCAGAGTCTCGACAAAGAAATAAAAGAATCAAGTACAAAGACGACATTTAAAAACATAAAATCCAGTGCGATGTGTTTGTATGAAAACGAAAACTAAGTTGTTGTGCGTAAAAGTGAAGATTTGTGTTTGCAACTGATTAATAATTGTGACTGAATTGAAATGCACTGATTTGAAATGTTTTAATTAGCGTCGGGCACGTTAACGAGTTAATTTTGTGTTAACTAATTAAGTCATTATCGCCGACAATTATTTTAACACTATTAACGCAGTTTTTGTTATTTATTTATTTATTTTATTGTAAATGTCTGTTTCTCACTGGCTTTTATTTTGAAAAACTCGACCGCAAGCGTTTCTTTAAGTTTGACGTCTTTTCTTTACACTTTTTTCACTTTTTTCTGACCACGTGAGATGCAACGTGTCCGAGCCTCCGCGAGCCGCGGGCTCTGGCCTCGGGTTCGGCCGCAGGCTCCGGCTCCGGCTGCGAGTTTGGCCGCGGGTTCGGCTCCGTCCGGTCCAGCCATGCGCTCTGAGCTGAGCTAATTTCTTTAGTTCAGCGCTGCAGGGGGAGTCACTGATTTACCCAGATACAACTGGAAGAAAAACTGTGATTGGTCCATTTCCATTCCATTATATTAACCCTTTGTTTCCCAAGAAATATCAGTCCAAGTTTAAAACAATGATCTAGAAATTATTACTAGTGTCGTGTTTATTATTAAAAAATATTGAATAAATATATTAGTTGTACAAAAGTCCATTCAATATTTTTTCTTGAGCCTTCAGAAAACCTTGAAGACTCTGAGGTTCCCCTGTGAAAGAAATGCTGTTTACACAACAAATGTTTGGCTCTTTCATTTACATTTCCAATAAAAGTGCAGCTATACTCTACTTTTTAAATCATTAATTGGTTTTGCGTTTAACATGTGATTAATCGCTCGAACTCATGCGATTAATGCGATTAATTTTTAAAATTTTTGCCCAGCCCTAGTTTTAAAGTGACTCTCTGTGTTAATGTTTTGTCTGGAAAATGGTAAAGGCGGCAGAGAACATAAGATGACTTTTTTTGTGTGTGCTAATTTTCATTCATTTCTTGTGTGTTTCATGTTGTGATACTGTTGATGTCTTTTTATCCTGTATCAATGAAATAAACAAACAAGTAAGAAAATAAATAAGACCATGAAAAACGGTCTGGAGTACTACAGAACAAGACAGAGTTAACAAACAAAAACGGTAAACAAGTGTGTGTGTTAGTTTCAGAGTAGTTTCAGTGTAGTTAGCTCAGATATAAGTCCACCAGCGTCTGACCAGAACTGAAGAAGCAGCTTGGACGAGCGGAGAAAAGTCTTCACTCTAAAACAGATTTTTTCTTTTGCTCTGGATCCTTCTAAATCTGCCTGATATACAACGCGTGTCTCTCTGAATTCAGCTCTTCACATTTTCATCTGAACGTCTCTTGACTGAAACATCAGAAACACCGATCGTCCTGAGCCGTCGGCGCTTCCACGAGTTGTAACAATTGTGGTAAGTTGTAAATTCTGCGGAGAAATCATAGTTCCCGGTCTTATTTTTTTTACGGTTGTTTGACGGTCTTTATCGGAGCTGTCAGAAGCACTCAGGAGCTTCAGCGGACGTTTCTCTTTTCGTAACTCGATCCGTCCTCCACACTGAGCCGGCTCCCGTCGTGTCCTGAACTTTAAGTGAGGAGGTCAGATGGGAGACAACTTATCACCAAACTTATACCAACAGTGAAGTCTGACAGGACAAATACAGTCTGTGTGTGTGTGTGTGTGTGTGTGCGCGAGTACTAATATTGGCTTCAAAGAATAAAAATCCAACCTGAATCCAATAGAAAAAAAACTAGGTCAAAGATCACACTAAAGCTGAACGAGCTGAAGAAAACTGTCTTATATCACTATATTTTTGGGACTATAAATGTCACTTTTGTTCGTGGTTTGTGTGTTTCCTGTGACTTATTCTCCGGTCTGACTTCTATATTCAAATGTTTTTGGTGAAGCGTGGAGAGGTTCTTTTTTTTTTTTATCACTTTATTTTTATTGTATTTGACGGATTTGTAAACATAACAAGAAAATAGAAAAAAGAGGAGAATTAATAATGACAATAGAAGGAAATAAAACAGAAACAGAAGCCTAGGTGACACTTGGTTATTCTACTTTTGCATATATAATGTCCATTTTTCCCATTTCTCCTTCATTTGTGCCTCTTGCAACCTCAGTCTATGAGTTATTTTTTCCATTAGACAGACGTCTTTTATTGTAGACGTCCACTGATCCTTTGAAGGGCACAGTTCCTGGTTATTGATTTTTTGGCAGCTAATGACATCACTTTGAAAAGATATATATCGCTTTGGTGAATAATGTTTTCTGAGAAGTTTTATAGATGGAGCAGTTCAGGCGACAAAGGGACAGAACATCCCAGCACCTGCCCCAGAACATCACAAACCATCTCCCAAAATACAGTCATATTTGCACAATTCCAAAATCTATGAGAACCGTCCACATGAATCTCTCCACGTTTCCACCAACACATCTGATGCATCTTTAACTGTTTACTCTTTAATTTAGGTGTAATAAAGAATCGAATCAGGTTCTTCCAGGCAAACTCCCTCCATGTTCGAGAGCAGGTGGGGCTGTGGTGATGCCGCCACATGTTTAACCAATCTTTATCTCCAATTTTTATGTTCAATTCTTTTTCCCAATTCCCCTTCACTATTAGAGTTGTGTTCTTATCGTTTTTAGTTAGGGCTTTATATAATGCTGAAATTATTCTAAGATTACCATCTTTATAGGCTTTAGTTATTGTTTGAATGACATCACTCTCCCTTCTATGATCGTCTCTCATTTGAAGGTACCTGAAGAAAACATGTTTTCCAAGTTGATAATGCTTTGTCAAGTTCTGAAAGTTCTCCAGCTGCCCATTTTTCTCCAATACACACCAGGCAGTAAGTGTGGAGAGGTTCTAGTCTTGTGTGTGAGGATCTGCTGCTCCTGTTCCTCCTGCACCACTGTCACTTGGCTCTACTGCGCATGTCTCCTGCAGAAAGAGCCTCTGTTCTGTCTGTATCATGTCAGTCGATCGCACCGTTACTTCTGCACCACTCAACAATTTAACATTTAAACTTTAAACTTATAAAGACAAAGACTGAAAAGACTGAACACAAATGAACACAAAAACAAAATCAGATTCTGCAGATTACAAACTGCACGTCGTGAAATCTGCAGCTGAAAACGGAAATGGAGCAGCAGAAAGAAAGTTTGGAGTGAGAGAGAAACTTGTGACACCGGGAGGATGAACCGTGAAACTTTCCTGAAGTCACTGGACGGATGGACAAAGTCTGGACTTCAGTGACACCGAAACCATCCTGTCGAGATTCAAAAAGACCCCGATAATTCTGTCCCAGCGGATTTGTCCAAAACCAGTCATTTGTCCCATTTTTTTTTACAATAAATGTCGCAGGTGTCTCATTTTGACCAGTGTGATACTCGCTGACGGTAAAAAGGGCAACAAATAAACAAATAAGTCACAATGAGTCATTAGAGTTTTATGTGTGGAACAAACAGGAGGAGACACAGACAGGTGTTCCTTACATTAATACCGTATTTTTCAGACTATACATCCCACTTTTTTTCATGGTTTGAGTATTTCCTGGGACTTATACTCCGGTGTGACTTATTTTTTCTGAATTCTAACTGGAACTGAGTCTGAGTCTGACGACAGCGACACAGAAGAGTTTGCGTCGCTCTGTTTACCTCCGGAGGTCGAGGTCGAGTTGTTCAGAAGTGACACCGAGGATGAAGAATTGAATGGATTTAGTGATTTGGAGTGAGATGGAGAGTTTGGTTCAACTTGTTCTGTTCTGTTGTTTATAGTTTATCTGAAGAACTGTGAAATATGTGACGTTAACAGTCTGTTCTTCTCTTCTGTTGTTTTTACTACAACTTGACTTTACACAGGAAATGTCTGCTCCTGCTCTCTCATTTTATTAAATTAAAGTTAAATTAAATTTGTGGCACTCCAAAAAGTGCCACAAATATGGTATCCGCTTTATTCCACCCCGCCCACTTGCCTCTCAAATCAAATATAATTTTTTTTTTTGGTGGCACTTCCAGTTAAACAGGAACCCCCCTCATTTTAACGGAGAATTTCTGAAACGTTTTGCCTCTTAAATCTGACATAAAATCGTTTAATTTGGGTAAAATGATTGCGATTCTCTGATTCTCTGGAGGCTTTAAAACTCATTTATCGAACTTTATTGAACTGATCTGCCCCGTACAAAAAAATAATAAAACCCCAACGATATTGACGGCGCCCGGGGCAACTTCCAGAACAAGGTGATTAAAGAAACAGAGCTTAAAGGGGCTTGACAATGACAGTGTTTGAGTTGAGTGTTTATTTTGAGATGGGATTAAACCCACACGCACATGAACCCGGCTCAGTCACTCACCACTTCGTCTTTACACTGTTTTTATACACTGGATTTTTACGTGTGCACTTACATTTATATAACTCTGTCTTATCTGACACCTGTCTCCTGATGTTTTTTCTACTTATTTAGAATTTATTATTACGGTTTATTACGAGCGGGATGAGACACGACGAGATTATATCCACGAGAACGAGACGAGATTTTGACATTTGCGATAAATAAGAAGTGCAACTATTTCACTATTTTGGCTTCAGCAGTTTTATTTATTTCACGTTCTGCTTGAGCGGTCATTGTCGTCCCGCATTTTGGAACTAGAGTTTCTCAAATTCCGAGGTCATGGTTCTCGACCGGAAAAAGGCGTCTTGTCGTCTCCGGGCGGGTTCAAGTACCGTATTTTCCGGGCGATTAGCCGCGGTCTTAAGCCTCTAACCGCATCAAAAAAACGACCGCGCGCCACAATCCAGAGCGCCCCATACACGAATCCACTCGGGTGTCCCAGCACAACGACTTCAGTAAACTACAAAGGCGCACCACCCTGCAGAACACGCAAACACACGGAGCAGACAGCGACCGCACAACGAAACACACCCACAGACACACTCCACGCCGACGAGGAACGAAACGGAGGAACGAACCGAAAAAGAGAGCGCGACGTGCCGCTTCTAGACACGACTGAACAACTGAGTCACTGCGAACACGCCGACAATCCGTTGGTCCCAGACACACCCTCCCTACACGCCACAACTGAACAAAGCCCAGAGTCACTGTGAACGAACAAACAAACAAAACCACTCACACATCACACTGTTGGGTTTCATTTAAAGTCCCACACAGTTTATTTGTGAAAAAAGTTCGAAAATAGACCATTTAATGACAGAGCGTCTTATAATCCAGAGCGAGAAAATACGGTATGTTGGGGTCTTGTTCTCGAGTGAGGGGAGGATGGAGTGTGGGATTGACAGGTGGACAGGTGCAGCGTCGGCAGTGATGCGGTCGCTGTATCGGACCGCTGTGGTGAATCTCGAGTCTTGATTTAGCTTCAGTCTCCGTTCCTCCCCTCACCTCTGGTTATGAGCTCTGGGTAATGACCTAAAGGACAAGATCCTGATACGAGAGGCACAAATGAGTTGTCCTCTTTAGAGACAGAGTGAGGAGCTCGGAGTAGAGCCGCTGCTCCTCCACGTGGAGAGGAGAGTCTGAGGGGAGGACGTCTGTTCTGACGTCTCCTGGACGTCTCCCTCAGGAGGTGTTCATGTCCCACCGGGAGGAGGCCCCAGGGAAGACCCAGGACACACTGGAGGGACGATGTCTCTGGACTGGACTGGGAACACCTCAGGTCCCACTGGAGGAGCTGGAGCAGGGGTGCTCAATACGTCGATCCCGATCTACCAGTCGATCGCCAAGGTCGTGTGGGTAGATCGCCGTGTCTCGTCTCGGACTCGATCGTGTTTGGACTCGGTCTTGTCTCTCACTCGAGGTCTGACACTCAACAAGTGTGATCATATTTCATTCCGGCCGCTGCTGTTGGTAATAAACTTGTAGCGGGTGCAGGAGCGTGTGGGGCGTCTCAGTGCAGCCTGTGCGCTCATTTGAAACCCGCGGAGACTCTACGGCGCATCACAAACACACACGCTCCCTATGCACGGCTCGTCTGCGACAGCGTGTGCCCTCGTGTACCAGCGTGCATCACAGGGCAGGTTCAACTTCCTAAACATCCTACCTGTCCACCTGCCTCACGTCAGCACGCCGCCCCTCGCCTTTTCACGCTCTCGCTCCTTCCTGCGTACAGCCAACACAAGCCCCTCCCACAGTGCGGCTGATTAGAAGAGCAAGACCAAACGTGAAGCAAAAACCAGTCTAAATTTGTGTTCCAGTGTTGGCACAAAGCAGGTCTACAGCATAGAGCGGATCTACAGAACAGACCTACTGCCACATTTGGCTGAAGTTTGTCTAACAAAAGTGACAAATGCATCTGTGTTTGTCACGATGTGCGTTTGGTTTGGTAAACGTGCAGAGGCTGGAAAATATCACTGCAAAACCAGAAAAGAATGAAACTCCAGTTTGGAACTTTAAAAAACAGGTTTAAAAATCTTCCTTCACTTTTTTCACAGTTTTGTGTAAAGTGCCAGAGGAAGTTCTCTTAAAGAAGAGGTTCTCAAACTGTGGGGGAGGGTCCAAAAAAGGGGCACAGAGTGTTTCAGTGCAGTTTGTTTGGCTTTGTATTAGGTATTAGGATCTTTATGACTTGGTCATTTTGTAAGTAGCTCACATGATGAAAAAGTGTGAGCTCCTCTGAACTGGAGGAAGTGTCTGGGGTGAAGGAAGTTTGGGAGTCCCTGCTCAGACTGATGCCTCCGCGACCTGACCCCGGATAAGCCGCAGAAAATGGATGGATGGAGGTCGAAATCTGTTTGTTTGTTTGTTTGACACTAAAACAGAAAAATGAAACAACAAACTGTTTAACCATTTTATTGTTTTTTGTTCTTAATTGAAACTCAAAAGAACAAATCTCACACAAACCGAATCGTGGAAGAAAATGGATGGAGTTTCTTAAATTTTAGAACACACCAGCTCTTAACTCTTTTTTTTTTTTTTTTTTTTTTTTGTCTAAGGTGTGTTGGGTGTCAAAGGAAAAAAATCACATTTTCTTCATGTGTGCAAAATTTTGTAGCACGAGATCTTGTCCCATCCCTGATGTTTCTATATTTTACTCTTTGTTATTATGAAATACAGTGATTTGTGAGCTCCTGGGTCCAGGTATTTCCTTTGTGGATCAATTAAGTTTGTCTAAAGCTACGTTCAGACCAAAAAATAAAAAAAACGCCCTGGTATTTGTAGATATTTAAACCCTGCTAAAGACACTGGTTTAGTCCTGGTTCAGTCCTGGTTCAGTCCTGGTTCAGTCCTGGTTTAGTCTTGGTTCAGTTTTGGTTCAGTCCTGGTTCAGTCCTGGTTTAGTCCAGTCCCTTCAGTCCTGGTTCAGTAGTCCTGGTTCAGTCCTGGTTCAGTCCTGGTTTAGTCCTGGTTCAGTCCTGGTTCAGTCTTGGTTCAGTCCTGTTTTAGTCCTGGTTTAGTCCTGGCGATGAGCTCGGCGGTTGCGGTGTTTTTATATTTATTCTCTGCTAATGACACGGTGTAGATTTCTTGTTCTGGTGTTTGTGGTTCTTTCTGTTTCTTCTCTTTCTGAGTCTAAGTTTGATCTAAAGACACTAAAAGTTAAATGTGTTTCTAGATTATAACTCAGGCCCATTCCCGGACCATAACACGGCAGTTTTAAGTCCAAAAAGCAAATTTAAAACACAAGATTCAGTGAAATGTTTTTAAGAAATAAGTTTCAGGAACAGATTTTAAACACCAAATTTTGAACGAGACGAGACGAGATTTTAACATAATTCTTCACGATTCAGTTTCCAATTTTGGCCCCTATATTTTGTATATTTCATTTTGTATTTTTGTTTCCATTAAGTCACTGACACAAAGCAGGAGAACCCATTTTTAAACATCAGAATGAAGCGATATTTATCCACAGAAGTGCGTCTCTGCAGCTCAGATCTTCTCGTATTGGAACTAAAGTCACAAAAATCTCACAAACGATAAATACTGAACCCAAAATCTACAGTTCCATCTTTCATATCCTGAAAAATAAGTCCATTAAGTGATTACCGTGACTTTTAAATGGTGCATTTCTTAACTTTTCTGGTGGACGATCCATCGTGGAGATCGTCTTTTTGCTTTGTCTAGAACATTCCACTGCGTAGATGAAGTTTATCCATCTCAAGGGAGGGGTCAGATCTGCGGAGAGGCGACGTCAATTGTTCATCCAAGAATCAAATCACGGGAAGATGGTTTGAGCGCTGGACTTTGCCGTCGGCTCGTTTTCTTCGGTGTCAGTCACATGACCTGAGCCCGTCACTCACCTCCTCCTGATCTTCGCCGATAACATCTGCCCACGTTTGGACTTGTTCACTTTTAGTTCTGCTCCACGTACAGTATAAACCACAGACTGGGTGAAGAAGAGGACGAAGCGAGAGTGACGTCGCCCGCAGAGTTCAGCTCCAAATGAAGCTCATGGAGGCCAGCGGATGTATGGGGCGAATTTGGAGTCGAGTTCCACAAAATAATGAATTAAAAACCTCACGATCATGAAGAGCGGGTTATGTTAATAGACTTTTTTCACAAAGACTGGAAGTGTTTTTCTGTGTAAATGTGTGTCGTATTCTCCAGCAGCTTCATAAAACATTCTTCATGAACAATTTATCCAAAACTATCAAGAGACGAAAGAACAAAACTTAAAGGAAACAACGAGACACATTAGTCACACAACAAACTCAACTAACCTCATGGTCCTAGAGATGTGGAACATTCAAATTGCACAAATCTCTGTGTCTGTGCAAATATTCACATCATGAAATAGTTTTTTTTATTTGAATTATAGAATGAGTCTGAGTGAACAAGTTCCTTCTGTTTTATTCGTGACCCTAACGTTTGCAAAAGAAGAAATTCTATTTGTCGACTGGACAAAAGTTTATTTTGGTTGAATATGTTTCTCAAGTTCTGAAATTTTACGGTCGGGTAGTGATTACACACACATGCAGGTCAGGACTAAACCAGGACTAAACCAGGACTAAACCAGGACTAAACCAGGACTAAACCAGGACTAAACCAGGACTAATCTTGGACTCAAGAGTAAGTAAGTCTTTATTTATACAGCACTTTTCACAGACATTTTTGTCACAAAGACGTTTTACAGATCATTATTCAGCATTATTCATTCACTCTACACCTGCTGATGTAAACTACTGTTGTAGTCACAGCTGCCCTGGGACAGACTGACAGAGGCGAGGCTGCCAATCGGCGCCATCGGTCCCTCCGACCACCACCAACACTTACACACACACAAACACACACTTTCATACTAGGCAATGTGGGTGAAGTGTCTTGCCTAAGGACACAACAACTGTTATTCCCACTGGCGCCTCCTGTGGATCCTGACTTTCCCAGAGTTTCCATCCAAGTCCAGACCCGATCCTGCTGAGCTTCTGAGATGTGACGGGATCAGACTTTGACAAACTGGTCTGACCACAAGAGAGAGGGAGAACCCCGAGCCCGTGGAGCAGGGTGTCCAGACGATGGCTGCACTCACCTCCTTGCCGTGGGAAGCACTGCACCGGTGCTTTCACCTGCAGTCACCCGACGGTCTACGCGGGCGCACCTCCGAGACTCCAAGCCTGTCCTGACAGTGAGTCCTGGTTCAGTTCTGGTTCAGTCCTGGTTTAGTCCTGGTTTAGTCTTGGTTCAGTCAAAAGTCCAGCGTCTCGATCAGTGTTTCTTCTGCTCAGTAAATAAATCCTGTGATGTGATGACATATTTTTGACAGTCGAGTCGCGTTTGTGCTGAAGAAAGTGAAACTGTTTCATTTCATTTCATGACTGTAATTATTGAAGTCGTAATGTTTCAGTTCGTATTCTGATGGATGCTTCAGTTAGGAAGTTTTTAATTTGTGTGTGATTGATCTTATGTGGAGTTAACGGGCGGGTGCGGTGCTGGACTGCGCAGGTGCGGGCAGGTGCGGGCAGGTGCGGGTCTCCAAAAATGGACCCATGCAGGACTCTGATGTGGCGTTTGCGTTTGTTATGAGCCCTCCCGGTTTCCATACACATGTGCACACACACACACACACACGTCAGTCTGTACTCACTTATTTATATTTTGTGGCAGTGTTTGTAGTGTTTTCTGTTTTTTTTTTTTTTTTTTTGTGTGTGTCTTGTATTTCTCACTTTGTCTTAAAACTTTCCCATTTCAACACTCAAACAGTAGCAGCTTTAGACTTTCAAACGCCGCAGGAGGCAGATGTGACCGGGCCCTGACCTTTCACTGGGCTGCGGTTTCTCTCGTCACATTCTACGCATCACTGTGTGAACCTGGAATTTACACTTTTACCCAATCACACAAAATCACTGCATTATTCTAATTAGACAGATCACATTTCACTCCCGGTGACGCACGTCTGGGCTTTTAGGTGAACGGTTCTGTGGTCGAGCTGCTGCGTGTTTTTGTAAAGGTCCAGTGAGATAAGAAAAGATAAACCTTAACCATGGCCCACAGGGGGGAAATTACAGTGTTGCAACGCACAGGCCAACATTAAGAGTAAGTCAAGAGTATTTCTGTATCTGAAGTTTTTAAATCTGGTGATTAGATTTGAAAATGAAGTTTTAAAAAGTCGGATTCTGCTCAGAAACAACTCCAGGAGTGTGAACGTTTAAGTAAACAATAAAAACTCCTGTAATGAATAAATGTGTTTCATGTCATACCACGGAACATTCCAGACAAAGCAAAGACGTCTCCATGGAGAAAAGCAGGCATTAAAAAGTTGCACAATGAAGCTTTAACTCTTGAGACCCGAGCTTTTGTCTGATGTGTACTTTTTATTTCTCCTTGATATTTGGGATCAGTAGGACCTAATAAATGTCATAACTAAAGTTTGTTTTTATACAGGAAGTAGTTTTTGAGTTTTGTTGTACTTGGCTCAAACAAATAAATAAATGAAAATGAAATTAAATGAAGTTGTTTTTGCATAAACTGATGTCCTCATATGAGAACAAAGGGTCGATCTGACTGTATGACACAAACAAATGTACCACTTAAATTCACTATTTACAACTGTAAACTCTAGTGTCATAGACCAGTCCTGGTCTTGAGACCGGCCTCAGGACCACTTTTTTACTGTTTTGGTCTCATGTCGGACTTGAGCACATTTGGACTCAGTCTTGACTGGGTCTTGATGGCGCTTGGTCTTAGTGTTGTCTCGGTTTTGGCCTTTAAAGTCTCGGTCTTTAAAAGTCTCGGTCTTTAAAAATCTCGGTCTTTAAAAGTCTCGGTCTTTAAAAGTCTCGGTCTATAAAAGTCTCGCTCTAGTCTCATTCTTTAAAAGTCTCGGTCTTAAAAGTCTCGGTCTTTAAAAGTCTCGGTCTAGTCTCTTTCTTTAAAAGTCTCGGTCTTGTCTCGGTCTTGACCCTCACAGGTCTTGGTCTTGTCCTGGTCTCAGGACTCTGTGGTCTTGGACTGGTCTTGGTCTCAATCAGTGCAGTCTTGACTACAACACGAGTAAACACATTCAAGTTCAGCTACAACACGGTACAATCAAGAACATTTCATAGTCCCGACTTTGTTGTACATAAATACGTTGTTTTCATTCATAAAATGTGAATATAAACTTTACCTTGCTGTTTTTTTTGTTTTGTTTGGGTTTTTTTGCTGTTGAAGATTTTTGTTGATATTCTCACCATTTTTCTTTTTACTGAAGTTGTTGTAATGTCGTGATTTCACCAGAACATGGAGCGGGCGATGTCCCTCGGTGTGACTCACAGGTCAAAGTTTTTTTAAAAACAGAATATCCTGGTGCTAAGAGACAAAAATGTAATGTCCTCATGTGTGGACGCAGAGTCTGAAGAGGTTCATATTTATTATTTTGAGAAACTGTATTTCTTAAAATTGCATCAACTTTTACATCCAGGATAAAAATAATTCAAACATGTTTTTCACAGTTTAAAAATTAAAAGTGAGAAATTCAACAGTTAAAATTGAAAATCGGATGAAACAAATGATCTTCCAGAGTCACTAGGCTCTGTTCTGATTGGACGGTTTTCCTCGTGGGCGGGGCCTGTGCAGGAAAACAGAGCGGGTTGTGGACTTCAGATGTTCGTGGTGGAGGCAGAAGTTTTTGATTTTCTTTCCATGTTCCTGCGCTCGTCTGAGTCTCTGTTGTGTTGGACGGTTTTGTTTCCGTGCACATCTGGGGTCACGACCTCTGGGACATTGCATAAGGCCAGATGTTTTTACGGCGCTCGAGCTCATCTGGAACGTGCAGGGCGTCCAACCTGCGCACAGCGGGACTTTGATCAGTCCAGACCTGCCTCACTGCTCCTCACAGCTCCTCACAGCTCCTCACAGCTCCTCACAGCTCCTCACAGCTCCTCACAGCTCCTCACAGCTCCTCACAGCTCCTCACAGCTCCTCACAGCTCCTCACAGCTCCTCACAGCTCCTCACAGCTCCTCACAGATCCTCACTGCTCCTCACAGATCCTCACAGCTCCTCACAGATCCTCACAGACAGCTCCTCACAGCTCCTCACAGCTCCTCACAGATCCTCACAGCTCCTCACAGATCCTCACAGCTCCTCACAGATCCTCACAGCTCCTCACAGCTCCTCACAGCTCCTCACAGCTCCTCACAGCTCCTCACAGCTCCTCACTGCTCCTCACAGATCCTCACAGATCCTCACTCACTGCTCCTCACAGCTCCTCACTGCTCTCTCACAGATCCTCACAGCTCCTCACTGCTCCTCACAGCTCCTCACAGCTCCTCACAGCTCCTCACAGATCCTCACTGCTCCTCACTCACAGCTCCTCACAGCTCCTCACAGCTCTCCTCACAGCTCCTCACAGCTCCTCACTGCTCCTCACTGCTCCTCACAGCTCCTCACAGCTCCTCACAGCTCCTCACAGCTCACAGCTCCTCACAGATCCTCACAGATCCTCATCACTGCTCCTCACAGCTCCTCACAGCTCCTCACAGCTCCTCACAGCTCCTCACAGCTCCTCACAGATCCTCACAGCTCCTCACAGCTCCTCACAGCTCCTCACAGCTCCTCACAGCTCCTCACAGCTCCTCACAGCTCCTCACAGCTCCTCACAGATCCTCACAGCTCCTCACAGCTCCTCACTCTCCTCACAGATCCTCACAGATCCTCACAGCTCCTCACAGCTCCTCACAGCTCCTCACAGCTCCTCACAGCTCTCCTCACAGCTCCTCACTCACAGCTCTCCTCACAGCTCTCCTCACTGCTCCTCACAGCTCCTCACAGCTCCTCACTGCTCCTCACTGCTCCTCACAGCTCCTCACAGCTCCTCACAGCTCCTCACAGCTCCTCACAGCTCCTCACTGCTCCTCACAGCTCCTCACAGCTCCTCACAGCTCCTCACAGCTCCTCACTGCTCCTCACTGCTCCTCACAGCTCCTCACTGCTCCTCACAGCTCCTCACAGCTCCTCACAGCTCCTCACAGCTCCTCACAGATCCTCACAGCTCCTCACTGCTCCTCACAGATCCTCGGCCTCTGGATGAAACTGCAGCTCCTTCAGAATCACACGAGCAAATAGAGTTCCTGGTCTCAGTCTCGGTCTGGTCTCGACCTGGTCTCAGCCTGGTCTCTCAGAGTCCCGGTCTCAGTCTCGGTCTCAGTCCTGGTCTGGTCTCGGTCTGGTCTCAGTCCTGCTCTGGTCTTGGTCCCAGTCTAGTCTAAGTCTTGTCCCGGTCTCAGTTCTGATCTCAGTCTCGATCTGGTCCTGGTCTGGTCTCGGTCTCAGTCCCGGTCTGGTCTCTGGTATCTGTTTTTTCATTTTGGTTTTGGAGACAAATAATGAAGAAAACAGTTGTTTTTTTCATTTTCTTATTTTTGGTTTTATTTTGAAAAACGAATGAACGACTGACACACAGATGGACATGTCCTCTGTCTCTGTCTCTCTCTTCTGTCTCTCTTCTGTCTCTCTTCTGTCTCTCTTCTGTCTCTCTTCTCTCTTCTGTCTCTCTTCTGTCTCTCTTCTGTCTCTCTTCTGTCTCTCTTCTGTCTCTCTTCTGTCTCTCTGTCTCTTTAACTCTGGACTCTGGACTCTGATGTTTTTGTTGGTTTCACTCAAACTGTACGATGAAATAACAGAGTTTAAAAGTTCATGATTCCTGTTCTGTCTGTTTGACTGGTTAAACTCTGCCCGTTTATATAAACAGTCTGTGGTGCGTTGCTCATGTGCACAACGTCTGTCTGCACCTGCACAAGTGACAAACACGTCTCAGTGTCTCTGTGTCTCTGTGTCTGTGTCTCTGTGTCTCTGTCTGTTGCTCCGGGACGGACACCAGTCAAGTCAGTGACACCAGTCAAGTCAGTGACACGAGTCAGGTCTGTCACAGTGAGTGGAGTCAGGTCGTTGAGTGGAGTCAGGTCTCTCACAGTGAGTAGTCAGGTCGTTGAGTGGAGTCAAGTCAGTGAGTGGAGTCAGGTCTGTGAGTGGAGTCAGGTCGTGGAGTCTGGTCTGTGACAGTGAGCGGAGTCAGGTCGTGGAGTCTGGTCTGTGACAGTGAGCGGAGTCAGGTCGTGGAGTCAGGTCTGTGACAGTGAGTGGAGTCAGGTCGTGGAGTCTGGTCTGTGACAGTGAGCGGAGTCAGGTCGTGGAGTCAGGTCATGGAGTCAGGTCGTGGAGTCTGGTCTGTGACAGTGAGCGGAGTCAGGTCGTGGAGTCTGGTCTGTGACAGTGAGTGGAGTCAGGTCGTGGAGTCTGGTCTGTGACAGTGAGTGGAGTCAGGTCGTGGAGTCTGGTCTGTGACAGTGAGTGGAGTCAGGTCGTGGAGTCTGGTCTGTGACAGTGAGTGGAGTCAGGTCGTGGAGTCTGGTCTGTGACAGTGAGTGGAGTCAGGTCGTGGAGTCTGGTCTGTGACAGTGAGTGAGTCAGGTCGTGGAGTCTGGTCTGTGACAGTGAGTGGAGTCAGGTCGTGGAGTCTGGTCTGTGACAGTGAGTGGAGTCAGGTCGTGAGAGTCTGGTCTGTGACAGTGAGTGGAGTCAGGTCGTGGAGTCTGGTCTGTGACAGTGAGTGGAGTCAGGTCGTGGAGTCTGGTCTGTGACAGTGAGTGGAGTCAGGTCGTGGAGTCTGGTCTGTGACAGTGAGTGGAGTCAGGTCGTGGAGTCTGGTCGTGGAGTCAGGTCTGTGACAGTGAGTGGAGTCAGGTCGTGGAGTCTGGTCTGTGACAGTGAGCGGAGTCAGGTCGTGGAGTCTGGTCTGTGACAGTGAGCGGAGTCAGGTCGTGGAGTCTGGTCTGTGACAGTGAGTGGAGTCAGGTCGTGGAGTCTGGTCTGTGACAGTGAGTGGAGTCAGGTCGTGGAGTCTGGTCTGTGACAGTGAGCGGAGTCAGGTCGTGGAGTCTGGTCTGTGGCAGTGAGTGGAGTCAGGTCGTGGAGTCTGGTCTGTGACAGTGAGTGGAGTCAGGTCGTGGAGTCTGGTCTGTGACAGTGAGCGGAGTCAGGTCGTGGAGTCTGGTCTGTAACAGTGAGTGCAGTCAGGTCGTGGAGTCTGGTCTGTGACAGTGAGTGGAGTCAGGTCGTGGAGTCAGGTCTGTGACAGTGAGTGGAGTCAGGTCGTGGAGTCTGGTCTGTAACAGTGAGTGCAGTCAGGTCGTGGAGTCTGGTCTGTGACAGTGAGTGGAGTCAGGTCGTGGAGTCAGGTCGTGGAGTCAGGTCTGTGACAGTGAGTGGAGTCAGGTCGTGGAGTCTGGTCTGTGACAGTGAGTGGAGTCAGGTCGTGGAGTCAGGTCTGTGACAGTGAGCGGAGTCAGGTCAGTGAGTGGAGTCAGGTCGTGGAGTCAGGTCTGTGACAGTGAGTGGAGTCAGGTCGTGGAGTCAGGTCTGTGACAGTGAGTGGAGTCAGGTCGTGGAGTCAGGTCGTGGAGTCTGGTCTGTGACAGTGAGTGGAGTCAGGTCGTGGAGTCAGGTCGTGGAGTCTGGTCTGGCGCGCTGCTGTTTGGGGTAATTACACTGTGCAGAGCTGTGGTCCTGTGTGCGTCTTTCTGCGGCAGAACCAGAGACTCTGAGTGAAGCTCCCACACGACGACAAACACTCACACGTTTTATTAGTTTGTTTGTTCCGTTTTTGTCCCCGTAGAACGTTTCTACAAAAGGACATCGCTGACACACTCGTTCTGTTTTTATATTTTAGAGGTTTTCATCATCAGTGGATCTAAAACAAGTTTGAACCATCATCTGTGTAAAGAAGTGGACTGAGGTCGTGTGACGTCGCCCGCGGCGTTCGGCAGTTTTAGGAGCAAATCTGGAGCCAAGTTCCATATTTGGAATTCTGACCGCGAGTATCTTGGCAACCAGAGAGCCAATCAGGAGCGAGGCTGTTGCCGGTCACGCCCCCTCCAGCCCGGACCACTCGTTTATGTTTGTTTATTTATGTGGGACAGTGAGTTAAATAAAGTAAAATAATTAACAAGAATGTACAAAGTAAATTAAACAAAAAAAAAGGAATCTAAAATATTTACAGAAGGGCTTATTTATTTATTTACACAGTTTTAAACAAAAGATTAACGAAGAGCAAACAAACGAAAACTAAGTGCACAATAAACAGTGTTGGGAAGGTGACTTTTAAAACGTATTCTCCTACAGATTACAGATTACACACACCAAAATGTAGTTTGTAACACAATCCATTAAATTACTTAAAGTGAGTAAAGTAATCTGAATTACTTTGTTTCTCTTCTGGCTGTCGCGCTCGTGTCCATGAACAGACATTTGTTTACTGTTGTGTAGCAAAGCCTGGGACATCTTAACGTCAGATGTTTTGTTTTGTTTTGTCTGTTAAAAGACGATAAAAACTCCAGTCTTTCTTTAAACATGTTAAAAATATTATTGATAGAAAAATGTTTTCTATGTCAGATCAATGCTGCCTCCAGTTATGTCCACCCCAGTGTGAGGAAACATTGTTTACTTCTGGTTTAGACCTGGTTTAGTCCCGGTTTAGTCCTGGTTTTAGTCCTGGTTTAGACCTGGTTTAGTCCTGGTTTTAGTCTGGTTTTAGTTCTAGTTTAGTCCTGGTTTAGACCTGGTTTAGTCCTGCGTTTAGTACTGGTTTAGCTCTGCTTTAGTCCTGCTTTTAGACCTGGTTTAGTCCTGGTTTAGTCCTGGTTTTAGTCCTTTTAGGTTTTTTTCTAGTTTAGTCCTGGTTTAGTCCTGGTTTTAGTCCTGGTTTTAGTCCTGGTTTTAGTTCTAGTTTAGTCCTGGTTTAGACCTGGTTTAATCCTGGTTTTAGTTCTAGTTTAGTTCTGACTTAGTCCTGGTTTTAGTCCTGGTTTAGTCCTGGTTTAGACCTGGTTTTAGTCCTGGTTTTAGTCCTTGTTTAGTCCTGGTTTTAGTCCTGGTTTAGACCTGGTTTAGTCCTGGTTTTAGTCCTGGTTTTAGTCCTGTTTTAGTTTGGGTTTTAGTTCTAGTTTAGTCCTGGTTTAGTCCTGGTTTTAGTCCTGTTTTAGTCCTGGTTTAGTTTTGCTTTTAGACCTGGTTTAGTCCTGGTTTTAGTCCTGATTTAACCCAAAATGTGAAAACAGTAAAATCCCTCAATCCATTTATTTCAAGAAAGTAACTGTAATCCAATTACCACTCACTGAAACAGTAACTGTAACTGAATACAGTTACTCATCATTTGTACTCTGATTACTTAACTCCAGTACATGTAATCTGTTACTCCCCGACACTGACAAACAAAGACAAAGTCAGGACTGACAATAAATGTCTCAGAAAACAGAGTCAGAACAGCGACAGAAAACGAAAGACACATTAAATTAAGACATTAAAGAGTCTGTCTCCTGCAAAATCAACTTTTCAGAGTTTTCTACCTTCTAAGTCGACGTTCAGACTGCAGGTTTAACGCTCAATTCCGATTTTTTGGTGAAATCCGATGTTTTTTCGAGGTCGTTCACATTTCCAGTTAAATGTGACTTGTATGTGACTCCAGTGTGAACATTAAACGGTCCAAAAGTGTCCCACATGTGACACTGGAGACACGACGACGTCAACCGCAGCGAGCGTCTCTGTGTTTACACAAGTTGAACAAACATGGACGCAGCATCGAGCACCTGGAGATTTTAAAGTTCCTCTCGTACCGGAGCCACAACATGAACAACTGACTTGTTTTAAGGAGGAGATTGAGAAGGAGAAGGACCAGGTTTTTGGTGGTGGTGTTTTGTGGTGAGTGGAGATGTGCTTCACTTCAGTCACACAGAGTTCATTAACAATTTTCTCTACTTCAGTGCAGAATAGTGACGTTTGTGTCTTGTTGATAACGTGTAGGTGGATGAATGCACTTTGACCTTTCACACTGAAGTCACATGTTAAAGATCAGATATGGATCAGTTTCAGGAGCACAGATCCAAGTGTCCTGGGTCATGTTTGAAAAAAATCCGATCTGTGTGGTTCAGACTGACATTAAAAGATCAGATACAGGAACATAGAGGCAAAAAATCAGATTTGGGTCACTTCAGGTGCATCTGAACGTAGTCTAAGAGTGATGTGTGAATAGGCCTGTAACGATAACAGATTTTGCAGGACGATTAATTGACCAAGAATTTATTGCGATAAACAATAATATTGACATTTTGAGACCAATTTCAACTAATATAATAATGACCATGGAATAAAAATGCAAATCCGCCCTTTCAAAGATCAATAAACTTGACTTTCTAAAGAACATTTATCACAGGAACAAAGACAAACAAAAACAACAGGCCTAAATAAAACAGACTTGTTCACATAAGAACAGTCTAATGTGTCTGATTGACAGCGAGGACTTGTTCACAAAAATGCACTTGAATAAATCATTGTTGAACCAAACAACCAAAGCAATAAATAAAATGGATTATTAAGTCTCTGTAACAAAATTGTCCTTAAAAGTGATTTTAGTCGTTGACTTACATTGTGTCTCGTCTCTGTTCCTGCTGCTGTGGCCTCGGCGTTTTGGTCTTTAAATGTTCATATGAACCGCGACACAGGATCCTGTTTGGCTCTGAGTGAGTCTCTGTTCTGTCTGGTGTCGTGTCTGTGTCTTGTGGGATTTCAGTGGATTTCGGGCTCAGGTTTGGGTTTATATCGGCTGTTGGGGTTTGAGACGTTTCTTCTCGTCGTTTGCGTTTCGCTCGCTGCATTTGACGCACCAGGTTGTTGAGACGTGTCCCGCTCACCAGTGTTGATTCGGCATCGTGATTTGCTTTGGCACTCGGCGATGAACTGTTTTGGTTCTGGCTTTCTGCTCTCAGGCCACACACGCATCCACTGTGCTGATAAACACGTTGTACACTTGTTAAACGACGAGCGATAGAAGCTTCTAACATTCAGTCTCTTTAAGAGCAAGAGAGAGAGAGAGAGAGGAAAACAAACAAACTGCAAATAGAATTTATCGCGACCTGAAAAGTTATCGAGCTCGTTAAAAGTTATCGTACGATTAATTGATTTACTGATTATCGTTACAGGCCGATGTGTGGGCCTTGTATTTGTCGCTGAAGTGGTTTTTAGTTTGATTTTGTGTTTTTTTTTTAACAAATTGCAGTGTATTTCTGCCACCCTCCCACGTGACAACGAACTAAAGCTGCTACAACGATGACGCGGCAGATTCACCTGTGACGTGAATCATACGTCCACTGCCTCCACCAATAATAAGTTGATCTCCTAGTGTTTATTAAAACTTTACCAATCAGTAATGTTCAGCTGATGTGGACTCGGTGCTTGAGCTTCGTGCTCCTCAAAGTCCTCGTCCGATTCCGGGTCCAACACATGCGGCTGAACGCGCTGTATCTCCATGATGAATAAAAGTTAACTTCTTGGGTTCTTTTTAAAGACAATGCAGTGAAGTGTATTTACCTTGTTGACATGTTTCGCCTACTGCTGCTGCATCTTTAGAAGTGTCCCCGGTGTTGGTGTTGATGTGTCGTGTATCAGCTGTTGTAGGTGTGGTGAGCGACCTGTAGGTTCATCAGACTGACCACACCTACAGGAAGTAACACCAGCTGATACACGACACGTCACCACCAACACCGGGACAGATCTGAAGATGCAACAGCCGAAACATGTCGACAAGGTAAACACACTTCACTCCATTGTCTTTAAAAAGAACCTAAGAAGTTAAAGTTCATAAGAAGACAAAATGAACTTCTTTAACTTGGTGATGAATAAAAGTTTATTCCCGCCTCTATCAGGGTCACGTCTGTCTCCCCCTCCCTCCCTGAGACGGCGGAGGAAGGGCGGCTCACTCAGAGTCTACGTCACGTTTGGAGGGCGGAGCCTGTGCTTTCTCAGGACGGGCGGGGGGAGGAGCAATAGTCGGACTTTCATAGTTCCTGGTCTGTGAGATTTCAGAACTATTGTGTCATGGACGTTCCAAAACCCAAAATGTGCAGAAGATACAATGTGAAAAGAGTTATTTTACATCAGATGGACATTTAAAGTGGAATTATTTTTATTCAGAATTGAAGCTCTCATGTGGCAAATCACAAAACAAGACGGGAGTAAAGAGCTGAGCAAAGCTGTCAATTAAATTTGATAAAGCTTTCGGGAGCGAGGAAAGAAAGAAGGTGCCTGTTATTAAGGTTCATATCTTGATTTACAGATAAAATAATGTAATAAAAACCCCGAGGTCGTGTAGAGTGAGTTAATATGAACATTTTCAGACCAAAACGAGGAGCCTGATGTCAGCAGATACAGAGAGAAGATCCACAGTTTTTCAAAACAAACCAGACCCAGAGTCGACGGAGCTGAATCTCGCCCGCGCTCACTTCCTGTTTAAAACACTGCGTCCATTTACGTCAGCAGTGTTTGGTTTGAATCCGTGTGTCATTCGTTCATTCGTTTTTCAATATAAAACCAAAAATAAGAAAATGAAAAACCAACAGTTTTCTTCATTATTTGTCTCCAAAACCAAATTGAAAAAACAGATAAAGATTTTTTAAACAATTTTTTTTTCAGTTTTCAATTTTGTTTTTAAATGAAGAATGGAAAAAACGGATAATGGCCATTTCCCGTTTTCGGGACTTCAGTGACTGCGATGCCGAACTTTTACACTGCATACGGACTGAACCAGGACTGATCCAGGTCCGAGACCAGACCGGGACCAGAGCGGGACCAGACCGGGACCAGGGACCAGAGCGGGACCAGAGCAGACTCCGAGCTTTGACTCCAAGCCTCCGCAGGGTCTGAGCCCTGCCCTGGGCTCTGAGCCTCTGGTCTGGTCTCGGTCTGGTCCAGGCCTGGTCTCGGTCTCAGTTCCGGTCTCAGTCCCACTCTGGTCCCGCTCTGGTCCTGGTCTCAGTCTGTCCCAGTCTCTCCCGGTCTCAGTCCTGCTCTGGTCCGCTCTGGTCTCGGACCTGGATCAGTCCTGGTTCAGTCTTTATGCAGTGTAAAAGTTCGGCATCACAGTCACAGAAGTCAAGTAAACGGGAAACGGCCGTTATCTGTTTTTTTCCATTCTTCATTTAAAAACAAAATCGAAAACTGAAAAAAAAAGAATCATTATCAGTTTTTTAATTTTAGTTTTGGAGACAAATAATGAAGAAAACCGTTGTTTTTCATTTTCTTATTTTTGGTTTTATATTGAAAAACGAATGAACGACTGAAACACAGATTGGTTTGAACTTTCAGTATCGTTTCTTGTCAGGGTTAGTTTAGTGCCGACCCGCCGTCCCTCTCGCTCGGCAGGGTCACCCGTCGTACACGTTTTATTGCACCGCAGCTGCTCTGGAATCCTCTTATCTGCGTCCGAGCACAGGAGCGCCGCGCTGCCGACGTTATCTCAGGATTCATGTCGCTCCATTGTTCCGCGCGCTCCTTTGATCCCGACGTGGAAGTTTAAGAAAATAAACCGGGCGTTCTCGGCTAATGAGGCCTAATTCGAGCCGTGCTCCGCGGAGCCGGTGGTGCCCGTGTTCGTCTCACGGCTCCTCTGCTTCTGTCGATCACAAACAAACACCGAGCGTGATTAATGAACGCGGAGGTATGAGCTCGAGGGGAGGATGAGCGCAGGCCTCTTAAATCTACTCGTGAAGTCAAGAGTTGTTGCCAGTAAAGGATTAGATCATCAGTTTTCTTCTGGTTAGCTTGGTTAAAGGTTATAAAGCTGTTACCGACGCAAAAACAGACCTGGAGTTGTTGTTTTTTTATTCACACATGTTTGGAAAGTGAGTCCAGACGTCCCTGTGGACCCGGGACAGTCTGTGTCCCCCTGTCCCACAGATTTATACAAAACCACTGATTTGTCCCAGTTTTATACAAGAACTGTCTGGTTACAGCCTCATTATCAGAAGATCCACTAGTCAGAAAATCATTTCTCTTGAACAACTGAATGTTTATTTGATGAAAGCAACAGGGAATAATCCCTGGATCAGGGAAGAATGAGTAAACTTTTGGATGTTTACCAATTAAAAATGGCTGCAACATCAACATTTTTAGAGATATTGAACAGGAAAACACATAATCATGTATAACAGCATCAGCTAAGGCCAACATGACTTAATTTGTTGGTTTACAAACCCACCAATGCTTATTAAAAGAAAAAGATTTAAAATAAAATTGAAATGAAGGTTGTAGAGCTCGACATTTTGCAAGTTGTTGCCTGAAAATCAGACAATTATTCACCCTGTTCCACTTAAGACAACATTTCCACCCAAATCATTATTTCCTCAAACATTTTTGCTGTATTTTAAGGGTTTAATATATTTATTACTTTTAATATTACTTTTAAAAATATTTTAAATTTTAAATACAATTTCGTTTGTAACAATTTGTAACACGACCTGAACATGGATTTTCTGACTAGAGGCTCTTCTGATGATGAGGCCGACCCCAGAATGTCCAGTTTCATGCTGCCACTTCAACACTGACATCGAACTGTCAGAGTTGTGGCATTTCCATTTTTTATCAAACGTCCCTGCACTCTGATATATATATTTTTCCTTGGTCGTAGTTGCGGTGCTTTAGCTTCTTTTTCAACATTCTGTCATTCCGAAACACAAGGGAATTATTCAGTTGCTGCAACGTTCTTTTCGGGACAATATTTTCACAGACTGGCGATGTAGGAGGCGCGGTGCACGTCCTGTTTAGTCCTGTTTTAGTCCTAGTTTAGACCTGGTTTTAGTCCTGGTTTAGACAAAACCCACAATATCGATGAAATGTTCTGCACCGACAAAGGCTCCTGCGCTCGCACCTAAAAGACAGAGGAAGATGAAACCATCGCACAAAAAGTTGACTTCTGGACACGCTGAAGGAAGAGAGAAGTGACTCGGCTGTAGCAGAGTTCTGCACCGGGTCGAGTACGAATACATTTTATGGGTGGATATGCGGGCGGGGAGCTAGTGATTACACACGGGCGGGTCAGGACTGGGTCAGGATTAAACCAGGACTACACCAGAACTAAACCAGGACTAAACCAAGTCTAAACCAGGATTAATCGTGGCCTTAAGAGAGAGAACCCCTACTCCGCGGAGCTGAGCTGTCCACAAAGCACGATCGGGCGACGGCCCGAGGTGCGGAGCTGAGCCGGTCCTTTCTCCTGTGGTCACCTCCGAGTCCGTCCCAACAGTGAGTCCTGTTTCAGTTCTCGTTCAGTTCTGGTTTAGTCCTTCTCTTCAGTCCTGGAAACAGTCCGAGGTTTGTCCTGGTTTAATCTTGGGGTTCAGGTCAAGTGGTAACGGAGGAAACAGGGTCAGATTTTTGACATTCAAATGTGTCTTATTCAGAAACTAGAGGAACTATTGAAATAAGTAAAGTATCAGAATGTAGGAAAGAGTTACACTCCAACAGGGTCAAGTTAAACCTGTGAGATTCTTTCAAGTTGTTGACAAAAAATTTAAAAACTCATGTCGGTAAATATGCAGCACTTTTTGGTCAATAAATCCAAACAGTGATAACTCTTGGTTCTCACTTCCATATCCTTAACAAACTGGTTTGAATATTTGCTTCATATAGTTTTCTACCATATGGTACAAGATTAGGTTGAAAAACCTCTGACTTTTTGACTCATGAGATTTTTTATTAAGAAAGTTCATGGTAACGGAGGGAAAAGTAACGGAGGGAAAATTGTACAAACAAGTAGAAGGTGCAGGATTTTACATCATTTGTCGCTTTTTTCTTCTGAATACTTTAATATTACTTCAAAATGAAAGAAACTATTTCTATAAAATATGTCAGTCCTTCCAAGAACATTTTTATCATTTTAAATTTTTTTTTTTTTTTTTGAAAAATCCTGTCCCTTCATCAACAGTTCAAAGATGGAATAACACAAGATATGATGAAATACAAACATTTATTTACATGATTTTTGGGTCTTTGAAATTTGGGAAATAATTTTTGTTCCATGTTTCATACATGGTCTGTTTAAAACGGATGGAACTTTAGAACCAAAAATGGTCCAGAAAAAAGGTCAACAGTTTGATAAACTAGAGTACATATGTATCTGTTCAATACATTTTTATATCAGATGAATTAACTTTAACTAATTTTTGGCCTTGTTGTTTACTTCTTCTTGGCATATGCAGCAGCGCAAAAGTTTGATATAAACTCGGGTTAACGGGGGGTGTGGTCCTGTACTGCACGGTGCAGGACTCTGCGCTGTAGGGCTCCATTACGGAAATAATGAATCTTCAGTTTGTTACATAAAAGAGGGAAATAACAGAAGCAATAAGTTTTAAGACGAATGTAAAAAGTGTCCTGTGTGAGAAAAGTGTATGAAGTTTGTGCTGAAGGGTTTTACAGACTTAAAACAGATATAATCATGGTAAAATATAAAGTTGAAAACTTTGCGGATTTCACCCATCACGGGTTATTTTTAGAACGTAAACCCTGCGATAAACGAGGGAAACACTACGGTGGAGCGGATTCATCTTTTCCAGTCTGGAGGGCGCTTTCAGATTTTTGCGTTTTTAAACCCCCAAAAACACCGTCACCGTCGAAACGAAAGACACTTCCCATGAAATATTTTGGCATTTTTACCCTGGAGCCTTCTCCTGTAAACAGAACCTCATGACTAAAAACTCACCTGTTCGGTCTGGCTTTCCCGCCGCGATTCCCACCGTGTCTCTTCCAATTTGTTCGTGAAGCGTCTTTGAGTGTCCAAGAAAGTGCTCTGTAAGTCTGATGTATTATTATTATTATGATTCTTATTCCCCGGAGGAACAGAACTCGAGACGGAACAGTTCTCCATGATCTCAGCTGCGGAGGATCAATACGCTCGTTTGACATTTTCAAAGCCGTAAAAGTGGATCTTGTTTGGTCTGGTTGGAGGCCACACCGATCATGTCTGTGCTGATAGAGCAGCTGTTTTATGGTTTGCGGGTTCGGGATTTGCTGACTTCGACGAGAACTTTTAACGATAATTACCAATCCCAAAACATTTATTTGTCACTAAAAATGGTTCTCTTTTACTTTTATTTTATCGTTCATCTGTTGTTGCTCGAACTGACCAAAAGTATTTAGTGTATACGGGATTCAAACAGCTGCGAATACTGTGCAGAAAGTCCCCGAGGTTTATTTATTTGAGGAGTTCAATGAGAGCACGCAGGCATGTAAACGCCGAAGCGCAGCAGCGGAAAGGACTCAAAACTCAACGCGAAAATCAAACTTTTACTCAGAATTACTAAAAAAATCCTGTATTAAGTCATGTTCTAAAGTTATAGTTAGTGCTGTCAAGTGATTAAAAAAATGTAGAGATTAATGAATTATGATCTGTAATTAATTAATCTAATGAATCTCTTTTTTAATCTCACCTAAAAATTGCTGAGAAAAGCTTCAACTTGAGGTACTTTCATTTGAATTCATGGACTGCAAGGTTTGTGTGTTAAACGCGTGACTGAAACAAACAAAAAAACTACAAAAAAAACACAGCTCCAGGTCTGTTTGTAACGAGGAAACTACAGTAGAAATAGAAATATGTGCTCTTTAATTCAGGTCATTTTAAAGGTGTATTATGTAACTTTCCTGGTTATGGGAGTCCGCTGGGGCTGTAACGATATCTAAATCTCACATTACGATATTTATTATGATATTTTGAAGAGGCTGATATAATTGTAGATGTGACACTTTTTTACTTTTAAAATACCTTGACAAGATTTTGGTGTGAATTTTTTCCGTCATAATCAAAAGAATTCAAGTAAAAACATATTTCTTCATGTTGTCTGTGCTGAAATGAATCATGGGAAATGTAGTTCCCGATGTTTATCAGCTGTTGCTTCTATAAAACAATACATTTAAGCAAAGGATTTTGTGATTTTGATATACAGTCGTCCCTCGCTATATCGCGGTTCACTTTCCACGGTCTCTCTGTTTCGTGGTTTTTTTTAATACAAGTGTGCATGCCTTTTTTTACAACATATGATTTCGCATTGTGTTCCTCCCCTTGCGTCCTGTTTGGCTCGGGGATTGTAGACCATCGTCAATCAACCTCGTCTCCGTCGTGTCTCCTGTACAGTACAGAATGTGTTCAGTTTGACAGATTTACTTAAATGTTGAATTTGTATCAGTGTGATTCTAAAGTGTTGTATGTTTACGATTTTTCTCCTCGACAAAATCCACAATGTCGACGAAACGTTCTGCACCGACAAAGGCTCCTGCGCTTGCACCCAAAAGACAGAGAAAGATGTAACCATCGCACAAAAAGTTGGACTTCTGGACACGCTGAAGGAAGAGAGAAGTGACTCGGCTGTAGCAGAGTCCTGCACCGGGTCGAGTACGTGCAAATATTTGCAAAAATTTGATATAATCTCGGATTAACGAGCAGGTGCGAGTCTCCAAAAATGGACCCGTGCAGGACTCTGCGCTGTCGGCTGTAGTTCTTCTTCTTCACTTGCCGCTTGATCGGTCCGTCGGAAAATAGAGTCCCGCGGTCATTTCCGTTGTAGCTTTTTTGATTTGTTGTGGCTTTTTTGTGTTGTGGCTTTTTTGGTTTGTTGTGGCTTTTTTTGGTGTGTTGTAGCATTTTTTGGTGTGTTGTGACTTTTTGATGTGTTGTGGCTTTTTAATGTGTTGTGGCTGTTGCGTTTGTGTTGTGGTGTTTGTATTTGTTGCGGCGTTTGCATTAAAATAGAGTCCCGCGCTCATTTCCGTTGTGGCTTTTTTGGTGTGTTGTGGCTTTTTTTGGTCTGTTGTGGCTTTTTTTTTTTTTGGTTTTGTTTGTGCTTTTTTTTTTTTTTTGTGGCTTTTTTTTTTGTTTGTTGTGGCTTTTTTTTTTTTGGTTTGTTGTAGCTTTTTTTCGTGTTGTTGCATTTGTATTTGTTTCGGCGTTTGCGTTTGTCGTGACCCCCTCTCGGCTTCCGCACTCGACTCTCCGCAGATCCGACCCGTAACTCGACATTGTTTAGCGCAACCTGCTTTTCTCCTGGAGTTTAATCCATTCAAAACACACACAAAAACACAACCCTGGAGACAGAGTTTGCATTAGAAAAGTTCCACAGAGGAGCTTTAAGTGGCCCGTCGCTCACCCGTGACCCCGACCCGTTTAACGAGAGTAAAAGTGCAAGATTATTTATTTCTCCACGGGCTGTTGCTTTTGGTCGGGTTTCAATAACACGAAGTGAGATCTTGTCGGATTCCAAAGCGGCTGCCTGCGTCGACCTGTTCACCTGTCTCCCGCGGCAACAGCTCCGTGCGGCAGGTGTTCGCGAGGTGAAGATTCCATTGGTCCAAGTCTCATCTGGCTCTCCCCTTCTCCACCGCTCCAAAAACGCTCCAAACGCTCCAGCGCTCCCATTTTGGCTCCCGCAGAAGTTTATCTCCTCTGGGCTTGGACCCGTCCCATCGCTGAGTCAAATCACCCGTGTTCCAAACCGAGCCGAGAGCCGAGAGCCGAGAGCCGAGAGCCGTGAGCCGTGAGCCGAGAGCCGTGAGCCGCAGATCCGTGTTTTCCTTTACACCTATAGAACGACTTTAATTAGATCGTTTATTCCCGGTGACCTACACTCGTCTGAATCCAATAACCCGAAACATTCCTGACACGGATGAAGCTGCCAACGGAAAACTCACGGACTCTGCAGTCAGGAGGCACACGTCAAAATATAATAACAAAAACTGAAAATATAAATGTTTAATTTAATATAAATGCAAAAAAACAAAACAAAAAAACCCAACATAATTATATAAATGTAAATGCACAAGTAAAAAATTAAAAAATTAAAAATCCCAGAAAGAGGTCACAGGAAGACTGCAACAATGACAGGATGATTTGTTGTACAGTTGTAGGGAGTATTATCTGTTGTAGGGAGTATTATCTGTGACATAGGGTGAGTTATTGTACAGTTGTAGGGAGTATTATCTGTGACATAAGGGTGAGTTATTTTACAGTTGTAGGGAGTATTATCTGTTACATAATGATGAGTTGTACAGTTGTAGGGAGTATTATCTGTTATATAATGATGAGTTTTACAGTTGTAGGGAGTATTATCTGTTACATAATGATGAGTTGTACAGTTGTAGGGAGTATTATCTGTTACATAATGATGAGTTTTACAGTTGTAGGGAGTATTATCTGTTACATAATGATGAGTTGTACAGTTGTAGGGAGTATTATCTGTCACATAAGGGTGAGTTGTACAGTTGTAGGGAGTATTATCTGTTACATAAGGGTGAGTTGTACAGTTGTAGGGAGTATTATCTGTTACATAATGATGAGTTGTACAGTTGTAGGGAGTATTATCTGTTATATAATGATGAGTTGTACAGTTGTAGGGAGTATTATCTGTTATAAATGATGAGTTGTACAGTTGTAGGGAGTATTATCTGTGACATAAGGGTGAGTTGTTGTATAGTTGTAGGGAGTATTATCTGTTACATAAGGGTGAGTTATTGTACAGTTGTAGGGAGTATTATCTGTTATATAATGATGAGTTGTTGTACAGTTGTAGGGAGTATTATCTGTTATATAATGATGAGTTGTTACAGTTGTAGGGAGTATTATCTGTTACATAATGATGAGTTGTACAGTTGTAGGGAGTATTATCTGTTATATAATGATGAGTTGTACAGTTGTAGGGAGTATTATCTGTTACATAATGATGAGTTGTACAGTTGTAGGGAGTATTATCTGTTACATAAGGGTGAGTTGTACAGTTGTAGGGAGTATTATCTGTCACATAAGGGTGAGTTGTACAGTTGTAGGGAGTATTATCTGTTACATAATGATGAGTTGTACAGTTGTAGGGAGTATTATCTGTCATATAATGATGAGTTGTACAGTTGTAGGAGTATTATCTGTTATATAATGTGAGTTGTACATTGTAGGAGTATTATCTGTATAATGATGAGTTGTACAGTTGTAGGGAGTATTATCTGTTATATAATGATGAGTTGTACAGTTGTAGGGAGTATTATCTGTTATAATAATGATGAGTTGTACAGTTGTAGGGAGTATTATCTGTTACATAAGGGTGAGTTTGTACAGTTGTAGGGAGTATTATCTGTTACATAAGGGTGAGTTGTACAGTTGTAGGGAGTATTATCTGTTACATAATGATGAGTTGTACAGTTGTAGGGAGTATTATCTGTCACATAAGGGTGAGTTGTACAGTTGTAGGGAGTATTATCTGTCACATAAGGGTGAGTTGTACAGTTGTAGGGAGTATTATCTGTTATATAATGATGAGTTGTACAGTTGTAGGGAGTATTATCTGTTACATAAGGGCGAGTTGTTGTACAGTTGTAGGGAGTATTATCTGTTACATAATGATGAGTTGTACAGTTGTAGGGAGTATTATCTGTTATATAATGATGAGTTGTACAGTTGTAGGGAGTATTATCTGTTACATAATGATGAGTTGTACAGTTGTAGGAGTATTATCTGTTACATAATGTGAGTTGTACAGTTGTAGGGAGTATTATCTGTTACATAATGATGAGTTGTACAGTTGTAGGGAGTATTATCTGTTACATAATGATGAGTTGTACAGTTGTAGGGAGTATTATCTGTTACATAATGATGAGTTGTACAGTTGTAGGGAGTATTATCTGTTACATAATGATGAGTTGTACAGTTGTAGGGAGTATTATCTGTTACATAATGATGAGTTGTACAGTTGTAGGGAGTATTATCTGTTACATAATGATGAGTTGTACAGTTGTAGGGATATTATCTGTTACATAATGATGAGTTGTACAGTTGTAGGGAGTATTATCTGTTATATAATGATGAGTTGTACAGTTGTAGGGAGTATTATCTGTTACATAAGGGTGAGTTGTTTTACAGTTTCTTTCTTATTTCTCAGTTTATTTGTAAAAAACAAAAAAAAAACATAGTAATAAACATTTTCCAAACTGTTTTTTCTGGGATCCATATTTTAAAGTCACAAACCTTTGCGACTCAAGTCAATAAATATTATTCATAAATCACAAAATAAAGGTGGATTTTTTTCATTCTTGAACATTAATGAAGTTCTTTTTTTATTAACTGACTGATCGTGTCTCTGAACATTTAATTTTACTCAAGTTTTAAACAATGAAAAACACTGAAGCAGAAATAAAAAGATCCAGAAGTCGATTATTTGGACTTTAAATGTGGAACATTTCTGTTTCTTTTCAACATTCAGTCGAAGCAGCAACACTGGAACAAAACAGTCAATAAAATAATTACAAAAACATTAGAAACGACACAAAACATGTCGCAACATTTCAACATTTCAACATTTCTAGTGAGATATTTGGGTCTGTGTGCAGCAGCAGATCGACATGCAGATGGTGCAAAAAATAAATAAATAAATAAATAAAATCTCTTGCGACCCACCTGATGTTCGCGACCCAGACTTTGGGAAACAATAATCTACATCAACACACACGGCTCATCTCAGACGCTTCATTTGAATTTAGAAGTTAAACCGACAACTTCTCTGTATAAAAATGTGATGTTGTTAAACTTGGCGACATATTTTTTTTAAAGTTTTAATCGAGAGGTGGGTGATTCTTTTTTCCCTGGGGCCACATGAGAAACAGAAAATATTGTGGAGGATCAAAATGTTGAACTCACTTCTCAAAAACTGTCGTTGTGTCCTTAGGCAAGACACTTCAGCCACATTGACTAGTGTGAAAGTGGTGTTTCTCCGGTGGGTTTCAGTCACGTGATCACGATGATGCGCGAATTTCAGGTGGAGGGCAGCAGGAAGTGAAGACAAACACGACAAACAAACACGACTCAGGAGAACACAGATATGGAGAAGAGTTCTTATTGTCAGGATTTAGAGGCAGTAACGAGGCAAAAGTACAAGCAGTTAGTTCACAAATATATCGGGCGTGACCCTGATCTTATTGAAAATGAGAGAATTTTCAACCGAAGTAAAAGATTTGCCGACAATCGAGGCAGAGGAGATCACGAACTATTGAGCTCTTCAGACGTCGTTCTACACCAGACAACAGATGAAGGCAAAGTACAAAAGTTTGGAGGGATAGAACTTTTTTTGTCGGTGGATGGATCCTCAACCTCGGTACAAAACGCCTAAATGATGATGATGGTTTGATCTTGGCCGGGGTGAGTGTTTCTCTTATTTTATGTGTATCGACTGTTAGACTGGCACTAACCTCTACCTGAACTATTTAATGTCAACAAACGTCGTTAGTCGTTAATGATTCGTTCATGTTTAGGTAAACTACTACTTTGTAACAAACCTTTGTTGAAGTGTCACTGCAGACACGAGCATTAGTGAATTCTGCTCCTCCCGACCGCGAACAGGTTTGTAATCCACTTTTTACGGCGTTGTTCTGTCGGCTTTTCCCATTTCTGACCTTTGTGGACGACTATATTCAGTTCTCTAAAAAAATCGCTTTTCCTTCTCTCGGTTAGAACGATTGGCACAGACGTAAACTACACAACACATCAGCGTTTTCCTCCAGTCCGTTCACTTCCTGCCTCCATCTGATTTTGCGCTGACAAACGTCGCCCTGTGACGTCACGTGAAACCCAGATATTGGCAGCCTCGCTTCTGTCAGTCTGCCCCAGGGCAGCTGTGGCTACAACAGTAGTTTACCACCATGAATTCCATAATGAATCTATGGGGGAAAAAAAAAAAATCTCTGTAAAGCGTCTTTGTGAAAAGAGCTATAGAAATAAAAACTTGCTCGCTTTTTCGTTGCTGAGTCAGAAGATAAACTCTTCCTGGTCTGAACAGCTTCACAACAACGAGCTGCTTTTTATCAAATCATCAAAACATCACATCGGTTTAGGGAGTGAACAATTATTAATAAAATACAAGAATGCAAAGGGTTTGTCTGTAAAGAATGTTTTAATGCTCCTGTTGGTGAATCACTCGTGGTCACACTTGGTCTCATTTTTATTTTTATTTTCTATGGTGTTTGGTTTGTGTTGTGTTGTTTTTTGGTAAAACTGTGGCCTTCTGTTCCAAGACAAATTTCTCAATAAAAGATTATCTGATCTTATCTTTATAAAGAAATACAGTTAATATTCTGCTGACTGGCGCCTCCTGTTGGCTCCTGATTTTCCTTGAGGTTTCCCATCCAAGTCCAGACCAGCCCTGACCCTGTCCTGATGAGCTGATCTGAGATCTGACGGGATCAGGCTTTGACAAACCGGTGTGGACACACTGTGCTGCTGAACAAAAAAATTAATTTAGATGAAGTTAGTTAGGTTAGTCAAGATCAGGGGTCGGCAACCCAAAATGTTCAAAGAGCCATATTGGCCCAAAAAAAACAAAAACCAAACCTGCCTGGAGCCTAATATAAGCTTCATATGAAGAACACAGGCTGTCAGTGTATGAACTGTATAAACCGACTATTAAAATGACTCAGTCGGCTACAAATACAAAATGAACATTCATGAAACACAAACCCTCTGTGACCCTCTCACACTCGCTGCTCCGTCTGTAGACACTGAAATCACGTGGTTCGTGTTTATTCCTTTGTCATTCAGGCCCCGTTTACACGTACAGGAGTATTTTTAAAAACTGAGACATTTCCCTTCGTTTGTTCACATCGTTTACACGCAAACGAAGAATTCTCCTCTGAAGACGAATCTTTCTAAAAACTCCGGCTAGAGTGGAGATTTTCGAAGACTCCGGTTTCACGTTTGCGTGTAAACTGAGATAAACTGAGTTTTAGGAGCCAACGCTGAAAGTGCGACCAACATTTACCTGTTGCTATGACGACGATGATGGAAGTATCAGAGCAGCAGTCGCATTTCTTCTGTTCGTGCAGGAGCACTCAGAAAACAGCAGCATGAAGAACTTTGTACAAACTCACCGCACATCAGCCCGGAGCAGAAGCTCTGAGCTCAGCAGCAGAAACACACAGGAGCAGCTCCTCCAGACGGGGCTGAGGGTCCAGTGTTGGTCTGATGGTCCGGAGGCTTCGTCCTCCATGTCCTGGTTCCAGACGGGGACGAGCAAGATCAGTGCACAAAGAACTGGGTCCCAGTGCTTCAGTGCTTCATCTGTGCGCTGGTTCCATGTGGGAAAAGTGAGAATGTTCTGTGGACCACAGGTGCGGGACTCTGGTCCTCCAGCTGCTCTGGTCCTCCAGCTGCTCTGGTCCTCCAGCTGCTCTGGTCCTCCAGCTGGTTCTGAGGTGGTGCAGCATCTGGAAAGAAGCATGAATCACGTTTGGTTTGTTATGTTGTTCTGAGCGTCCGTCTGCGCATGTGTTTTTTTGTTTTTGTTTTTTTCGGGGAAAGTTCTTCTCAGGTGGAGGTGGACACCACCCCCCACTTCAGCTTCAGCTCATCTGTTTGTTCTGCTGAAACACTTTTCATGTGTTTCATTCACACACAGATGATGGATCAGATCCATGAGCAGATGAACGAGGGTTTTACCCCGAAACAAACCAGATTAAAACAACAACAAAATCATTCCTTTTCCATTTTCACTCATTTTTGAAAAAGCTCCAGGGAGCCACTAGGGGAGAGTTAAAGAGCCACATGCGGCTCATCAAGATGGTGACTTGGGGAGGCGGTGCTGGAAAAGGAAACCGGGCTGTAGTTTTGTGAGGATTCTCGAGGTTTGGAGGAGACGTGGTCAAGGCGAGGGGTAATTATAATCAAGAGGTGGCCGCCCTAACTATAAAGCACTGCAGGAAACACTGAAAGCAGCGCAGCTTTAGTCCTGCATGAGGCAAAATGATCAAATATGTTTATTTTGTCATTTCAAATGATCTTAAACGGGCCGATCAGAGTCGACCCGGAGCTGGACAAGGACCAGAGTTGTTATAGAAAATGTTGTTGAGACACTCTTATATAAGACGAAAACTCAAGAAAAAACACTAAAGGATTTAAAGAGCACATTTTTATGGAGTTTGATTTTTAACAAAAAGCTGAGAGCGACTAACGGAAACGCTGGGTGATGCTCATCCTCGTTTATGACTGTGATGTTGTTTGAGATGAGGGAGTCCAGACGTCCCTGTTTCCCCGGGACAAACCCAGTCCCAGCAGATTTATACAAAAAACACTGATTTGTCCCAATTTATACAAGAAATGTCCCAGTGTCTCTATTTTTGACCAATCTGATCCTGCCAACAGTAAAGAGAAACATAGACTGACATTTGTTTGGGTAAAATACAGAAACGCTGCTTAAAAACGACAAAACACGAAGAAAATGTGACTAAACTGAGTCTCGTTAGAGCCGAGTGCAGAAGAGTTTTCAGTAAATTTCTCGTTTCACGATTTTATCACCAACCTCCAAAAACCAGGACGAGTTTTATTTTGAAAATCTGGTCACATTATTTAACATCTCACCTGTTGTACTTCAGATAAATCAGGTTTTTCAGGTCAAAAATCACGTCTAAACCAGGACTAAAACAGGACTAAAACAGAACTAAACCAGAACTAAACCAGGACTAAAACAGGACTAAAACAGGACTAAACCAGAACTAAACCAGGAATAAAACAGGATTAAACGAGGACTGAACCAGGACTAAACCAGGACTAAATCAGAAAAAAATTGGACTAAAACTGGACAAAAGCAGGACTGAATCAAGACTAAACCAGGACTAAACTAAGAATAAACCTGGACTAAACCAGGACTAAGCCAGAACTAAACCAGGACTAAACCAGAACTAAAATTGGACTAAAACTGGACTAAAGCAGGACTGAACCAGGACTAAAACAGAACCAAACCAGGACTAAACCAGGACTAAAACCAGGACTAAACAAGGACTAAACAAGGACTAAACCAGGACTAAACCAGGTCTAAAACTGGACTAAACCAGGACTAAACAAGGACTAAACCAGGACTTAGCGAGGACTGAACCAGGACTGAACTAGACAGGACTAAACAAGAACTAAACAAGAACTAAAAATGGACTAAAACAGGACTAAACCAGGTCTAAACCAGGACTTGTTTAAACAGAACCACACACTCGTCTGGTGTAACCCCGCCCCCGCAGACACAGCAGTTCCTCCGTTTAGCGTCACAGATCCGGGGGGATGTGGACGGGATCGGCTGCGGCGGAGGATCGATAAGTGAATTAAACGTTTCTTTATTTCCCAAACGTTTCCCGGTCCAACGTTCCGAGGCTTTTCCACACTCGGCTTCTGGTAATGACGGACTCGGTGTTATTGTTTCTAACCTCATCCCGGTTTTCCAGTCAGATCCGAGCGTCGGCAGGAAAGACGAGACAAACACGCAGACGGACCGGAATATTACACACGCGCTTTTTCCACCAGGCTCCAGGAGGCAGGAGACCAGACCTGCCCCCTGACGCCTCCCCACAGAGCTGACTCGTGAGGGGCTGAGGAATCACTCCAACCAGGACTGAAGCGGGACTAAACAAGGACTAAACCAGGACTAAACCAGGACTAAACAAGGACTAAACAAGGACTAAACAAGGACTAAACAAGGACTAAACAAGGACTAAACAAGGACTAAACAACTAAACAGGACTAAACAAGGACTAAACAAGGACTAAACAAGGACTAAACAAGGACTAAACCAGGACTAAACCAGGACTAAACCAGGACTAAACAGGACTAAACAAGGACTAAACAAGGACTAAACAAGGACTAAACAAGGACTAAACAAGGACTAAACAAGGACTAAACAAGGACTAAACCAGGACTAAACAAGGACTAAACAAGGACTAAACAAGGACTAAACAAGGACTAAACAAGACTAAACCAGGACTAAACTAAACTAAAGGACTAAACCTAGGAGGACTAAACCAGGACTAAACAAGGACTAAACAAACCAGGACTAAACAAGGACTAAACAAGGACTAAACCAGGAGGACTAAACCAGGTAAACAAGGACTAAACAAGGACTAAACCAGGACTAAACCAAGGACTAAACCAGGACTAAACAAGGACTAAACCAGGAGGACTAAACAAGGACTAAACCAGGACTAAACAGGAGGACTAAACAAGGACTAAACCAAGGACTAAACAAGGACTAAACCAGGACTAAACCAGGACTAAACCAAAACAGGACTAAACCAGGACTAAACAAGGACTAAACCAGGACTAAACAGGACTAAACCAGGACTAAACCAGGACTAAACCAGGTAAACCAGGACTAAACAAGGACTAAACAAGGACTAAAGGACTAAACTAAACCAGGACTAAACAAGGACTAAACCAAGGACTAAACCAGGACTAAACAAGGACTAAACAAGGACTAAACCAGGACTAAACCAAACTGGACTAAACCAGGACTAAACAAGGACTAAACCAGGACTAAACCAGGACTAAACCAGTAAACCTAAACCAGGACTAAACAAGGACTAAACAGGTCTAAACAAGGACTAAACTAAACAAGGACTAACTAAACAGGACTAAACTAAACAAGGTAAACAAGGACTAAACCAGGACTAAACCAGGACTAAACAAGGACTAAACAAGGATAAACAAGGACTAAACAAGGACTAAACCAGACTAAACAAGGACTAAACAGACCAGGACTAAACCAGGACTAAACAGGACTAAACCAGGTAAACCAGGACTAAACTAAACCAGGACTAAACCAGGACTAAACCTAAACCAAGGACTAAACCAGGATAAACCAGGACTAAACTAAACAAGGACTAAACAAGGACTAAACCAGGAAACAAACCAGGACTAAACAAGGACTAAACCAGGACTAAACCAGGACTAAACCAGGACTAAACTAAACCAGGACTAAACTAAACCAGGACTAAACCAGGACTAAACCAGGACTAAACCAGGTAAACAAGGACTAAACCAAACCAGGACTAAACCAGGACTAAACCAGGACTAAACCAGTAAACACTAAACCAGGACTAAACCTAAACTAAACTAAACCAGGACTAAACCAGGACTCTAAACAAGGACTAAACCAGGACTAAACCAGGACTAAACCAGGTCTAAACCAGGTCTAAACCAGGACTAAACCAGGACTAAACCAGGTCTAAACCAGGTCTAAACCAGGACTAAACCAGGTCTAAACCAGGATCAGCTCTGTGGTGTTTCCTGTAGATGTTCAGAGAAACGGGAATATCACAGATGCACATTTTCCGCTGAGCCTGAGGCAGGAGGCTGGGATGAGTCCAGCCCCGTAACGCCTCCGCGGGGATCCGACTCGTGAGCCACTCAGTAATCACGGCGCGATGGTGAAAGACTCGAACGTGCGGATCCGTCATCGTCCAGGAAAATAGTCTCCTGGAGGCTGGATGGTTTTTCTGGGCTGAGTTCTTCTCCACAAACATGTCCCAGTTTATGTAAAAGTCCTTTAATGGTTTTCAGTCGCTGTCGCCACGAAAACAAACACCAACAAAAAAGTTCTTATTGTGTAAAATTAAACTGAATGTAAACGAAAGCTGAACTTATGATTTTAAAGAAGACGAATAGAGCAGAATGTGTCTATGTGCTTCTAATCTCAGACCATCGTGGATCTTTCTCTTATAACTTGGACATTTTAAATCCCAATATTGATCTAAACCAGGAGAGTCAAACTCATTTTGGTCCGGGGGCCGGATCAGAAAACTCATGTCATATAAACCCCAAAAATAACAATAAGTTCAAATATTTGTGCAGAGAAACACAAATCTATTACAGAAATCTTTTTTAATTGATGAACTCTTTCTTTTACAAAATATTATAATTTTTATTATTATTATTGATAGAAGAAGAAACACGTCTACACGGCATGGTCCTGTTAAATCCTGTTTGAGACCTGATTTAGCCCTGGTTTTAGACCTAGTTTAGACCTTTTAGACCTGGTTTAGACCTGATTTAGACCTGGTTTAGACCTGATTTAGACCTGTTTAGACCTGTTTAGACCTGGTTTAGATCTAGTTTAGACCTGGTTTAGACCTGGTTTAGATCTAGTTTAGTTTAGACCTGCTTTAGATTAGTTTAGACCTGGTTTAGACCTGGTTTTAGACTTAGTTTAGACCTGGTTTAGACCTGGTTTAGACCTGGTTTAGATCTGTTTAGATCTAGTTTAGACCTGGTTTAGATTTTAGTTTAGTTTAGACCTGGTTTAGACCTGGTTTAGATCTAGTTTAGATCTAGTTTAGACCTGGTTTTAGATCTAGTTTAGATCTGTTTAGACCTGGTTTAGACCTGGTTTAGATCTAGTTTAGACTGTTTAGACCTGTTTAGACCTGATTTAGTCCTGGTTTAGACCTGGTTTAGACCTGGTTTAGTCTTGGTTTAGACCTGGTTTAGACCTGGTTTTAGTCCTGGTTTAGACCTGGTTTTAGACCTGGTTTAGTCCTGGTTTAGACCTGGTTTAGACCTGGTTTTAGTCCTGGTTTAAACCTGGTTAAAAAAAAAAAGAAAAAAAAAAAAAAAAAAAAAGGGATATAGCCCGAAACAGTTAAAATCCCTCTGTGTAATCCATTTATTTCAACAAAGTAACTGTAATCCAATTACCACTCACTGAAACAGTAACTGTAACTGAATACAGTTACTCATCATTTGTACTCTGATTACTTAACTCCGGTACATGTAATCTGTTACTCCCCGACACTGGATATAACACACAGGACACAACAGTTTTTTTTTTTTTTTATTTTTTTTATTGAGGTGCAGGATTTGCTCCTGGACGTCCAGTCTGTCCCGACAAAATAAACTTCCCATGTCCTTTCAAAATACACACAAACACAGAGCGTCACATGACGAGCTCGAGGAACACGACTAGACCAGGACTAAACCAGGACTAAACCAGGACTAAACCAGAACTAAACCAGGACTAAAGGACCAGGACTAAACCTAAACCAGGACTAAACCAGAACTAAACCAGGACTAAAACAGGACTAAACCAGGACTAAAAACCAGGACTAAACCAGAACTAAACCAGGACTAAAACAGGACTAAACCAGGACGAAAACAGGACTAAACCAGGACTAAACCAGAACTAAACCAGGACTAAAACAGGACTAAACCAGGACTAAACCAGGACTAAACCAGAACTAAACCAGGACTAAACCAGGACTAAACCAGGACTAAAACCAGGACTAAACCAGGACTAAACCAGACTAAACCAGGACGGAAAACAGGACTAAAACCAGGACTAAACCAGGACTAAACTAAACCAGGACTAAAACCAGGACTAAACCAGGACTAAACCAGGACGACTAAACCAGGAACTAAACCAGGACTAAAACCAGAACTAAACCAGGACAAAACAGGACTAAACCAGGACTAAACAAGGACTAAACCAGGAACTAAACCAGGACTAAACCAAGGGACTAATAAACCAGGACAAATCCAGGACTAAACCAGGACTAAAACAGGAGCATTTCTGTCAGAGTTGAACCCTCAGAGTCTTTTTTTCTGAAAAAATATTGAATGAATTTTTGTACTAATATATTTGTTTCTGTATTTTTTATTCAGTGAGAAATAAACACGACACTAGTAATAATTTCTAGATCAGTGTTTTAAACTTGGACTATATCAGTTCTTGGGAAACAAAGAGTTAATATAATGAAATGGAAATGGACCAATCACAGTTTTTCTTCCACTTGTATCCGGGTAAAACAGTGACTGAGTTCTGGGCAGAATCATGTCATCATGAACACGTCGTGATAGCATCATGTAAACAAGACCACAGCAACAGCACATTTACAATAAAAAATCAATAATAAAAGCTGCGTTAAAGCCAACGCCGATAATGAATTAATTAGTTAACGCAAAATTAAAGTGTTAACGTGCCCGGCCCTAGTTTTAAGTCTTGTCTGGCTCTTTTGTGTCTTTTATTTAATGTCATATCTTTATTTTTAGCTTTCTGCATTTAAACACTTTTTATTTATCGTTTTCATTTATGATTGATTCTCTTTTATTGTTTTAATTTGTCTGTGCAGCACTTTGGAAACTGTCATGTTCATAAAATGTGCTGTAGAAGTAAAGTGGATTGGATTGAAAATGGCTGCATTAGTGCCTGTTGCCAGCAGAGGGCGCAAGGTCTTAAACTACAGGAACACTGAGGAGTGAAGCAGTTTGGGTGAGGCTAAAAACCAGAGCAAAGATCTTTAGTCTGTTGGCTGCTAATGAAAATCATTTTAGTGTTTTGTGTTGCATTTTTTTTTTTGTATGAAAAACGCTCTGGAAATAAAGTTTGACTTGGTTGATTTTAGAGGTCAAATGTTCAGACCAACTGGGGTAAAGTTTATGAAATTAAGTCAGATCGATTTTACAAAATGGACTTTTCTGAGATTTTAACCATTTTAGAGTCGACAAAGGAGAAATTCAATTTGTGAAGTGGACCAAAGTTTATTTTGGTTGAAGACGTTTCTCAGCTCGTCCAAGCTGCTTCTTCAGTTCTGGTCAGACGCTGGAGACACTTCCTTATATCTGCCTGAAGAGAGGAGCTAACTACACTGAAACTACACTGAAACTACACTGAAACTACTCTGAAACTACTCTGAAACTACTCTGAAACTACTCTGAAACTCACACACATGTTTACAGTTTGTGTTTGTAGCTCGGGGTGTTGAGTTTGAGGTCAGAGTCTCCAGAGTCTGATCAGAACTGAAGAAGCAATTTTCAACCAAAATAAACTTTTGTCCACTTCACAAATTGAATTTCTCGTTTGCCGTGGATTCTGACTGGACAACTGAGCCATTCTACACACGTTTTAGAGTCGTTTCACCATTTACTGCACCAGAGTTGTATTTGGAGGGATTTGCTTTTGATTTGTGAGTTGGATTAATTCTAGTGTCTTGAAGGTCGTGTTGTAGTCAAGACTAATCGAGACCAAGACCAGTCCGAGACCACAGAGTCCTGAGACCAGGACAAGACCAAGACCTCTGAGGGTCGAGACCGAGACAAGACTGAAACTTTTAAAGGCCAAGGTGGAGACAAGACCAAACCACAGCACATCAAGACCAAATCAAGACCATCTTTGTGATTTTCAACAGTTATTTGTATTTTACAGTTATTTTTTGGCACAAATATATCAATGTTTTTATAAATTATCTCCATTTTATCACCCGAGTGACCTCGAGAACAAGACAAAGACCAGGTCCAGACACCTTCAAGACTGAGACAAGACTGAAGACAAGACGAGTCTAAACGCCTTCAAGACCGAGACAAGACCGAGTCCAGACGCCTTCAAGACCGAGTCCAGAACGCCTTCAAGACCGAGACAAGAACCGAGAAGACGCCTTCAAGACCGAGACAAGACCGAGGCTTAACGTCCTTCAAGACCGAGACAAGACCGAGTCCAAGACGCCTTCAAGACCGAGAGACAAGACCGAGTCTAAACGCCTTCAAGACCGAGACAAAACCGAGTCCAAACGAGACCTTCAAGACCGAGACAAGACCGAGTCTAAGACGCCTTCAAGACCGAGACAAGACCGAGTCCAGACGCCTTCAAGACCGAGACAAAACCGAGTCCAGACGCCTTCAAGACCGAGACAAGACCGAGAGACTCCAAACGCCTTCAAGACCGAGACAAGACCAAGTCCAGACACGGTTAAGACCGGTCTTGAGTACTGCGACACGACTTGAAGTTGTATAAAAATGTGACAATTTACCATTTTATCATTTGTCCATTAATCCAACAATCTTGGTCTCCTGGATTCTTCTGGAATCTGTTTGTCCAGGTTGCCACGGCGACGATCCCTCTCCGTTTTATTCCTCCTCATTGGGAATAACAATGATTTCTCCATCAGTGTCGTTTCTGATCATTCAGATCAACAAGAGTGATTCACATTTGTGAGAAAATTCCTGTTTCCACACGAGGCCTTGACCCGTGAGTCAGACTGAAGCTCTGAGACTCCGCGCTTCCTGCAGACTCCCAATCACCACCAAATATTCCCAAACATTCAGCCCCGGCTCTGATTCACCCGGAATTCCACTGACCTGGAGACGTGAGTGAGCAACACATACTTTTCTCACGTTTCAAGATGTTTGTGTGTTTGTGTCTGAGTCTGGCCTCCGCAGATTCTCATGTTTAAACACCAAACTGTAAATGAATTCTGTTTTAAATCACAAAACAAAAGTCGAGGTTTTGCGACGATAACGAGCCGGATCTGTGGAGCTGCGTTAATGAAACTCGTCTCCATTTCACTTTGGTCGTTTGCTTCTTGTAAAGTTTCTGTCTGATGTCGTAAAGTGTTTTATATTTATCCTCGGCGGCTGTAAACTTTCAGTGTCCATCACAAGTAGTCTTGTTTTAGTCCAATGCTGTTTGCACAACTAATGTTTGTCTCTTTCATTTACGTTTCCAATAAAAGTGCAGCTATACTCTACTTTTTAATTCATTCATTGGTTTTGCGTATAACATGTGATTAATGTGGTTAATATGTTTTATTTTTGCTCAGCCCTGGTTAAAACACTTTCGTCTTACTTTTCTTTTCTTAAACCCGTGTGCTTTGCTTTAAGTGATAAAACGAGGAACGACATTTCAAGTTTCCACGAGTAAAAGTCTGAATAACTTTTGACGTTTTGGTTTTGTGTCTCTGAACTCGACGCTGAAGCTTTTCGTCCGTGTGGAGTTTTTCTCTTGAGTCTGAACGAGCTCAGACCCGAGTGACGTGAGGAGACGGAGCCAAGACCTGCCCCTGGACCAGAGTCCTGCCCCTGGACCAGAGTCCTGCCCCTGGACCAGAGTCCTGCCCCTGGACCAGAGTCCTGGACCAGAGTCCTGCCCCTGGACCAGAGTCCTGCCCCTGGACCAGAGTCCTGCCCCTGGACCACAGTCCTGCCCCTGGACCACAGCTGGACTCACACCTGCCGCTCCCACGGGCGCAGGGGCAGAGGCAGGAGCAGAGGCAGGCAGGTGCAGAGGCAGGAGCAGAGTGCAGAGGCAGGTGCAGAGTGCAGAGGCAGAGAGGCAGGTTGCAGGTGTGCAGTGAGAATGCTCTGGACATTGTCTCTTAAAGTGACAGGTAAATCTCCCGTCGGCAGGAATGTTCCGGGAGCCGCGAGGCCCCGCGGAGCCGCACCAGACGCAGACGCTCACGGCTCCGATTACGTAAAGGCGCTAATAAAGGTGTTATGTCACGCAGAAGCTCCGACTTGACGTGTCCGTGCGGCTTTACGTTCACGTTCTCGCGTCACGTGAGGTCGAAACGTTGGAAGTGTTTGGTGAAGATAAAAGCAACTTGGGCCCGAACAAAAAAAATGCCAGCAGAGGGCGAAAGAACTCCCCTCAGTTTATCAGTCTGAAGCTTTGAAATTTGCGAGCAGATTGATGACGAAAATACAGAAGCCGAGAGCGGCCACGACAAACGCAAACGCCGCAAGAAATACAAACGCCACAACACAACACAAAGCCACAACACATTAAAAAGCCACAACAAACCAAAAAAAGCCACAACGGAAATGACCGCGGGACTCTATTTTAATGCAAACGGCGCAACAAATACAAACGCCACAACACAAACGCAAACGCCGCAACACATTAAAAAGCCGCAACATACCAAAAAAAAGCCACAGCAAACCAAAAAAAAGCCACAAACATACCACAAAAGCCACAACAATTCAAAAAATAAGCCACAAAACACAAAAAAAATGCCACAACAAACCAAAATAAGCCACAATACACCAAAAAAAGCCACATCACACCAAAAAAGCCACAACATACCAAAAAAAGCCACAACAATTCAAAAAATAAGCCACAAAACACACAAAAAAATGCCACAACAAACCAAAACAAGCCACAATACACCAAAAAAAAAAGCCACAAGCACAACAGAAATGACACGGGACTCTATTTTAATGCAAACACCACAACAAAAAGAAAAGCCACAACACATTAAAAAGCCACAACACATCCCGTTTACGTGACTTCCGCGACTGCGATGCCAGACTTTTGTGCCACATATGGACTGAACCAGGACTGATCCAGGTCTGGGACCAGACGGGGACCAGACTGGGACCAGAGAGGGACTCTGAGCTTTGACTCCGAGCCTCAGCTCAGAGCTCTGGCCCTGCTGTGAACTCTCAGCCTCCAGTCTGGTCCCGGTCTGGTCCCGGTCTGGTCTCAGTCTCAGTCTCGGTCTGGTCACGGTTTTAGTTCTGATCTCAGTTTTGGTCTGGTCCTGGTCTGGTCTCGCTCTCAGTCCCGGTCTGGTCCCACTCTGGTCCCGGTGTGGTCCCGGTCTCAGTCCTGCCCTGGTCCCGGTCTGGTCCCGCTCTGGTCTCAGTCTGGTCCCTCTGGTCTCAGTCTGGTCCCGGTCTGGTCCCGAACTTGGTTCAGTCCTGGTTCAGTCCGGCATCACAGTCACAGGAGTCACGTAAACAGAAAACGGTCGTTTTTTCCATTTTTCATTTAAACACAAAATCGAAAACTGAAAAAACGAATCATTATCTGTTTTTTTTTTTTTTCATTTTGGTTTTGGAGACAAATAATGAAGAAAACTGTTGATTTTTTTGTTTTCTTATTTTTGGTTTTATTTTGAAAAACAAATGACACACAGATTACTTTTCTTTTTCACTACTGGAGAATTGTTTTTCCCGGTATTTTTTGGTTGGACGACTTGATTTAAAGGCTGTGACACTGAACCGTCACAGTCGCTCCGTCGCTGCGCTGGTAACGTGGCGTTTTAATTCTTTCCATGACGCTGTTTATCTTAAACGTCCCATATGACACTGACGTCTGTTTCCTCATCACAAACAGACCTGGAGACGTGTTTCGTTTCATTCACACATGTTTAACACACAAACCCTGTTCTGCTCTGCAAATGAAAACACTCTGTCCCACCTCGTGATGTCACGCGGTGATACAGACACTGTTGGACAAGTGACTTTAAAACTGTAATGTTTTATTTATTTTTTTATTTATGACGTGTTTCTGTCATTTCAAAGTGATTTGTTACATGACACAATTACTGTGATTAAAATGAAAAACTTGACATTAAACATTAATATTACAGAACTTTTAATTTACTTTCAACAAAAGAACTGAAGATGCTGAAGTTCTGCTCCGTATATGGACTAAACCAGGACTAAACCAGGACTAAACCAGGTAAACTAAACCAGGACTAAACCAGGTCTAAACCAGGACTAAACCAGGGACTAAACCAGACTGAAACCAGGTCTAAACCAGACTAAACCAGGAAAACCAAACCAGGTCTAAACCAGGACTAAACCAGGTCTAAACCAGGACTAAACCAGGACTCTAAACCAGGAGGAAACTCTAAACCAGGACTAAACCAAGGACTAAACCAGGAAAACCAGGACTAAACCAGGTCTAAACCAGGACTAAACCAGGACTAAACCAGGACTAAACCAGGACTAAACTAAACCAGGTAAACCAAGGACTAAACCAGAAACCAGGTCTAAACCAGGACTAAACCAGGTAAACCAGGTAAACCAGGACTAAACTAAACCAGTAAACCAGAAACTGGAAAACCAGGTCTAAACCAGGACTAAACCAGGTCTAAACCAGGACTCCAGTAAACCAGGACTGGACTGAAACCAGGTCTAAACCAGGACTGAAACCAGGTCTAAACCAGAAAATCTAAACCAGGACTGAAACCAGGTCTAAACCAGGACTGAAACCAGGAAACTGAAACCAGGTCTAAACCAGGTCTAAACCAGGAAACCAGGTCTAAACCAGGTCTAAACCAGGTCTAAACCAGGTCTAAACCGGGTCTAAACCAGGACTAAACCGGGTCTAAACCAGGTGCACTAATCTTGCACTAGAACTTGGATCGTGATCGGGCGTCAGCTGCGTTTCGTCTCGTGGTGTGTGGAGTTCTGCGTTGGTCCTTTCGCTCGTGGTCACCTGACGGTCTACGCGGGCGTCTCCGGCGTTTCACCGCTGCTGATGTTGCTGTGATTTTAGTGAATTTGTACACAGTAAAATATTACAGTGTTTTTCCCTGTAACGCCACATTACTGCGTTACAACAAAAAGAAATGTATTACAGTAATTCTTGACTTTTATAACGCGTTACTCCCAACACTGGATACAGAGAGTTGTTAAACTCCACACATCTTCACTAGGATCATCTGGATCATTTCAGGTCTTCTGGAGTTGCCAAAAAGAAGCTGTTCACTAGAAAACGTTTTGTGTAACATTTCGTTCTTTTGAATTTCAAAAACAGTAAAATGGAAAAACATTCGTTCATTTATTTTTTCCGTTTTAGTGTCGAATAAAAAACAGGTTTCGACCTCTATTTCCAATATTTGCATAAAAGTTGATTTCAAATATCACCAATCCAAAAAAACAGTCTCTGTGACTATTTAATTCTGATGTTTTATTCTCTCTGGTTTATTTGAAGTTCTGCTGCTCAGTGAAAGGAGAGTTTCTCGCTGCTTCCTGTTTCTCGTCGTGGATCAACAATGACTTTCTAAGACGTGAACGTAAACGCGTCGCTATAAAAGAAGAAACGTGTTTGTCCACAAAACTGCAACAAACAGGTTTTTCAGGTGAGTCCTTCAGCGGCAGAACTTTAAATAAACCAAAGAGAATAAAATATCAAATTTTAAATAGGCACAAGAGTAGGGGTGTGCTAAAATATCCACACAAGAAAATATCTACACAAGACTGTTTTTGGTTGATGTACTGGATTTTTCGGACTATAAATTGCACTTCCTTGTACAATCCTTTAATTTTCCCCAAAATCCGGTGCCTTATTTATTAATTCTCGTTGTGTTTACTGACCTTGAACCAATTTTCTGTGGTACACGGCGCTGAAAAATCTGTTAAAAAGTTTTACTTCAGCTTTGATAAACTATGAAGCCGCACCTCTTGATGGATTGTTGCAGCGTTACGACTGCTGTGGTCAGGAGCCTCATGGAGTAAAATCTGTGTAAAGTTTCACATGAACCATCACCAACTCGACACAAACACACAGAACAGACTCACCATCAGCAGAACACCCCTCTGTCACAGAGAGAACACTCAGATTCCACTGAGTCGTGAACTTTAGTCCGACAGAAACTGAACCACATCAGACACAAGAGCTTATAGTTTATGCAAATGAGTCATGTGGTTTTAAGTTTCGTTTCTGTAAATCGTAAACAAATGTGTCAAAGCTGAATTAAACACATTATTACTCTGTGTATATTTGAGTCGTTCTCGTAGGAAATAAAAACAAAAAACTTAAATGATCCACCCACATTCACATTCATAAAACACATTCACCAAGACAGAGGCGACGCCGGGCGAATTACACCACGATCTGCCGATGGATCGAGGACGTCTGGACTAAGGATCTCAAGTCTCAAGTGTCGTCCGTTTGTTTCACTTAATGCAATTTATAATCTGGTGCGATTTATGTATGAAAATAGACATTGATACTCTGCCTTATAATCCGAAAAATACGGTAAATATTGGAAATCGTTTTGTTGTTTGACACTAAAACAGAAAAATGAAATTTGACTGTTTTTCATTCTTAACTGAAATTCCAATGAGTGAATGGACCCAGACAGACTAATTAATAATAAAGTGTTACTCAAAAGAGTGTGAATGAAACAAAACATGACTCCAGCTCTGTTTCGAGTCTGTTTTGGAGTCGGTTTTCAAGTCTGTTTCAAGTCTGTTTCGAGTCTGTTTTGGAGAGAGTTTTGGAGTCGGTTTTCAAGTCTGTTTCAAGTCTGTTTTGAGTCAGTTTTCACTCTGTTTTGAGTCTGTTTTTGAGTCTATTTTAAGTCTATTTTTGAGTCTTTTTTTTTTTTTTTTTTGTTTTTTTTTTTTTTTTTAAGTCTTTTTTAAGTCTATTTTAGAGTATGTTTTGAGTCTGTTTATGAGTCTTTTTTTGAGTTTGTTTGAGTTTGTTTTGAGTGTGTTTTTTAATCTGTTTTTGAGTTTGTTTTGAGTCTGTTTTTTTTTTGTTTTTAGTTTTTTGAGTTTGTTTTGAGTCTGTTTTTGAGTCTATTTTTGAGTCTGTTTTTGAGTCTGTTTCGAGTCAGTTTTGAGTCAGTTTTGAGTCTGTTTTTGAGTCAGTTTTGAGTCAGTTTTCAAGTCTGTTTTGAGTCAGTTTTCTGTTTTGGAGTCAGTTTTGAGTCAGTTTTGAGTCTGTTTTGGAGTCGGTTTTTAAGTCTGTTTTAAGTCTATTTTTGAGTGTGTTTTTGAGTCTATTTGAAGTTTATTTTTGAGTTTGTTTTGAGTCTGTTTTTAATCTGTTTTTGAGTCTGTTTTGAGTCTGTTTTGAGTCTGTTTTTGAGTCTGTTTTGAGTCTGTTTTGAGTCTGTTTTTGAGTCTGTTTTGAGTCTGTTTTGGAGTCTGTTTTGAGTCTGTTTTGAGTCTGTTTTGAGTCTGTTTTTGAGTCTGTTTTTGAGTCGGTAACAGCGCTGGAACATTAGAACACGGCTTTAAAGCTCGCAGGTGTCAGTCTTGTGTGATATATTGAGTGGGAAAGTGTTTGAAGGACTTTCTCTTGAGGGCGTTTTTAACCCTCGCGATCATCCGCAGAAGGGGCAGAGGCAGGCGGGCTGGTCCATCCTCCCATCCCTCCCTCTCTCCATCCCTCCCTCCCTCCATCCCTCCCTCCGTCTCCGTCCCTCTCTCCCTCCGTCTCAGAGCAGCAGTGAGCCGCGGACTGGGACTGGAGACACTTACGCACCACATCCCGGAGTTTGGACGTGTATTGGAAGGAACGGAGAGAAGCAGAGAGCGAGGGGCCTGGACCCCGGAGAGAGAGAGAGAGAGAGGAGAGAGGTGAGAGGTGCGATTCCCCTTCATATCTGCACTGGCTTTGCTGTGTGTGTTTTTGTACCTGTGAGCAAACATGCGGGTTATTCCTGAATTGGAGCATTGAGTGAGTGAGTGTGTGTGTGTTTTGTGTGTGTTGTGTGTGTGTGTGTGTGTGTGTGTGTGGAGGTGTGAAGGAGCCATTCATCTGTGTGCGGATGAGAGCGGAGAAGGAGCTACACTCGGATTTGGAATTCCAGGTCGTGTCATTTGCATAAATATTCAGTCTGGGCTTTTAAATGCACGTGCTTCTTCAGATGGCTTTTTTTTTTTTTTTTTTTTTTTTGCAGTCTTTAAAGCTGCATTGAGTCACTTTTCTGTTGAGGGACCTGGCACCTGCTGGTTTCCAAGGAGATATTCTGGCTTTGTCTGGAATGTTCTACACTGATCCATGTGTATGTGCTGCACATTTCTGCAAATCTGGCCAAGATTTTAGAATTTATGTCAAGATTTTTCGTCTTGTTTTCAGATTTATGATCGGACTTAGTAAACCAGAGATGTTTAATTCTAGTTTAGAGGTTGTTTATTTTAAGATAAATTGTCAAGTAAACTTAAAAAATGTGACGTCTTGCTGCATGGATAGAACATTTCACAACTTTTAATCATTTTTTGACTGATTTAAGTGTTTATAGCTTATATTTTGCCAATTTTGAGTATTTTCATAGATTTTGTGGTGTGCTTTTTTACTTTTACTACTTTTACTTTATTAAAACTTCTTAAAACTAGTTCTCAAATGCTTCATTCTAGTCTAGAGGTTGTTTATTTCAAGAGAACTTGTCAAGAAAAGTGATTTTGCTGCATGGACAGATCTTTTCACAACTTTTAAATCATTTTCTGATAGATTTAAGTGTTTCTATCTTACATTTTGGCCAAGATTTGTGCCATTTTGTGTTTTGTCATTGATTTCGCTGTGTACTTTTTACTTTTCCTACTTCTATTTTATTAAAACTTCTTAAAACTAGTTCTGAGATGCTTCATTCTAGTCTAGGTCATTTATTTTAAGAGAATTTGTCAAGTAAAAGTAAAAAAAAAGTAAAATGTTGCTGCATGGACAGAGAATTTCACTACTTTTAAGTCATTTTTTGTCAGATTTAAGTGTTTCTATCTTATGTTTGGGCCAAGCTCTTTTGTCATCTTGTGTTTTTCATTGATTTTGCTGTGTACTTTTTTACTTTTCCTACTTTTACCTTCTACTAAAACTTCTTAAAACTAGTTTTCAGATGTTTCATTCTAGTCTAGAGGTTGTTTATTTTAAGAGAACTTGTCAAGTAAACTTAAAAAGTAACATTTTGCTGCAGGGAAAGATCATTTTACTACTTTTAAATCATTTTCTGACTGATTTAAGTGTTTATAGTTTACATTTTGGCCATTTTGTGTTTTTCATTGATTTTGCAGTGTGATTTTTTACTTTTACTACTTTTACTTTAGTCTAAAACTTCTTAAAATTAATTCAGAGATGCTTAATTCTAGTCTAGAGGTTGTTTATTTCAAGAGAACTTGTCAAGTAAAGTGATTTTGCTGCATGGACAGATCTTTTCACAACTTTTAAATCATTTTCTGTCAGATTTAAGTGTTTATATCTCACATTTTGGCAAAGCTTTTTTGATTTTGCTGTGTGCTTTTTTACTTTTCCTACTTTTACTTTACTAAAACTTCTTAAAACTAGTTTTCAGATGCTTCATTCTAGTCTACAGGTCGTTTATTTTAAGAGAACTTGTCAAGTAAACTTAAAAAAGTAACATTTTGCTGCACGGAAAGATCATTTCTCTACTTTTAAATCATTTTCTGATAGATTTAAGTGTTTAGATCTTATGTTTTGGCCCAGTTTTTTGCCATTTTGTGTTTTTTCATTGATTTTGCTGTGTACTTTTTTACGTTACCTACTTTTACTTTATTCTAAAACTTCTTAAAACTAGTTTTCAGATGCTTCATTCTAGTCTAGAGGTCATTTATTTTAAGAGAACTTGTCAAGTAAACTTAAAAAAGTAACATTTTGCTGCACGGAAAGATCATTTCTCTACTTTTAAATCATTTTCTGATAGATTTAAGTGTTTAGATCTTATGTTTTGGCCCAGTTTTTTGCCATTTTGTGTTTTTTCATTGATTTTGCTGTGTACTTTTTTACGTTACCTACTTTTACTTTATTCTAAAACTTCTTAAAACTAGTTTTCAGATGCTTCATTCTAGTCTAGAGGTCATTTATTTTAAGAGAACTTGTCAAGTAAACTTAAAAAAGTAAACTCTTGCTACATGGACAGAGAATTTCACAACTTTTAAATCATTTTCTGATAGATTTAAGTGTTTCTATCTTACATTTTGGCCAAGATTTGTGCCATTTTTTGTTTTGTCATTGATTTCGCTGTGTACTTTTTACTTTTCCTACTTCTATTTTATTAAAACTTCTTAAAACTAGTTCTGAGATGCTTCATTCTAGTCTAGAAGTGGTTTATTTTAAGAAAACTTGCTGCATGGACACATCATTTCACTACTTTTAAGTCATTTTCTGATCGATTTAAGTGTTTTGGCGACGCTTTTTTGCAGTGTGTAAATTAATTATGCAAGTTAAGATTTTTTATTGCTGAAAAAATGCATTCTTGCTGTTAGAGGAGTCGCCTTTCCACAGATCTGACCTCGCTGGTGTCACTCACAGTCCTTGTCTGCGTAGAAAGTCTGTTTTTAATGCCCTGCTGCGGGACATTCTCTTGGCACAGCACCAACACGTCAGGTGTCAGAGTCTCCACCTGAAAAGCTCCGTAATGAGGCTTTACCGTCCCCCGGGTGGAGACTTTTATGGATTTGTTCTTGAGACTTTTTTTACAGCCTGTGATTCTCTCAGTTTTAGTTTTTTCCAAATGTTTCTGGACGTAATGATTCAAGGCTGTTTTCTGATCTTTGCTCTAATGTGTTTATATCTTTTATTTTTTATTTTTTTCACTCACACATGTTCAACACACAAACCTCGAGTTCTGCTGTCAAACCCAGAAAGCTCTGCTGCACCTTGTGATGTCATGAGGTGATACAGGTGATACAGGTAAAGCAACTCCACTGTGTTTTTAAACTCTACACCTTATTTGAATCATTTTAAACCTTCTGGAGTTGCCAAAAACTACTGAACTAAAGCTACAAAAATGAGATGTTCACTTTGTTCACTTGAAAACTACCACTTCATGACATCACGAGGTGGAGCAGAGCGTTTGGAGCTTTGGAGATGTAAAAAAAATGATAATAAAGAGTTACTCAAACATGTAGGAATGAAACAAAACACACATCCAGCTCTGTTTTTTTTCACTCACACATGTTTAACAGGCAAACCTCGAGCTCTTCTGTCAAACCCAAAACGCTCTGTTGCACCTTGTGATGTCATGAGGTGATACAGGTAAAGCAACTCCACTGTGTTTTTAAACTCTACACCTTCACTGGAACCATTTTGACCATTTTAAACCTTCTGGAATTGCCAGTTTCTAATGAACTAAAGGTAAAAGAAGTTGAAGATGTTGAAAACTTGAAAACTACCACTTCATGACATCACGAGGTGGAGCAGAGCGTTTGGAGCTTTGGAGATGTAAACAAACTGATAATAAAGTGTTACTCAAACATGTGGGAATGAAACAAAACACAAATCCAGCTTAATAAAACAAACCTCGAGCTCTTCTGTCAAACCCAGAAAGCTCTGTTGCACCTTGTGATGTCATGAGGTGACACAGGTGATACAGGTAAAGCAACTCCACTGTGTTTTTAAACTCATTTGAATCATTTTAGACCTTCTGGAGTTGCAAATTTCTACTGAATTAAAGCTAAAAGTTGTTGAAAAGATCTTGAAAACTTGAAAACTACCACTTCATGACATCACGAGGTGGAGCAGAGCGTTTGGAGCTTTGGAGATGTAAAAAAAATGATAATAAAGAGTTACTCAAACATGTAGGAATGAAACAAAACACACATCCAGCTCTGTTTTTTTTCACTCACACATGTTTAACAGGCAAACCTCGAGCTCTTCTGTCAAACCCAAAACGCTCTGTTGCACCTTGTGATGTCATGAGGTGATACAGGTGATACAGGTAAAGCAACTCCACTGTGTTTTTAAACTCTACACCTTCACTGGAACCATTTTGACCATTTTAAACCTTCTGGAATTGCCAGTTTCTAATGAACTAAAGGTAAAAGAAGATGTTGAAAACTTGAAAACTACCACTTCATGACATCACGAGGTGGAGCAGAGCGTTTGGAGCTTTGGAGATGTAAACAAACTCATAATAAAGATTTAAAAAAAGATAAAAAATAAAGATAATAAACATGGGAATGAAACAAAACAAATCCAGCTAAACACACAAACCTCGAGCTCTTCTGTCAAACCCAGAAAGCTCTGTTGCACCTTGTGATGTCATGAGGTGACACAGGTGATACAGGTAAAGCAACTCCACTGTGTTTTTAAACTCATTTGGATCATTTTAGACCTTCTGGAGTCGCCAATTTCTACTGAATTAAAGCTAAAAGTTGTTGAAAAGATCTTGAAAACTTGAAAACTACCACTTCATGACATCACGAGGTGGAGCAGAGCGTTTGGAGCTTTGGAGATGTAAAAAAAATGATAATAAAGAGTTACTCAAACATGTAGGAATGAAACAAAACACACATCCAGCTCTGTTTTTTTTCACTCACACATGTTTAACAGGCAAACCTCGAGCTCTTCTGTCAAACCCAGAAAGCTCTGTTGCACCTTGTGATGTCATGAGGTGATACAGGTGATACAGGTAAAGCAACTCCACTGTGTTTTTAAACTCTACACCTTCACTTGAATCATCTGGATCATTTTAAACCTTCTGGAATTGGCCAAAAAAATGAAAGTTCACTTTGTTCAAACTTGAAAACTACCACTTCATGACATCACGAGGTGGAGCAGAGCGTTTGGAGCTTTGGAGATGTAAACAAACTGATAATAAAGATGTTACTCAAACATGTGGGAATGAAACAAAACACAAATCCAGCTTAATAAAACAAACCTCGAGCTCTTCTGTCAAACCCAAAACGCTCTGTTGCACCTTGTGATGTCATGAGGTGATACAGGTGATACAGGTAACGCAACTCCACTGTGTTTTTAAACTCTACACCTTCACTAGAATCATCTGGATCATTTTAAACCTTCTGGAAGTTGGCCAAAAAAATGAGATGTTCACTTTGTTCACTTGAAAACTACCACTTCATGACATCACGAGGTGGAGCAGAGCGTTTGGAGCTTTGGAGATGTAAACAAACTGATAATAAATGTTATTCAAACATGTAGGAATGAAAGAAACCGCAAATCCAGGTCTGTTTTTGAGAAGATATCAGCATTATTACAGAATTTAAAGCTCACGGGAGTAAATTCGTGAAACATCGGAGCTTTAAAAACATTTAAAACCATTGGAAAACGTTGAGTTAAATGTGTTTTTGTGCAGGTCATCATCATCATTTAAAGCTCACAGGGGTACATTTTTGAAATATCTAAAGTGTTTAAATGTTTTCTTTCACTCACACATGTTTAACACACAAACTTTGAGCTCTTCTGTCAAACCCAGAACGCTCTGTTGCACCTTGTGATGTCATGAGGTGATACAGGTAATGCAACTCCACTGTTTTTAAACTCATTTGGATCATTTTAGGCCTTCTGGAATGGCCAGTTTCTATGGAACTAAAGGTAAAAATGTTCACTTGATGTTGAGATGGTCACTTGAAAACTACCACTTCATGACATCACGAGGTGGAGCAGAGCGTTTAGAGCTTTGCAGATGTAAACAAACTGATATAATAAAGAATAAAGAGTTACTCAAACATCTGGGAATGAAAGAAACTGCAAATCCAGGTCTGTTTTTGAGAAGATATCAGAATTATAAGACAATTTAAAGCTCTTAGGGGTAAATTTGTGAAACATCGGAGCTTTAAAAACATTTAAAACCGTCGGAAAACGTCGAGTTGTGTGTGTTTTCGCGCAGGTGAAGGTGCAGGTAGCGTGTGCGTGTGTGTGTGTTTTTGGTTGCCAGGGCTGCTGTTTGGTCGCGAGGGCCGGTGTGCGAGCGGAGGGAGAGCGGCGTCCGTGCTTCGTCAGCAGGGCTCAGCGAAGGAGACTCGGCCTCATCTGGTCACAATCTGTTCTGTCTGCGCAGGATGCTCCACGTTCAAAAAAGATCTGGGCTTTTTTTTTTTTTTTTACACATTTCCAGACGTCGGCCGTGATGAGGAGCAGAGGAGCGTTCGGGCACTTCTAGATTATTTGTATGTGCTGTTTACATCTCGGGTTTAGTCCCGGTCTGTTGCGGAGCTCTCGGTTTAGACCCGCTTTGAACCCGGGTTGGATCTGGTTTAGACCCGGGTCTGTCCTGCGTTGACCGGTCTCGTTCTGGTTTAGTCCCGATTAAGTTTTGATTTAATTTGAGTTCTATTGTTGTCTTATGTGATTCATGTGTTTTCTGGTTTGGGTCTGTCGTGGTTCAGTCCTGATTTAGACCAAGTTTAGACCTGGTTTTGTTCTGTAGTTTTATCTGTAAAAGTTTTATCTGTAATTTAATTTCGCGATCCTCGACAGGTCCTGCTTCGGTCTTCATCAAACCGCGTTAAGTCCTGGTTAAATCCCGGTCTAGGTCGTCTTAAATCCTCGTTCTCCTCGCCCCCACGTGCTCCTGTTTACACGAGCACCAGAAATCTGATCGTAATCTGGTTTCTGGAGTGATCTGATTACGGAGACGTCGTGTAGCGGTTTGTCTCGATGTGGGCGATCTGGTTTCTCCGCGGTGGTTCACGTCTGCGGGTTCGGACGAGGAAAAGGTATAACTGATGTGGCGAAGATGAAGAAGAACGAGAATGTGTTAAAGGTGCGGCCTGGACTCGAGTCAGACTTGAGTCACTGTTTTTAAGACTTGAGAATTGACGTCATGAAATGGACCAAGACTTGGGACTTGACTTGGACTTGAAGGTCAGTGACTCGTAGGTAGAGGTCTACGCGGGACAGATTTTTCAGTCCCGCTCCCGCCCGCAAGTCCCGCAGGATGGGAACCTTTCTACTTTCTTAAACTCTATCAAACACGGAAAAGCGAAAAGAATTGGGCTGCGTTTGAGAGGAGGCACAGTGGCCGATCTGGCAGCATGGTTAAGTCCTGGCTAAATCCTGTTTTAGTCCTGGTTTTAGACCTGTTTTCAGCCCTGGTTTAGTCCTGGTTTAGTTCTGATTTAGTGGCGTAGCCCGCGAGACGTACGGGAGGAGGGGGGACTCTCCGCACGGCGTACGGGAGTGTGGACTCTTTAACTTCTTGGGTTCTTTTTTAAGACAATGCAGTAAAGTGTGTTTACCTTGTTGACATGTTTCGGCTGCTGCTGCTGCATCTTCAGAACTGTCACCGGTGTTGGTGGTGACGTGTCGTATATCAGCTGTTGTTACTTCCTGTAGGTGTGGTCAGACCTGATGGACCTGCAGGTCGCTCAGACTGACCACGCCTCCCGTCGCCCGGTGTCTCTGGAGGAGGGTGTCCCAGGTGTGTGAAAGGAGGAACGCGCCGTCATCACGGTTAATGCTGTCCGTGCCTCGTTTCCTATTTCACCGTCCTCCTTGATCCAGCGTTTGAACTTGTTGTTTTCCGATCCAATGACCCGAGCCTCGTCCTGATCCAATTCCAAATCCAATTCTGAAGATGCAGCAGCCAAAACATATCAACAAGGTAAACACATTTTACTGCATTGTCTTTAAAAAGAACCCAAGAAGTTAAAGTATATAAGAAGACAAAATGAACATCTTTGGCTTAGTGTGGACTTTTGGCGCAGCGTACGGGAGGGGGGATAGTCTGTTGCTTAAAATGTTTTTATTAATGCCAAATAAAATATCCAGCACAAATTATGCACGATATTCTTACATTCATTAGTATATTTGACTTTACATTCATATTTAGTTTGCAGGGCTGCAGTTTATCATTCCTCCCGCCCGCTCCCGCAATGAGCTTTCAAACTCTGTCTGTTTTGTGTCGGGTCCCTGCAGGGCTCTACTCCCTACGATGTAACAAACCCGAAATATAATAAAAAGTCTCACAATAATATCTTGGAGCGTCACAATATGTCGAATCACAAGTTCCTTTGACTAAATTCATGGTTTTATAGAAGCAACAGTTTATAAACATCACAAACTACATTTCCCATGATTCATTTCAGCGCAGACAACATGAAGAAACATGTTTTTACTTGAATTCTTGGGATTAAGATGGAAATAATTCACACCAAAATCTTGTCAAGGTATTTTAAAAGCAAAAAAGTTTCCTCTTCAGAATATAACAATAAATATCATATTGTGAGATGCATATCGTAATAATATCGTACCGATAGATTTGGATATCGTTACATCTTGGGACTTGACTCGGACTTGAGGCCTGTGACTTCAGAAGACCCGATGCTTCTCCTGAAAAAAATAGATGTTTTTATAAAATACTTTTGTCTTTACAGTTGAAAAATGCGGCACTGAATTTTACTGGAACAAACTGAAACACATCACTCCCACTTCTGTTTGTACTTTGGACGAAACTAAAGTACTGTGATACTCAAAAGTACTACAGTAATATACAGAAATACACAGTAATACACAGTACAACACGGTAAAACAGGAGAAACTACAGAGAACCTGATGTTATTACTTAATTCTTTCTGTTCTGACGTCATGATTCACGCTCAGATCTTGTCAAAACATTTTAAAATTTGCATTTCTACAACTCTAGAAATACTCAGATATAAATACACCATGACTTTTCAAGTACAATTTAGTTTAAGTCACATAAATTGCAAAAATCTAAGCTGTGTTTGGTTTAAAGACTTGAAGTGACTTGAAGCTCAAAGCAGACGACTTGGACTTGACTTGGACTCATGAGCCAGTGACTTGAGACTCGACTTGGACTTGCGACTTGACTCAGACTTGAGGTCAAAGACTTGAGACTTGCAAAACGACGACTTGTTCCCACGTCTGCCACAGTGTCACTCTTGTGTTTATTCCAGTTTGTGTTTTTATTGCTCCAGAAAACCTTGAAAACTCTGCTTTACTGCTCTGGTCGGACTTGCCTCTCCGCAGATCTGACCCGCTGCAGCTTCCCTTTAACCAGACTCGCTCCAGACTGACCTGAGCGTCTCCGGAGTGAGAGTCTCCACACGTGAACGTCTGAGCGACTCTCACCGACACAGATCTGAAACCACAGGTCGTCACGGCAACGGACGAAAAACGAGACGAAAATCAAACTTGAGTTAAATCCAGTCGAGAGAAAAGCTCAGAGTCTCACACACACACACACACACACACACACACACACACACACACACACACACACACTCTCTCTCTCTCTCTCTGTCGTTTGTTTTGGTTCGTTCGGGCGTTTCACCTTTGGCTCCGCCCCAAACCCCAGTCCTGCGATGTGATTGGTCGCCCGATTATCCTTAAATCGTGCGCCAAGATAAATTCTTCTGAGTTTGTGACTCACAAAAATCACAAGAATCCACCTCACTGAGATTTGGAGGAATTAACTTTAATTAATAATAATAATAATAATAATTTTCTCTACTCAGACTCTCAGATCGAGACGAAGAGACAGATTTATCTTAAAACACTTTACTTTATCATGAAAAATCCAAAAAGTTTATTGACAATGTTTAACGTGATCTTTTATTTTGTGAGTTTTATTCTACAATAAAAACATTTGAACTGTTTTCACTTTAGCTGCTCCTCGTCTGTATTAAATCTGTTTGGTCTATAGAATTATTCCCACGTTTACATGAAGAGCTTTAACTCCAGATAAAAATAATTTAGTTTTAAAAAGACCTGGTAAACACTTCATGAAAATAATTATTTGAAATTAAACTTAATTCTGAACTAAGTGTTTGGTTTATTCCGATTTTAAAGCTGAATTAATTTCTTCTTGGATCAAATTTCACCTTTATTCTTGTCAAAGTTAAACTGCGATGTCGGACTGAACCAGGACTGAACCAGGACTGAACCAGGTCCGACCAGACTGGGACCAGGACCAGAACTGAGACCAGGACTGAGGCTGGGACCAGGACCAGGACCAGGACTGAGGACTGACTGAGACCAGGGACTGAGACCAGGACTGAGACCGGGACTGAGACCAGGACTGAGGCCGGGACCAGACCAAGACTGAGACCAGAGCTGGACCAGGACCAGGCGATGATTGAGACCGGGACCAGGACCAGAACTGAGAGCAGGACTGAGGCTGGGACCAGGACCAGGACCAGGCCGTGACTGAGACCGGGAGCAGACCGGGCCTGAACACGGTTTAGTCCTGACTTAGTCCTGTTTCAGTCCTGGTTCAGCGCAAAAGTCCAGCATCACAGTTTAAGTCACGAAAACTGAAAAAAAAAAAAAAAAAATCGTTATCCATTTTTTTCCATTTTTCATTTAAACACAAAATTGAAAACTGAAAAAAACGAATCATTATCTGTTTTTTTTTTTTTTTTTTTCATTTTGGTTTTGGAGCCAAATAATGAAGAAAACTGTTATTTTTTCATTTTCTTGTCTTTGGTTTTACGTAAAAAAAATTGTATGACACGCAGATTCTTGTGAACCTCAATTTCAGAATTATTATTTCCACGTAAACTCTTTAATTCCGAAAAAATTACAAAACATCCTGTAAACGTGGCCGGTGTTATAACATCTGAAACTCAGCAACAAGTTTAGATACGATCTAGATTCTTCTTTGTCTTCCAAACACAAACTGTCTAAGTGACAAATGTTTGGACGTGATTTGTTGTAAACGTCGTTGCGTCGGTTTATCTCGTCAGACGTGTCCTGGCCCCGTAAACGTGTCTCTTTATTTTCTCTCTGGACTTTCTCTGAACCGCCTTCACACCTCCCCAGTGATGGAGCCGCTTCCTTTCACCGTGATTTATGGGCGCTGAGGTGAGCTCGTGTAGCCCCGCCCCCCCTGCTGACAGACGGGAGCGAGGACCCCGAGGCGTGGTGCAGCACCCATGGGTGGGGCGCAGGTAGAGAGAGGTCACTGTCAGATGTCTGGAATTCCTGCTCCTCAGCCGTGCAAAGAACACACCCAGATCTGCACACAGCCCCTCTGCTCCTGCACCCAGCACTTACGTAAAAATATTATATATATGTGCATGTTTTTACAGAGTTTTAAAAGTGCTCGAACTCATCTCAGAACATTTATGACAACTTAAAGAATATATATGTTTATTGTTTTTATTCAGGGTCGTTTCTGCTGCAAAAAAGCTGCAGAAATCTTTGAGAATTGTTTTTTATTATCGATTTATCGATTTTAAACTGTTCCCTAGTTTAGTTTTCTCATCACAATTCAAACCCGGAGTTTCGTTTTCTCGTTTCATTCACGTTTTCTTGTCTCAAAAAAAGAAAACACGACACCTTGTGATGTCATGTGGTAATACAGGAAGGGTTTTTAAACTCCACACAGCTTCACTACTCTGCAAAAAAGCTTGGACAAAATGTAAGATATAAATGTTTAAATCTATCAGAAAAGGACGTGAAAGTAGTGAAATTACGTGTGCACGAAGCAAGATCGTTTTCAGGGTTCTCGTGCTTTTTCACGGACAAAATTTCAAAACTTTTCCATGAGCTAAATTGAATTTTCCATGATTTTACAGCTCCTACATGTGTAGAACTGATCAGACTTTTAGGTGTAAATCTGAAATGTTTAACTCTTTCCACTCACCTCATGGTTTGGGATTATAGTTTTTGAACATTTTCAATCCTGTCAGTGCATTTAATTTATTTATTGTCGTCTCTTTTAAACAAAAGACTCAGACGTTCAGAAATAATCAGAACAAACTCACGAGAACTGAACACGACACTGGAGCTTTAAAGTTAGTCAGTCTGGTGCCACTTAGTGCCGCCGCTCAGTTTCATTTCTCTCCAGTGACTAGATCAGAAATCAGAAAACACTAGACGGTTTGCAAAAGTGTGAGTTCAGGCTCCAGCCAATCAGAGAAGAGACAAACATTCTGTGTTGTCGACGATTCCCAAGATCGAGGATTTAAAGTCGGAACAAAGAGAATGTTTGGTGAATTTGATCTCGGGGAAAGACGTTATTGTTCTTCTTCCTACAGGATTTGGAGCTTTACAAACGTCACGACCAAACAGCAGCGATTGGTTCAATAAAAAAAGTCCCCGTCTACTGTCGAGTGAACGAATCCTAATGCTGCAGGTCACACGGTTTCCACCAAGTGAAACCGGCTCATGAATCAGACAAGGAGTTGTGTGCAAGAGATACTAAAATTCCATGACTTTTCCAAAACTTTCATTGAATTTACAAAATTCCATTACTTTTCAGGGTCTGTTTGTGGGTAAAAATGACAAAATATTTTATGGGAAGTGTCTTTTGTTTAGACGGTGACGCCGTTTTTGGGACTTAAAAACGCAAAAATCTGAAACCATCTCTAGAGTGGAAAAGTTGAATAGGCTCCGCTGTAGTGTTTCTGTCTGCACTGCCCAAGACGCAAAACTCTGGTCAGATCTGCTCAGGTCGTGTACGAGTTTACATCACAAACAAACAGTTCACACAAATCTGGCAATGCACACAAACGAATTCCACACATTTTTGCGTCACCGTGTGCAGCAGATTTCCTTCCGAAAACTCTCGTCTAAACGCGGAATAAAAAGTGAAAAAGCGTTTTTTGTTCAGACCCTCGTCATATAAACTTAGCCTCAATTTCCATGACTTTTCCAGGATTTCCATGACCGTGGGAACTCTGATTTTAGTCGACAAGTTCCGTTAAAATAAATGACCTCTAGACTAGAATAAAACATATCAGAATTAGTTAATAGATAATCCTGGAATTGCCAAACTCTACTGAACTGAAGAGCTGTGAAAATTGCCGCTTCATGACATCACAAGTTGGAACAGAGCGTTTGGAGCTTTGCAGATGTAGACAGACTGATAATAAAGACTTACTCAAACATGTGAATGAAACAAAACACGACTCCAGTTTTGTTTTTGAGGAGGAACAGTGTTTGAAGCTCGCAGGAGTCGTGTTTTGTCAGAGCTTTAAGTAAACAGATCTCGCTCTAATACATCAATGTCAAAACAAATCAAACCAAGAGAAACATTTATCAGAGAGATAAAAAAAAAAAAAAAAGAACATGCTCATCCACCTCCCAGAGCGGCCCCTCCCTCCCACACACACACACACACACACACACACACTCGCACACACACCCTCCCCCTCGCCGTGGGCCTGCCCGGTCCTGCAGCCCTCCTCCGTGTGCCAGCTGAACACCCATGCTTATTTAAAGGTGGAAAATCGTGGCGGGTGCTGCCAGGTGCGGCATTCCCCTGACTGTGCCAGGTGGTCTGCCCGTGTCTGCCCGCGGAGACAGTTTAGAGCACCGCAAATACACATGTGTGAGGATCTGGGGCAGCTCGGGCTCAGGCGCAGGGTCTTTTTCTTTTCTTTTTTTTTTATTTCGTCTGAACTCCTTGGCCTCTCAAACCTGTCAGACCTCCAAAAAGTCTTCATAAAGTGACCAGTTGTTTATTATGGGAATAACTCGACCGTAGATTCCAAATAAACAGCCCTTCAAAACCCATTTAAGGAATTAACTCCTATTTGACACAACTGCACTCAATAAAAAGGTGAATAACGCGATCGTCAGTGACATTTACGCGTCTTATGTAACACTTTTGTGACACTTTGGAGATTTTGGACGTGTTTTAATGTTATTTCTTCATCAAAAACAGACAATTGTGTTTTATTTCATTCCCACATTTGAGTAACTTTTTATTATGAGTCTGTTTACATCTCCAAAACTCCAAACGCTCTGTTCCACCTTGTGATGTCATGAAGCGGTAGTTTTCACAGCTCTTCAGTTCAGTAGAGTTTGGCAGTTCCAGGATGACCTACTTACCAATTCTGAGATGTTTCGTTCTAGTCTAGAGGTCGTTTATTTTAAGAGAACTTGTCGACTAAAATCAGAGTTCCCACGGTCATGGAAATCCTGGAAAAGTCATGGAAACTGAGGTTACATTTAGTCAAGTCAAGTTTATCTTTAGATCAAAAGACATTGGTGATTCCAGGGCTGAAGTTTTCCAAATTCTGGTCAAGTCTGTATTAGTCTGTATCACCACATGACATCACAAGGTGGAACTGGACTGAACTTTTTTTTTTGCTTTGTTAACTGTTTGTATAAGTGAATAAATCAAACCCGATAGCCAACGTGTTCTGAACAAACCTCGCTCCTGATTGGCTCTTTGGTCGCTATGACTTAGACCAGACACCTCAGACTCAGGCCCGGGGGCCAAATTTGGCCACGATATAATTATATTTGGCCTGTGAGATCATTACGGATGTTCTGGATTCAATGTTTGAGCAAAACTATTATTAAACATGTATTATTTATTTATAAGAAAAGGTTTAACGTTACATATCTCATAGATGTTGCTGAAAGTTTTCAATAAATATTTAGTTTTTCCCACAACTTAGTCCCAGTTTTTAATTTTGGCCTCTGTGAATCTGAGTTTGACATCCCTGACTTAGACTTAAACCTTTCACACCACTAGTTTGATTATTTTGTCGACACCAGGCAATACAATAGTTCTTCTGTAGCAAACTCCAGTTTGGTCCTTTCACTCCTGCAAACAAACCAAAACTGCTCTGATTGAGGTTTTTCCAAGGCTCCTGCGCACAGTGGGTCTGACTGCATGTGGCTCAGAGACACTGAGGCCGAGACGCACAGCAGACGTCTCGGAAATGAGGCCTTCACACGTTGCCTCTGTGCAGCGATGACTGGGGGGACAGGTCCATATTTCCCCGAGCAGAATCTGGCTTACGCATCTACAGTCAACCACAGGGCAGGCGTCCAGACCCGACCCCGACCCCATTACAACCCTTAACCGAGGCGCACGCTCAATTTGGGATGGTGGAAACTGAGGACTGGGGGGGGGGGGGGGGGGTGCTCAATTCAGGAGTCCGAGTCTGAATAGTTGATTTGAACCTACTATCTCTGGTTTAGATCCGAGTTCACGTTCTCACCAGAGGGACCAGAGTTTGGTGCCGAGTCAATTAGACTGAGACCACCTCTTTTTTAACGTCTCAGTCCGCTTGATTTAGTGTAGATCTGACTGAAACTTTCACACCAACAAAAACCCAAAAAAACAAACAAAACAACACAACTAAGAGCTTCTGGTTTGAATGAAACATTTGGTGCAACAACTCCTGTCAGTGTGAAAAAAAAAAACTCTTTGACAAACTTTATTGATCCACAAGGAAATGACCTGGACACAGGAGCTCAAACATCACAATAAATTACACAAACAAAGAGTGAAAAACATAAAAAATGGTAATAAACTTCTAAATAAAAAGAGCAAGAGACTGGAATCAGTAAAACATAAATTATATAAATGTATGTAGAGTAAGTAAAAAACTGCTGACCTCGATGAGCTTCATTTGGAGCTGAACTCTGTGGGAGCCGTCACACTCCCCCAGAACCACAGACTGTGTAAAAAAAAACTGGACCGTCTCTTCATACTGTAGTTATTTTTATGTTTGTGTGTGTTTCTATATGTACTTTTTGCGTCGTATTTCCGTCAATCGCGTCGTTTCTCCAAACCAAACACATCTGACTTCCACGACGTTTACACGACCGTAACAACTCCGCTTCAATCCATCATCATTCTGAAATATGCGACCATCATCGGGGAAGGGGGGGGAACTAACCAGGTAGTCCTTTGAAAAATTTACGGCGAGAGTGACTGATTTACGAGTCTGGGATCCGCGGCGAGGTCTTCGGACGCAGGTGTATCGCATCAGGCTTCTGCGGGCGCCAGAGAGAAGCTCCGCGGAGACGACTTAAACTTCTGACTTCGCTTGCGAGACAGATTCGACGTCTCCGGCTGCAGCGCGAAGAGCAGAGCGACGGGCGAGAGCGACGGGCGAGAGTGACGGGCGAGGAGGCACTTTTGGCCCCGTAAACTCCCATTACGAGCGCGTCCTCTACAGCCGATATAACGCGGACTTGGCAGCGTCTAAAGTCCGTGTGCGTTTTAAACCGTTACACCTGACAGAACCAATGACTCGCTCCACTGTTGCGTATGAACCGTACGTGGAACTGCGACTCCGGAGCCTGTACGTGTGCGGAGCGAACGGTTCTGCGGCCAATGTGGAGGTGGTTAGAAAACTGCTGTGTTTCAGATGACATCAACGTTCTATAGGCCACAGATGGAGCAAACCCAGAGGAAAAAAAAAATGCTGCGCAAATGTGTCTTTATTTAAGATCAGAAGACAAAGTTGAGACTCTTACTGTAGTTTTAGATTTGTCTGGTTGTAATGCCGTGTTCTTTTGCGCTCGGGACTCGGGGGAAAAACCGACCTCCAGCTCGATAAAGTGCAACAGAACCAGGGCTGTAACTGCAAAAATGAATCACGTGGTATTAAAGGGCCCAGCGCGGTGCAGGTCTCTCTTTTTTTATTTTAATCTTTATGATTATTAGTGCTGTCATGCGATTAAAAAAATTGAGAGATTAATTAATTATGATCTGTAATTAATTAATCTAATTAATCTCTTTTTAATCTCACCTAAACATTGCCTGAGAAAAGCTTCAATTTGAGGTATTTTCATTTAAATTCATTATTACATTATTGTGGCAAATCAAAAGACTGATATAGAACAAAAAAAAAAGTGACTTTATAAAGTCATTTATTGTTTAACAAAATCTCTCCAAATTGTCTGTTGAGCCCAAGTCTCCATGAATAAGAAACTGTTTGTTGTAAAGTAGCAAAGACGAGGAAATCTGAACATAATAACTTTTGTCGACTTAAAGACAATAAAATGTTCAGTCTTTCCTTAACCATATTAAAAATATTATTGATAGAGAAATGCTTTAGATGGTTTAGTCCTTGTTTTAGTCCTGGTTTTAGTCCTACTTTAGTCCTAGTTTTGTCCCAGAATGGATTAATCCTGGTTTTAGTCCTGGTGTTAGTTCAGGTTTAGTCCTGGTTTAGTCCTGGTTTTAGTTCTGGTTTTAGTTCTGGTTTAGTTCCTGGTTTAGTCCTGGTTTTAGTCCTGGTTAGTCCCGGTTTTAGTCTTGGTGTTAGTTCTGGTTTAGAGGTGCACAGGAGAAAACGTACGCGGCGCACGGGAGCACGTCGGTGTCGGTGTTTTACCTGTGCACTGCTGACTCTGTTTTAACGCGATAATTTGACACCCCTAATGATTATTTATGTTTTGATTTGTTTTTATTATGATTTTAATGTATTTCTTATTCTGTAAAGCACTTTGAATTACTTTGTGTGCGAATTGTGCTGTACAAATAAACTTGCCTTACCAAGTTGGGCCATCGCCACCACCGTACAGTGACCAACATGACCACACCCAGGGTCCTGCATGGGTCCATTTTGGAGACCCACACCCGCCCGGACCCGTTAACATTCCACCCGTTATGTGTGAAGAATCCCTCAGTCGTCCAGGTGGAATCCGTGGAGAGGAGAAAATTCAGTTGTTGACTCCCCAGAACTGAAGAAGCAGGTTGGACGAGCTGAGAAACGTCTTCAGCCAAACTGACTTTTGTCCAGTCGACAAACTGAATTTTCTCCTCGCCGTTCCACCCGTTACCGCCCGTGATAAATGCGCTGTTGAGCCACTACACTGCACCGTGGGAGAAATTCCCTCCTAACAAATTCCCTAACTGCGACAGCCCTAAATTAATCTGATTCCTGAGCTGGTTTCACTTGGTGGAAACCGTGTGACCTGCAGCATTAGGATTCGTTCACTCGACAGTAGACGGGGACTTTTTTTATTGAACCAATCGCTGCTGTTTGGTCGTGACGTTTGTAAAGCTCCAAATCCTGTAGGAAGAAGAACAATAACGTCTTTCCCCGAGATCAAATTCACCAAACATTCTCTTTGTTCCGACTTTAAATCCTCGATCTCGGAAATCGTTGCCAACACAGAATGTCTGTCTCTTCTCTGATTGGCCGGTGCCTGAACTCACACTTCTGGAGTTTTTGTAAATCGTCTAGTGTTTTCTGATTCCTGATCTAGTCACTGGAGAGAAATGAAACTGTGCGGAGGCTCTAGGTGGCGCCAGTCTGGGTAGCCCTAAATAGAACGGCCAATCAAATTGAAGTTCTAAAACATAAACTCGGGTTAGTTCAGCTTCAGATTGAGTCGGTTCACGGGGAGAACTGTCTTTTCGTCATTTTGATGTTTTCAGTCGTGTTTGTGTTTGGGATGGGCGTTTGATTAAATTCTCTTAATCGACGATCGCTTTTCGATGAATCATTAACGTTTTTATATTAAAATAATCATCATTATTATTACTGTTACTAATCTGCATAAATAAACCCAACTTTACAACATATAAACAGAACGACTCACATCAGCCCGTTTGACATGATCATGTGTTTAATGCAGATTTGACACTTTTGTTTATTTCGTTCATTTACATAAACTATAAACTCTGATAAAAACAGCTCTGTCATTGTGTCGCTGATGCGGTTCAGCTTCTGTCGGACTAAAGATGATGATGATGATGATGATGATGATGATGATCGGTGAGTGTGTTCTGTGTGTGTGTCGTGTTGGAGATGGTTCATGTTTTCAGAGATCAGACGTGTGCAGGTTTAGAGCAGATCTTTATTTAACATCATTTCACTTTATTTATGTCGGTCATTTTATTTATTTTGGCTTCTGTTGTGATTAAAAGACTGAAAAGTGTCGCAGTGTTACGCCAAACACAGCAACATATATTCGGTTTGTCGAAAAAAGTAAAAAATGTTTTGTTAAAAATGAACATGATCATCGAAATTCTCAATGATCACTTCTGGATTAGTCGACTCATCATGTCCATCTCTAGTTCGTGTAGAGAAAGTGTCTCTAAAAACTTTGTAGTGACATTCAGATTTTCTTTCACATCATTTGACAGTCGACGTGAGTTTTTTTCTGAACGTCAAATGATCATAATTGAGTCGCCGACAGGTAACGTTAACGAACAGACTCAAGCGATAACGTAAACTCCCTCAGGGTTCAGAGGGCTGACGTCTTTGAGATTCAGACGTTTCCTGGTGAGTCTCTGGAGTTTGTCCTAACGCAGCAGTTCAGTAGAAAAAAGAATCCAGCATTTTTTAAGTTGTTTTAAAAATACAGTATCATCAACAAAACTGTCTCTGACCTTTGAGTCAGAGTCTTTGAGATTCTACAATCTAAAAACCACCATGATTCACATTTTGCAGCTGACGTCATCAACGTTCCGTGGAGGTGTGACGCTGTAGACTCTTCCTCAAGTTAGACTTTAATCTGAGTTTTATTTTAACACAATCTGACCAGAAACAACTGACTTGGTTGTGTTGTATTTTTTATTTTTTCTTGAGTTTTTAAAACTTATTTATCATGCAAAGTGTATTTTTTTTTTTTTCTGGGAATCAAACCTGGGAACTTTTTGATGTGAGGTGAAAGTTGCCAACACTGCGTAACTTCACATCAGACCAGAGGTTTTTTTTGGCCTGTAGATAAAAACGCTTTAAAATTAGAAGCTGACAACACGATGGATTCACATTTTGACCTCTAGAGCTGCTTTTACAATCGATCTGTTCTGAAAACAAATCTCATAGCCTACAAAAAAAAAAAAACACCCACCAGGTCAGGTCCCCGCAAATAGTTCGTGAAATGGGCGGGTTTTAACTTTCTGGAATTTTACGGGCGGGTAGTGATTACAAACTGGCGGGTCAGGACTAAACCAGGACTAAACCAGGACTAAACCAGGACTAAACCAGGACTAAACCAGGAGTAAACCAGGACCAGGACTAAACCAGGATTAATCTTAGATTCGACAGAGAGAGGGAGAACCCTGAGCCCATGGAGCAGAGTGTCTTCAAAGGGCGATCAGGCGATGGCTGACGGAGCTCTGCGCGGGTCCTTTCGCCCGCAGTCACCCGACGGTCTACACGGGCGCATTACTGGGCCCGTCCCGACACTCAGCCCTGGTTCAGTTCTGGTTTAGTCCTGGTTTATTCCAATTTTAGTCTTGTTTTAGTTCTAGTTCAGTCTTGGTTCAGTCCGTGGTGTGTGCGGTGCAAAAGTGCAGCATCTTGATCAACGTTTCCTCTGCTCAGTAAATAAAGTCTGTGAAGTGATGAGAGTCGAGTCGCGTCTGTGAATTTGTGTTCGTAGTGAAGAAAGTGAAACCGTTTCATTTGGTGACTGTAATTCTTGAAGTCATAACTTTTCAGTTGCTGTTCTGATGGACGCTTCAGATAGAATGTTTTTAATTTATGTGTGATTTATCACAGTCACGTGATATAATCACAGGTTAACGGGCGGGTGCGGTGCGGGCGGTGTGCGGGCGGGTGCGGGCGGCGGGTGCGGGCGGGTGCGGGCGGGTGCGGCGGGTGCGGCGCTCAACTGCAGATCTCCAAAAATGGACCCGTGCAGGACTCTGCCACACTGCAAAAAACACAATCTAGCCAAGATAAGACGACTTGAAATAAGAAAGTTTTATCACGATTGAAGTAAATTTCACTTGACAAGAGCCAGTGGAATAAGATTTCTTGTACTTAAAATATGAAAATGCATCTTGCTGCACTTAAAATAAGAAAAATAACAACTTTTTAGTCAAGCAGAAGTAAACAACAAGGCCAAAAATCCAAGTTAATTCATCTGATATAAAAATGTATTGAACAGATACATATGTACTCTAGTTTATCAAACTGTTGACCTTTTTTCTGGACCATTTTTGGTTCTAAAGTTCCATATGTTTTAAACAGACCATGAATGAAACATGGAACAAAAATTATTTCCCAAATTTCAAAGACCTGAAAATCATGTAAATAAATGTTTGTATTTCATCATATCTTGTGTTATTCCATCTTTGAACTGTTGATGAAGGGACAGGATTTAAAAAAAAAAAAAAAGTATTTAAAATGATAAAAATGTTCTTGGAAGGACTGACATATTTTATAGAAATAGTTTCTTTCATTTTGAAGTAATATTAAAGTTTTCAGAAGAAAAAAGTGACAAATGATGTAAAATCCTGCACCTTCTACTTGTTTGTACAATTTTCCCTCCGTTACTTTTCCCTCCGTTACCATGAACTTTCTTAATAAAAAATCTCATGAGTCAAAAAGTCAGAGGTTTTTCAACCTAATCTTGTACCATATGGTAGAAAACTATATGAAGCAAATATTCAAACCAGTTTGTTAAGGATATGGAAGTGAGAACCAAGAGTTATCACTGTTTGGATTTATTGACCAAAAAGTGCTGCATATTTCATTCCCTCCGTTACCGACATGAGTTTTTAAATGTTTTGTCTTGAACTTGAAAGAATCTCACAGGTTTAACTTGACCCTGTTGGAGTGTAACTCTTTCCTACATTCTGATACTTTACTTATTTCAATAGTTCCTCTAGTTTCTGAATAAGAGACATTTGAATGTCAAAAATCTGACCCTGTTTCCTCCGTTAACACTTGACCGGACCCACATGTATTTGGTTTGTGCTGTTTTGTGCTTTGACTGTTTTATTTGTGTAAGTTTATTTCTAAAATTATTTTTGCAGAAATCATATGAGGTCATTTTCGTTCAGCTGACGACAGCAACTTTAACAAAACTCCACAAAACTAGTGAAGAGAAACGATCTGAGGCTGTGAAACTCACTTTTGATTCATATTTTCTATAATAACACAGACTTTTCCACAGCCTCAGGTCGTTTCTCTTCACTCGTTTTGTAATTTCCTCAAAAATAATTCACAATTTGACCAATGAATGTTACTTTAAAGTGAGTTCAGATCCGTTCACCTGTTGCAGTTCGGGTTAAATCAGTTCCGCGGTCCGTTCGCGCTAAATTAAAGCTCAGATAAAAATCCCGCAAAGCCTCAGACAGAGCAGAGCCTACAGTTAGCATCCCCCCCTCAAAGGAATGTCCATGACCTCAGCTGCAAAGTATAAGTTTTGGAAGTAGCACTCAGCTTTGTCGGCGCGCGCTTCCTCCTCTGACGGCGCTGCGCTGTGGGCTTTGGAGGATCAAATAAAGTGGCACTCTGTAGATTGCAGGAAATAAAAACCAAATGGCAGTGGAGGGGGCGGCGCGTTTTGGCGTGGGGCGGCTCGTTGGCGTTGGCGTTGGCGTTGGCGCGGTCGGCGTTGGCCCAGAGCGGCGCAATCTCTAAACACTAAATAGCTGCGTTTCTTAAGTACTTCCTTGGGCCTCTGCAGCTGCACACATGTTGGAGGACGAACCCGTGCCAAACACTTTCGAGTAATTTCGGCGTGTTTTGGTTTTTTCTTCTTCTCACCATTAGACGCAGTTAAGTCTCTGGGTTGAGTTAAGCTCCAACCTGCATGTGCGAAGAAAACGAGCGTGTTCTCAACCAATTAACGCTCCTAATGACTCTCGTGGGGTTTTAATCCAGGTTCTAAGGCCGTTCACTCCCTCAAAATGAAACCAGAGTCGTGTTTGTTTCGTTGGAGTAACTCTTTTGTCATCGGCCGGGAGCCAGGTTCATGCTACCTTTTTTTTTTTTTTCACTATTGTTTCCTGTTGTCTTATTTCTCAGGCCAGAGGTTTCAGGCTTTTTTTTTTTTTCTGTGAACTCCTTTACAAAACAAAAATGACTGAGAACAGCTGCAAAGAACTGAGACAATTGTAAGAAAGAGGGCGAGGCTTTGGGTGCAGTTAGACACAGATGAAACATAAACCACTGTCCATTTATTTGTGCACAAAGTTGGGCTTCAGAATTATACTTTTACAGTAGTAATAGTAATAGTAAGGCAGGTAATTAACCAAATTATTACTCAGAAAAAAAAGTTTAAAAAGTATTTCCCTCTTTTCCATTTATTTATTTATTTATTTACTTTACTTATTTTTAGTATTTTTATTTTATTATTTATTTATTTATTCAATTTATTTATGACTTTACTCGTTCTTATTTTTTTTTTTATAATTTTTTTAGTATTTTTATTTTATTATTTGTTTATTGACTTTACTTATTTTTAGTATTTTTATTTTATTATTTATTTATTGACTTTACTTGTTTTTTTAGTATTTCTTTGTGTTTTTATTTTATTATTTATTTATTGACTTTACTTATTTTATTATTTTTATTTATTTATTTATTTATTTATTGACTTCACTTATTTTTATTATTTTTAGTGTTTTTATTTTATTCTTTATTTATTGACTACTTATTTTTATTATTTTTATTTTATTATTTATTTATTTATTCAATTTACTTATGACTTTACTCATTCTTATTTTTATTATTTTTTACTATTTTTATTTTATTATTATTTATTGACTTCACTTATTTTTATTATTTTTAGTGTTTTTATTTTATTATTTATTTATTGACTACTTATTTTTATTATTTTTATTTTATTATTTATTTATTCAATTTACTTATGACTTTACTCATTCTTATTTTTATTATTTTTTACTATTTTTATTTTATTATTTATTTATTTATTTATTGACTTTACTTATTTTTTTATTTTATTTTATTATTTATTTATTCAATATACTTAAGATTTTGCTTATTCTTTTTATTCTTTTTTATTGTATTATTTATTTATTTTTTCACTGGAGACATTGGAGGTGGGTAATGGGGAGGGAGGTTTGGGGAATAAAAAAAATTGTCACATATTACTGCTCTTCTCTGTGAAATCTGCTTTATATGCAAAAAATAAAATAAAATAAATTCATCAGCACAATGGTTTGGAATAATTTCTAAATCCTTTGGGGAGCTCCTTAGAAGGTTATGGCTCCTGAGCTGCAGGTTGGGGACCCCGTTGGAGGCTCGTTTGGTCTCAGGGCCCAAAAAACACACAATTTAGGAAAAGTCGCTGGTGAAATGATGTAATAGTAAATATTACGGTGCTGCAGCATAAATGTTCAAATAATCCTAAAGTTTTACCTGTTGTTTCTTGACGCACGGAGGAAACGAGCAGACAAAATATCCTGGGGCTTGTTGTGTTTCTTCTGTCAAATAATCTCCCTCCACATCCACCAGAAGAAAAACAAACGCTGTCCACCTCACAAATTATCTTCAAAAGTGATGAAAGTGAAGCATTTTATGATTTATGTCGTCTATCATTGCCTCAAATGTTCACGAAAAACTCCACAAGTTTATAAACTTCGATTTAAGCCCAAAATGACCTTTTAAGTAGCAAAAAAAAATACATAAATAAAAATAAAAAAAGGTTAAAAAACAAAAGAAAGAAAAAAAAAAAAAGGAAAAAAGGCAAAATAAAATAAAATAATAAATAAATAAAATAATGAAAATTAATTAATTAATTAATAAAAAAGTATAAAAAATAAATTAATTAAAAATTAAAAAAGGTTAAAAAAAGAAAGATAAGAAAAAAGGCAAAAATAAAATAAATACAAATAAAATAAATAAATAAAATAAAATAAAACAATTAAAATTAAATAAAATAAATACAAATAAAATAAAAATAAAATAAAATAAATTAAAAGTAAAATAAAATAAATAAAATAAAAATAAAAAAATAAAATTAAATACAAATTTTAATTAAATTAAAAGTAAAGTAAAGTAGCGTAGCACTGGACCTACTGGACTGGACACTGGACCTGGTTCTCGGCATGTTATTAGTCTGTCTACATCCCCAGCTCTAAATGCTCTGTTCCACCTTGTGATGTCATGAAGTGGGGGTTTTCTTTAGTTTAGTTGAGAGATTTCAATGCCAGGACTGAAATAATCCAAATGATTCTAGTGAAGGTGTGTGGCGTAGAACTGTCATCAAATCTTTGCTGAACCTAAGATGTCGTCGTGTTGTTTTCAGGGTTTGTGTGTCATCAACTCATGGGCCCAAAAATAATTTACGCTTCCACATTTACTTCCCCAACCCAGGCGAGCTCCTCCCACCCGTGTGACGTCTGTAACCTGCACGGCGTGGAGCGTTTGGACCAATCAGAGCGGCGAGGCTCGGTCTGTCCAGTCGTCCCTGTTTCCCCGGGACAGTCCCAGTTTTGAGTCTGTGTCCCCTGTCCCAGCAGATTTATACAAAACCACTGATTTGTCCCAGTTTCATACGAGAAATGTCCCAGGTGTTTCTATTTTGGACCAATCTGATCCACTAACAGTAAACAGGGGTTTGTTCAGCCAAAAACACAAAAAAATACAAGTTTGAAACTGACCAGAACACAAAATAATGTTTCACTGCTCTGAAAGAAACTCCCTGGGTTTTACTGACTCAGGAGTAAGTCGTAAAAAAAGCTGTAAATAAATCATGAATGCTCGAGTGAGTGCATAATAATCCACTTAATTACACATTCTGTTCAGAGTTTTATTACCACCAACCGTCCCAACCCAGAACTGTCCCGGGTTTGGAGTTTTGAGAATCTGATCACCTGACCTCGTTTAAAAAAAAAAGTTAATGTTGTGAAAATAGAAAAGAATCCTACACAATACGACCTTTGTCAGAACACGGGAAGGTTCAGTTCCCAAAAATACATTGTGGTTGTGGCATCTGTGGGAGAATCTGTCTGGGCCCAAACTCCCGCAGCTGCAGAACCTGGAGCGACCACTAGAGGCAGAGGGGGAGGGGCTTATCCAGGTTTTTATTATACTATTTACTTTTACTTTTAACTTTTATTTTAATATATACTTTTATTTTTAATTTATTTAACTTTGTTTTGTATTTGTTTCTTGCTCTAAGACGACCTTGAGTGTCCAGAAAGACGCCTGATAAATAAAATGTTTTATTATTCTTATTATTCTTATTATTAGTAGCA